>NC_056501.1:20453368-20476885 GCF_014905685.2 Nematolebias whitei
CATCTTATCACAAGCAGAACTGGTTTGTTCCACTTTGGAGTAAGCTGTTGGGGAATACCTTCTTTAAGCAACACTTCCCTTATTCTTTCTTTCTGTTTACTTTTTGTAAAACGCATAAGGTAAACAGATGTGGAAGCATTTTTTTCCGGCATCATTAATATAGTATTAGTAAAGGACACTTTGAACATAAAATATGGTAGGATTTGAAAACCTTAGAATAAGAAGAATAGCTTTTTGTGTTTAAGCTTTAGTCCATTCTTAGGATAAACCATGTCCTCAACATAACTGAATATTATGCAATGAAGTAAAACATGCAGTGCTGCAAACTGAATGAGAACAGTGATGAAGCCAAACGTAGTCTGGTCACACACTACAGATTTCTTTTGCAACGGAGTGTCCTCGAGGATCATGGTGGTTGTTTCATTTTTCTGCATGGCTGCAGGATGGAGTAACCCTTCGCTGTACCCTACTGCAGATCAGAATGAGAAAAATGAGCAGAAATCCTCTCCAGTTTTAGTGTGTAAGTCATGAATGAATGTTTCTGTTGTTTGTTTTTTTCCACTCCACTATCCATTAAAATAATTGTTTTCAGAATGATTTGAATGTGTGTGAACATGTCAGTGTGGTTGTACAGTTTCAGACTGGTGTAGATTATTTCAGCTAAACCGTTACAAGGAGCAAATCGACGAAACAGGAAATGACACCACAGGAGACATGAGTCAACTGATGGGAGTGGGTGTGTAAATAGGTCATATTCCCAACCGAACACCACATATCCCTGTTTTACAATCTATTCCCTGTGTGCAGTGAAGTCAGCACACAAAAATCAGTAGAATCGTAATGACAGTATAGATCGCTGTTAGAAATATAACAAGTGGAAGGAGTTGGACTGAGTGGATGACGCATTTAACTAAAGGTTAAAGCCCATTAAGCCTTAACCTCTTTGCTTTTAGCAGGCATGTACCATATTTTTTGTTGTATAAGTCACACCTTTTTACATAAATTTACAAGTCCTGCAACTTATACACCAAGTGACTAATATACATTTTCCCCCCATATTTATAATCCAATTTTTGGCTGAGATCTGACGATTTCATTCATTCTGACATGGAAAATATTGAACTCTACTGTTTTCAGCCACTAGAGGGCCTTCGACCAATATGACAAGTCAAGTGTCTCATTAATAGGTAAAAATGGCTATTAATGAGACACTTGGCAAGCCAACTTCATCTCGCTTCAGAACTCCTGGAGCAAACATTTTTATGTTTACATCCATTCCTTCCTTCAGACCTGTGACATCTTGAAAAAATGGCATTGAGAAGACTGTAACAACTTTTTAATGCTGTAATTTCTTTATAAACATTTAATTATTGCTACCTGCTAAAATCAAGTTATTCAAACATGTTAAACAACACTAGAAGCCAATTTAGTTTGTTCAGAGACAGGACAAATTAACAGAGAGGACACAGAGGTCTGCTGATTATTTCACTTCCAGCTGCTTGCTGATTTGAATAAAAAACAGCTGTTTTGTGTCAAAACTATTGTGAAGACTCACACTGTCCCATTCTGTTATCTGGGCGACATTGCAAACCCAGATTTTAGGTTTATATATATATATATATATATATATATATATATATTTTTTTTTATTATTATTGTTATTTTTCTTTGTCCTGCTCTCCTTTCATCACGTTCACAGCTGCTGGGGAATGTATGACAACTGGCTGCAAGCCTGGATGGACTGGCTCCACACACAGCTGCTGAGGAAACACACCGCCACCTGCCAGGTTGTGTGTAGTGCTTCCCTGGAAAACACAGGCTGGGAAAACATACGCTGCGTCCGCTGCTGACAGTTCACCCAGCTGCTGGGGAAACAATGGGCAGTGGTGTTCACTGCTTCCAAAGAAAACGCAGGCCGGGAAAATACTTGCTGTGTTCACCGCCAAGGGTCTTTTTAAAGGGTTCAGTTCGCTCCAGCCAGCAAAATGTCTCAAGTGACGTGTCCCGGGCAGAGAATAAGCAAGAACGAGGCAGCTCGGGCACTAAAAAATAAGTTGAATAAGAGCCTGGCTTCCTGTTGAAAAGCTCATAAATCTCAAGCTCACTAACTGAGAGTTAAGAGCCCTGATTGTTATTTAATTACTGTTTGCTCATTGCATCGTAAGGGTAGAAAATGCATTCACAGAATAATCTCCTGCTCCTGTGGTTATATTTTAGGTTGATTAAGGAACTTTTGTCATGCAGTACTTCCTGAGAGATTGGAAATTATAGTGTCCAGCCTCGTCCACTTGCTCTTTTTAAATTCTTTGAGAATTTATCCATCCATCCATCCGTCCATCCATCCATCCATCCATCCATCCATCCATCCATCCATCCATCCGTCCGTCCGTCCGTCCGTCCGTCCGTCCATCCATCCATCCATCCGTCCATCCGTCCGTCCGTCTGTCCATCCGTCCATCATCTTTACCCATTTCTTCCTTTTCAGGTCGTGGGGGTTGAATTTGAGAGTCGGCTCGTATCTGAGGCCAAACGGGGGAGTCAGATTCAGATAAGCCACAATTGTTGATTTTCTTCAGGCAGACTGTTTTTTTCTTGTTAGCCTTGAGTCCTGATGGAACTTTCCCAATCCAAAATGGTCAAATTTATAGGCATTCCACTCCACTGATCCATGTTATAAGCCTTCTTCAAGTTCGATCCCAACATGCTATGGAGTCCTACAAGCCGCAGTTGGCCTGCGATTCTAACAAATCACCTCCATCTTATGGTTAAGCACATAAATCAGTTGATTTCGAGTCCTCATAGCATGAACCAAACCTTCACACAGACTTAGAAGCGTTGCCATGGCCGAAACTGTTGCCAATGTCTTCTTTAAAAGTTGATAAACCAGAGCCATGCTGATGCCAAAGAGCAGAAACCCTGCTACCATAAATCCAAATATATAAATGTCTTCAGCGTCCTCCTGAGACAGAACGGAGACACATCAGTTGCCAAACTCCCCACAGATCTCTGACATAGCCCGTAGCGTGAGTCTCAGCCAGACAAGAGGGTTCTCCAGGACCCTGTTCTTTTTGTTGAAAATATTTTGTCGATTGCATTGAAAGTCCAGCTCACCAGATCCATAATAGTATTTTTCTTTTGGGAGATGTGTACAAGGAGCTCCAAGACACACATAGAACAAAAGCAGGAGGAAGAGGAGAACAGGGGGAGGAAGATCAGAGGCGTCCGCCTTGAGCAAGAGTCAGAGTAGAAGTCCATCACAGGGATACACAGAGACAAACAACCATTCATTCACTCACACACACATATAGACAATTCAGAGTTACCAATCAACCTAACATGCATGTTTTTGGTCTGTGGGAGGAAACTGGAGTACCAGGAGAAAATCCATGCATGCACGGAGAGAACATGCAAACTCAACCCAGAAAGGCCCCCTGACCAGGATTTGAACCAGGGTGACCTTTTCACTGATAGACAGCAGCTCTACCAACTGCGCCACCGTGCTGCCCTGAGATTTTATTAATTATTCGATTAAATAAATCACAAGAGAAGGTGAAATATAGCCCTGTTTACCATTATTTTACAGGAGCATTTTTCTGAAACTTGAAATAATTTCTTGCATTTTTTTTTAAGAAATGTGTTATTTAAAATCTGTGTATTTGGTTCTTTTTTATTAGTATTATTTTAGCATACTGTTCAGGATTTTTGAATTGCTGGGTTGTAAATCTTTTGCCATTCTTTTAATTTTAATACTTTGGGAAGCTACATTGCATTTGATCATGCAAATACAGACTACCACAGATATGGTTGTTTTTTCAAAACTAGCTGAGGAAAAGTGTTTAAACATTTTGCCTCAAGTCTCTGTGGTCAAAATATTGCCATGATTGGAAATATGAATGTTCACTTAATGGTTTTTTTTTTTTTTCCATCTCTTCTCTTCTATCCATCCAATCTCGTCACCTGCTTTTTCATCCTAGGACAATTGGTGCTTAGACTGTGGGAGAGGCGGGGGAAACCATGAACACATCACATTACCATATAGAGACAAATGACACTAACAATTCACACCTACGGAAAATTTAGAGTTCCCTATAATCTAACATGCATGTTTTTGTTCTGTGGCAGGAAATCAATATACTTGGAGAAAACCCACGTGCACAAGGGAGAACATGCAAGTTCCACACAGACAAGCCCTGACCGGGAGGTGATCCTGAGACTTCCTCACTAAAAGACAACAATAACTGTGTTGCCATGCTGCCCTTGATTTGATTCTAAAACAGTTCAATAGAAATGAGCCCATGCAATAATTTATAAAATGTGGTTATTAGTTTTTTAGTACAGTAAAAGAAAAAAAAAAGTTTAAATAAAAAACAAAACAACAACATGTCATTCTGCATGGTGCTTGCCTGTGTTTGTGCCCTTGGGTGTGTGTGTGTGTGTTTATAAGTTTTAGCTTCTGTGGGCTAAAAATAGTTAAAAACTGTCATAGTGAGATTTTTTTTTTTTTCCATGAGTCAAAATCATCACAGTAGGGACAAGATGAAGGCTGCACAGAAGTCTGTTGGAGTCAACCTCCTCACCATCACAGACATCTACACCTTCAGATGAAGGATGAGGGCCACCTGCATCATGAAGGACCCCACTCACCCAGCATACACACTTTTTGCCCCATTCCCCTCAGACAGGAGGTTGCGGAGCATTAAGTGTAGAACCACTAGACTGAGGAACAGCTTCTACCCTAAAGATGTTAGACTCATGAATCTCTAACCAAGAAAATCATTGTGAAAAACAAAACAAAAAAAAAATCACTGTAATGCCACTTTGATTGGTGATATGTGCTGCTGATTATACATGCTGCTGATCTCATGCTGCTGATTATTTCATGCTGCTGTATTCATTCATTTGTACTCATCTGCCCACAAACACTCATGTTTGTGCTGCTGTTGTTTGGTGTATTGTTTGCACCATTAGTATTTAGCGTATATCAGATCTTTTAGCGTACAATTTGACATTTGTTTAGCATATATGTGTGTTGAGCCCCATCCTGTTTACTCTGCTCACATATGACTGTGCAGATGCCCATCCAGGCTGTCACATTGTAAAGTTTGCAGATGATACAGCGGTGGTGGGATGCATCACAAACAATGAGGAGTCCAGCTACAGACAAGAGGTGGAACACCTGGAGAGCTGGTGCAAAGAGAATAACATTCACATCAATGTGAGGAAGACAAAGGAGATGATTGTGGACTTCAGAAGGAATAAAAACACCTACACCCCCCTGAACATAAGAGGATCTGCGGTGGAAATGGTCTCCAGCTACAAGTATTTGGGTGTCCACATGAATGACAACCTCAGCTGGAGCAACAGCACCACCAACCTGATCAAGAAAGCTCATCAGAGACTCTACTTCCTCAGATGGCTGAGGCGAGCTGGTCTGGGAAGCTCAGTCCTCACCTCCTTCTACAGGTGTGCAGTGGAGAGCATCCTGTGCTCGAGCATCAACGTGTGGCATGGAGGCTGCACAGCTGCAGAAAGAAAAGCTTTGCAAAGAGTGGTGAAGGCTGCACAGAAGTCTGTTGGAGTCAGTCTCCCCACCATCACAGACATCTACACCTCTAGATGCAGGAAGAGGGCCACCTGCATCATGAAGGACCCCACTCACCCAGCACACACACTTTTTGCCCCACTCCCCTCAGGAAGGAGGTTGAGGAGCATTAAGTGTAGAACCACTAGACTGAGGAGCAGCTTCTACCCTGAGGGTGTTAGACTCATGAATCTCTGAGCAGAATCATCACTGTGAAAAAAAATCACATCATGTTGCTGCTGATCTGTTTCATGTTGCTGCTGATCTGTTTCAATGTTGATGTGTTCATGCATGCTCATCTGTTCACACAGACTCATGTTCATGTTTGTGCTGATGTTCGATGTAATGTTTTTATGTTATGAGTGCTTAGTGTATATTTAGTTGATGTTTTTCTTAGTTCATATCTTAGATGTTATTACTGTTTTTCTTTTACATTTTATTGTTGGATGTAACTGAGACCCTATGTACATAGTTTCGCTCCACCACATGTACCACATGAGGTGCGAATGACAATAAAGAAACTCTGACTCTGATATATCTTAGTTTATATCTTAGATGCTTATTTACTGTTTCTTTTTACACTTTGTATTTTTACTATTGTTGGGTGTAACTGGAACCTTGTGTACACAATTTCGTTCCACCTCATGTACCACATGTGATGCAAATGACAATAAAGAACCTTGAACCTTGAAAAAATCTTAATTGTAAGAACATTACATACTCATGCTAACCTGATTTGAAAGACAACTAAGGATAGAGGTAATTGGTGAATTCACCAGTGGATATTCCAGGGCTGAATGGAATGTGTGTGTGTGTTTGAGACTTTTTTGCAAACAAGTCTACAGAGCCATTTGTGGTAAGTTTGAAAATGAGAGTTAATTTACAGTGCACATGCATGAAGTACATCTTTCTGTAGATGTCAGTCTACTGGAATGTGATCCTGAAGAGGATGCCATAATAAGAATAACAGCTAATCCCAGTGTCCTGTTTTACTTGCAACTTCTTACAGCGCCCATTGATAAATGAAGTTTGTGACATGCAGTAAGTCAGAGGCTATGCTTTAAATGACTGAATGTATACACTGAGCCATTTGCTTCCGACTGAGGGATCAGTGTGAATGCATTGATGCTGTATCATATTACTAAGGCTGTGGCCCCTAAGCAGCACAGCTGCTGTTATGTTCTGTGTCTGCAGCTTAGCCCATTTACAGAAGTTACAATCACAAACATACAGCTTGGTTCATCAGCATGTCCAATGTGTCTCGGTGCAACTGTATCAAATTTACCACAGAATGAAAGAAATGGACCAGTGTCTAATCTCAATGAATAACCTATAACATACACATTAGCTCGGGTCAGTGTGTGCAAGTTTGCATTTGAGGCAATGCTATGAGGAGATTATGACATATAAACCACTGCTTTGGCAGTCATGAGCACAGATTAGATGTGGGAGTTGCGTGATGTTGGCCTGTTCTGATAACTGATCATCATTCTACTGAAGAACTGTCTGCTTTTGACCCATTACATCATCGAACATGCATCTAAGGACCGTAACTTCCTGCTTGAACACACACCAACAACAGTCAGCCAAATCATTTGGCAAGGATGTATCACTTCACAGAGGGAGCAGACACAACGTGATAACAAACGAAAGGAATGCAGTTGCTGTCAGTGTTTCTCATTATATCGTGCTGATTCTTCAGAAACCATTAGAATAAAAAATTGGACTATTTGTTCTTTTCTTCTGAGAGCAAATGAGAGTTGCCAATCATGAGACAGACGTCAATAAACCCAGGCAGAGAATTAGGAATTAAGAAATTAGGGGGCAATTCTAATTGTCTGCTCTGGTAAATTACTGTAAAATAAAATGTAAATACATGCACAACGCTCCAAACAAGATTAGATAGATGTGTAACTCTTCAGTGCAAAAAATAAAAATAAAAATACAAACATAAAAATGCATCAAGGAGTTTAAACCTTGAGGAGCTAAGATAGCTGATCATTCTTAAATGTTTTCTGAATTGTGTACTAGTCTGATAAATGTAAACGATTAATATATGTCAAGTAAAACCAAACACAGAGTCACATCATGTTATGTAATGAATTATTTGGAAGTGTTAAATTATGAGTTGGCACTAAACTCACAATATAGTCAATGTTTTAAGGATTCAAGTATTCAAGGATTTCTTATATATTTTTAATTTATATATTATTATTATGTAATAATAAATATTAATATTAATAAAAATGTATATATATATTTTTTTTGTTTGTTTGTTAAGTTTATGTGCTTGAACAAGGCAATTTATAAATATAATTTTATGATTCATAAATTAAATTATGATAAAACACAAATATTACCACTCTAGGCATCAAGGTGAAATGTTGTAAATGTATTATCATCTGAGATAAACAAATCTTGTAAGTTTTTGTGTTGTAACTGGCTGTAATACAAGAGATCAAAATGTGAAACATAACATAAAAACAAGACTCACTTGCTGTTGTCATGCTAACATTAAAAAAAAAAAATCTTATTTTTTGACTGGGGATGTTCAGTGTAAAAGACATGAAAAATGGAAATGACAAAGACATTTAAAAAACAAAGACACACTAGATGCAGGAAGTGAGCCACTTGCATCATGAAGGACCCCACTCACCCAGCACACACACTTTTTGCCCTGCTCCCTTCAGGAAGGAGATTAAGGAGCATTAAGTGTAGAACCACTAGACTGAGGAACCGCTTCTACCCTGAGGCTGTTAGACTCATGAATATCTAAGCAGGATAATAACTGTGCAAAATCACATCATGTTGCTGCTGATCTGTTTCATGTTGCTGTGTTCATTCGTACTCATCTGCTCGCACAGACTCGTGTTTGTGCTGCTGTTTGGCCTATTGTTTTTATGCTATTAGTGCTTAACGTATCTTTAGTTTATGTTTTTTTTAGTTCATATCTTAGATCTTATTATTGTTTTTCTTTTACATTTTATTGTTGGATGTAACGGGGACCCTGAATACATAATCTCGTTCAACCAGATGTACCACATGAGGTGCGAATGACAAGTAAAGAAACTCTGACTCTGACTTTGACATGCTGTGTTGCCTTTGTGCTCTTTTTCTGAGAAGTTTGTATGTAAGAGAGGAGTGAGGAGAAATTAAAAGTAGAGCTAAAATTGGAATAGACTGGAATCAAACTATAGATCTAAAATAAATTACTCTAATAAAGTTGAACCTAGTATCGTTTAACTTAAAAGTACGCTATGGCAGAATGTAGTGGGAATAGGAGGAAGTACAACATATGGCCAGACCGCTCATTGTGAACAATGCATGGCTGTCTGCTCTGTGGTAAATTTTTGTTGTGTGCTTCATGTCATGCGGATTTAAAGGTTTGCATGTGAGAGTGCATTCTCTGGTGTGTGTGATCTGCTTTGGACAGCTGAGATCCAGCAAAGCCACATAGATGGCATTGCGTTGTTTATTCAGTCTGTGCACAGATCTGTCCTGCTTGGTGACTAGTTCACAGGCAGGGAAATTAAATTTCAGTCAAGCATTATGACTCCATTGTCATGGTTCAAAGCAAACTAATGCCAAAACAACCAGCTTGTTGTGTACGTTTGAGTGGATGCAGGAGCTTGTTAGAGGTAAAGGTAAATTCATGAGTAACTTAAATTAAAGCTTATCTTACTCAAACAGAAGCACTGCACATATTTTAAAAAGAAAAAAAAAGGATAAGGGCAATTGTTACACTTAAAAATGCATCATTTTAAGTTTTATTATTAGATCTTTAAAAGTAATTATATAATAAAAAAATAACCATCAGAAACATATAGTGTAAAACAACAGGCACAAATGTAATTATCATCATTTTCTATTTCTAATTTAGCATTTTTAGCATTGAGTTTCATGAAACAAAAACTTTTGTGAAAAATGTCTGCGATAACCTATATCTATATTTAATAAACGAAGGCAGAACAGCCAAAGTAATTTATTTTCATGACAGATAAATGCATAACTTGTGCGTTTTCACTGATCCTTTACAGTAGCTACTTTGCAAACTTGGATAGAAAATTCCACAACATGCTGATCACTGAGTTAACATTAAATTGGTTAATGCAGATGTGGAATATCTTGGACAATTTACAAACAATAGGCTCCAAAAAGAAAGAGAGGGAAAAAAATATGTCTCCTGTGTAGCTCACAGAAATGTGAACAACTCAAGGAGACAGGATGTCAGACTGGCACAACATTTAACAGTGAAGTGTCAGTTCAGATCTATTTCCAAACAAATACTTGACTAAATGTCTTTGAAAAGAAGCTCACCAACTTTTCTGCAAGACTTCCAGCACGTCCTCTCTATAGGAGGATAAACTTTCTGTCACTCCGACTCTCGTCTGGCTCCTTAAAGCTGGGATGTGCAAGAGTTTTGCAGGTGCTGGGATTGGAAACAATGGGTATATGCATAAAATCTAGCCAGAATTAACTTTGCTGGCAGATATGTAGCACCCTTAGATGAAACACAAAATGGTTTTGTATAATCTTGCCAGCTCCCAACACTATCTTCCAGTTGTCTGTGTGCATGAGCCAAACTGGCTACTTCCTCTCTGTTATGGGTGGCATTTTTGACAGATATCATTGTGTGCCTGAGAGGTCCTTTTTAATTATTATTATAAGACCTATATTTCTACAGATTAGTTCCCAATGAGCCTTGAAGACTCATTTATAAGAGAGAACTGTTGCATACAACATAAAGCAGATGAGAAAAGAGAACCCGAGGGTGGAGGAAGTTAAAAAATATATGTCTCATACCATGTCCTGGCTGAGGCACAGTGTAAGAGATGCAAAAAAAAGACCTCGCAACATAAAGCAGCAACATACAATGAAATCATAATACATTTATACATAGATGTCAACAAAGGTGGTGAGTTGTCCATGGACATTCCATAAAGTTCTGATAAAATGGTACAGTCTATCAGTGTCACAGTTCTGATAAGACCACAGATGTCCTGGGGGAGGGGGGGGGGGGGGATCTTCTAGTGTATGTATCCTCCAGGAGCAATTTGAGATAAGTTGGCTTGTCCAAGACCAGTGGGGAGGCCAAACTCAGATAAACAACAATTGTTTTTTGAGCAGGCAGACTCTAATGTCTGTCTGCCTTCAGTTCTGCTGGTACACTCAATGGCAAATCCAGACAGCCAGATTTGTGGACATACCACCCGGTTCGTGCGCTATTAGCCAACAAAGTCCATGCTCTATTAGCTTTCTCCAAGGTCGAATCCTTCATGCCAGCAAGTTCCAGGAGCCGCTAGTGGCCTACAATTCTCATACATTGCGTCCAGCTTGTGGTTGAGCTCGTTAGGCATATGAGTCTGAGAGCTCAAGGGACAACTGAATCCTTCACATAAGGCTGGCAGCTTTACCATGGCCGAAACTACTGACGATGTCTTCCTAAATTGTTGATATCCTAGGTATCCACCCATTCCAAAAAGCAGAAACCCTGTTATCATAAATCCAATAATGTGCACATGTTCTACGTCTTCCACGGACAGCACAGATAGGCACAACATCTTCCACTGCCCCCAGAAATCAATGACGTATCCAGCTGCATGGGTCCATTCAGAGCATGAGGGCTCTCCAGCACTCTGTCATCTGGTAGAATTTTTTTTATCAATTGTGTTGAGGGACCAGCTGACCAAATCCATAATAATTTTTAATTTGGAAGATGTGTCAAGAGATGCTCTGAGGAGGCTGACAGGACAAGATAGCACAAAAGCAAGAGGGAGGGAGAGAGGGTGAGAGCGGCCGTCTTTGTCGAGAGCGAAGCAAAAAAATATTGTTGGTTTCAAAGAGCCATGGTGCAGCTTTTGATATTCTTTATACTCAAGACAAGTGCACTGGAACTGAGGATTTAATATATCATGCTGCTGAAGGCAAACAATGATTGTTTTTATCTATTTCTCAACAACCGATGAGCTTAGTGTATAACAAAAGGTTCTGAGGGATATGCATTCCTTCAAGGAATGCTATAATCATTTAATATAAAATAAGTTTAACTATTTTCGTACTCTTTAATAACTAAATATGTAGCGATGACTCAACAACCAGCACCTTTTTTAATCTAATGAAAAGTCACCTTTCTGTTTTTCTTTTAATTATTTAGTTCTTTTTTTGGTCCAAGTTGGTGAAAGCCCATGTGTCGACACACTTTTGCATACATAATAAATACGAATAAACATTCTAAAGATTCATTCTGTTACTGTCGATGCATCTCACATATGGAACAACTTTGTCTAAATTTTCAGCTAACTAAACAATTATCTTTGTGAGTTATCTCATAATGAACAAAGAGTTTTTGACAAGCGTTTTATTTACAGTGTCTACAGTATTTCCATCCTACGGAAACAGACGTTTTTTTAATTAATGTTCCTTTAATTGTGTGTAAATTCCTTGTCGGCAGCTGTCAGGAGCCACTCTGGAGGCCTCCCATTAACGTGACGCTGACTCAGCATTGTGCCTCATTGCGCCAATTAAAGAGCAGAACGCTATTTTACTCTGGGGAAAACGTACACACTGCTTGTGTCACAGTTACTTTAACCTGACAGCTATACCATTTATTGCAGACGGCTGTAAGCAGGACTCACAGTGGGGATGTAATATTGACACTTTCCTGCATGCCTCCTCTCAACTCACCATTTCACACACATGATTTATTACTGAATAAGCTATTTATATGATGACTGTGAAAAACTAAGGTCTTACTGTTCTTCAGAAAAAAATAGGAAAAAAGGAGAGAAATACAATTTAAAAGGAAGCTATTTTGGTATTGGGTTATGATGTGGCTGTGTATTCCTCTCTCTTGACACAATGCAGCAATATGCAGGACTTTATGAGATATCTCAGCAGGATGCTCTGTAATAAACAGCAACAGCAGCTTCCTTAAATCTAATTGCACCATGACAACTTTGGGGTGAATCCCTGCCAAGCACTTTGGATGTGGGAGATGAATGTGGTGCTACTATTAATTCATCCTGCATTCCTGCAAACAGTTTCTTGGCTTCAGGAAACCAATGAAGTGTTTTATTAATACAGCTGGGACAGTTTAGATTAGGGTTTCAACAATGAGCAATTCAGATGGTGGACTAGATTCCATATTGTACAAAAATATAAATGCAACACTTGTTTTTGCTCCCATTTTTCATGAGCTGAACTCAAAGAGCTAAGACTTTTTCTATGAACATAATAGGCCTTTTTCTCTCAAATGTTCACACATTTGTGTAAATCTGTGTTAGCGAGCACTTCTCCTTTGCGAAGATAATCCATCCACCTCACAGGTGTGGCACATCAAGATGCTGATTAGACAGCATGATAATTGCACAGGTGTGCCTTAGGCTGACCACACTAAAAGTCCACTCTAAAATGTGCAGTTTTATCACACAGCACAACGCCACAGATGTTGCAAGTTTTGAGGGAGCGTACAGTTAGCAGGCAGACTGCATGATTGTCCATGTTCAGATAATTTGGCAATACATCCAACTGGCATCACAAGCATAGACTAAATGTAAACACACCAGCCCCTGTTGTTTGTTGTTCATAACATACATTTGCCCATACCATAACCCAGCCGCCACTCGATTCACAACATTGACTTCATCAAACCGTTCACTCACACAATTCCATACGTGCAGTCTGCTGTGTTCGGTAAAAACTGAGATTCATCCGTGAGAGAACACCTCTCCAGTGTGCCATATCCCACTGAATGTGTGCATTTGCCCACTCAAGTTGGTTACGATGACAAACTTCTGTCAGGTGGTGACCCCGTTGAGAACGACAAGCATGCAGATGAGCTTCCCTGAGATGGTTTCAGATGGTTTGTGGAGAAATTCTTTGGTTATGTAGTCCGACTGTTGCAGCAGCTGTCTGGGTGGTTGGACTCAGACGATCTTGGAGGTGAAGATGCTGGATGTGGAGGTCCTGGGCTGGTGTGGTTACATGTGGTCTGCGATTGTGAGGCAGATGGGATGTACTGACAAATTTTCTAAAACACCTTTGGAGACAGTTCATAGTAGAGAAATGAATGTTCAAATCATAGGCAACAGCTCTGGTGGACATTCCTGCAGTCAACACGCTAATTGCACGCTCCCTAAAAACTTGCAACATCTCTTGTATTGTGCTGTGTGATAAAACTGCACATTTTAGAGTGGCCTTTTATTGTGGTCAGCCTAAGGTACACCTGTGTAATTATCATGTTGTCTAATCAGCATCTTGATAAGCCATATGTGACTCATATGTGAGGTGGATGGATTATCTCGGCAAAGGGGAAGTGCTCACTAACAGATTTACACAAATTTCAGAACAAATTTTGAAAGAAAAAGGCTTTTTGTGTACATAGAAAATGTCTTTGGTCTTTGAGTTCGGTTCATGAAAAATGGGAGCAAAAATAAAAGTGTTGCTTTTATATTTTTATTCAGTATATTTACAAATGCATGTTGAATCGTTAGATACATTAATGTTGTGCTAATTGTTAGTAACAGCATTTCAAGTTATTAGACTTGAGTGATTGACTCACCCCAAATATCTGTATATACTATAGTATATATCTAAAAAAGTTAAATCTGGTCCTCTGGACATTCAAAAAAAACAAAGCAAAACAAAAAAATGTAGAAGCCAGAGATCCCAGACAAGCCATTTGCTCATGTTTTAAGTCAAAATTAAACCCAGTTTTTCCTAATCCAGATTATTTAAAGATCCATTTACAATTTATTGCTCCTGACCCTTCTAAAGAACCCCACAAAAATGAGAACTATTTTTTTAATACTCTTTACCAGATTTGCCTTTAATGCAGCAACAATTAAAGCAAACAAAATAAAAGTATGACCAGTATTAAAAATATAATATGAAGCATCATCTAGATGACTAACATGTACTTTTTATCTTTTTGGGATAGTCTATAAAAGATTAATAAAAGCCACTACAGAAACCATTTGATAGTCAAGTGTCTGCAAGTTTATGAAATAATCAGATAGTGTGACCCTGTACGAGAAAACTGTCCATTTAGACTCTATTAATTAAATTTTTTTAACATGAACTTTTTTTTAATTTTAGCAACAATGACAACAACTAACAATTTTGTTTTAGGATTGGATGGTAATTGCTATCTAAAATGTGTGATACACATGTCTTAGTGAAAGACAAAGCTTTTACACTTATTACACAGACGTGTACACCCATCTAATCAAATGTTTGTTTTTTTACAATCTGAATCTTCACTTATCCAAACCCAGCCCATCTTAGGTAATAGTCCCAGCCAGAAAAGCTTCATAAGTGAAAAGGAGAAAATACATTAAAAAAAATTTTAAAAAAAAGAACTGAGTTTAGAAGCATTTGAGTTAGGGCATTAAATCCATAAATGTCCCAAATGAACAAGAAATACCAACACTTTATGTTGTGAGTAGACAAATAACAAATATCCATCTCGAGCCCTGCACCTCTGTGTTTACATCTGTAGCAGGGTAGTCCTCTGTCTGTGTGTACATTGCCATAGCTTGCAATTGAGAACACAAAGTCTTGCAGTCGATTGAATTATGGATGGATATTTACACAGAATGGCCCCTCAGGCGCCATCTTTATGTTTCTGTTGTAGAAAAAAGAGCAGAGCCAAAGAGAAAAAACAGAAGGAAGCAGGAGAGTCATTTCAGAAGAAAAACAACACATGAGCAAGGAGGTAAACTCGTACAGCCAATCATAGAGAACCAAACAGCATTAAGCAGCACGCATGACTCTGAAAACCATGAAAGTGCCCAAAGCTCTCTGCCTGAACACACTGCACGGCTTTTAAAGCTCCCTGTAGCTCAACACAGATGCACTAAAATGACTTGAACTTATCCCCTAAATGGGTGTAGCTTAATCCGTGTGCTGCAGGTATGTTGTTTAGCACCGCTTTGGAAGAGTGAGAATAATAGCGTGACCAGTGCTGGGATTTGTTTGCATCATCAGATTATCGATTCTGTCAAAACCTAAACCATACAGAGGAGCACAGACAGTCAAGCTCCGACTGCACCGTCTGTGCCGCAATCCTCTGTGACTTGCAAACTGAATTTAACACAGAGCATAATATTATAAACTCTAGAAACCACGAAGATCATTAGCAATTGCAACACAACGCAGCTGAAACATTGTTGCCACGGTAACGGCAAGGCTTGAAACAAACAATAACGTTTAAAATAATGTTTTTTCTCACAATTCAACAAAATTAAATGTACAAATGTGCTATCTTTCTTATTTTTTTTGCATCAAGTATGGGTCTGTGCTGGGTGTTTTGTGCTCCTGGTTGACGGTTGCGCCTTTTTCTACACACACTTTTACACAATTTCCATCTGCATCAAGCATCAACATTAATGATGTCTTTTGAACAGCTTACGTAAGAGCTGTAGTCTCCCCTCCTTCCTTTGTAAATTCAGTCACGTCCAACTAGAGCTACAGACAAACTGAATAATACATCTGTGCTTCTACAGGCAGACCTCCACAAGCACATTACTTCTGTATCTCTCTCTGTCTCTCTCTCTCTCACTTTCTCTCATTCTATCTTTCCCACAAGGATAAGTACAAGTTTTTTTCAGAGGGTACAGAGGAAGCTATCAACAGGTTAAGTGACATCCGAACACAGCACTGCTGCCAGAAACAAGACATTTTTAAGTGCACCAAAGGACAGGCCAAAACACTGCAATGAAAGTAGTGAGAGAGAATCTCTTACCTCTGAGGAGGTCTGCAAAAAGAACAGTTTCTATACAATCTTAGTAATCTAGCGAAGGTTAGATGATAAATGTGGTGGTCAGGAAGCCCGAGCACCAGACAGAGCAGGGTATGGCTGCATGCTTGGAGCACAAACTTTTTAAATCATCATTTCTACATTATTTTAAATACTACATGTCCTTAATTGCTTAAAGGTTGATTGCAAAAATACTTTGCACTAATTTCTCATGCAGCTATCAGCACAAAAGCAGGAAAACGGCAAAGGAAAAAAGAAAGGTTGGGTGATTATGTTTGGCAGGGAAAAGGGGGGAGAAAGAAGCAACAGGGAGCTGCAGCCACCAAGTGCATGCAGCCTTAGGGTGAAGCAGAAAACACAGAAAAAGGGACGCTTGAAGGACTGCTGACTTGCAATCTGCAGCTGCGCTTCTTTTTTATTCTTTGCACACGATTATGAAGCATAATCCTCTGGACAGGGTGATTGCATATTTCTTTATGAGGCCAGTTGAAGTAGATATGATTTCTAAAATTGCTTCGTCACTGAACTCATTAGGGCAGCAGCTGCCTCCATCTTTTACCCCGTCTCTTTTTTGGAATTTGTTATAATCTGTGCATGCGCCTCAGGGTGGCAATGACCGAGTTAATGGTTTGGAGTAGGGAGGGGTATTCAGGAGATGCTATGTTCCTCAGTTCAGCGTAAGCTGTATGAAAGCACACACACACACACACACACACACACACCTCCTTGGACATTGTCAATATTCTGTTGAGAAAAATGCCCCTAAACAAAAAGTTGTATACTTTGTTTGAACGCACACTTAAAAGGTTGCCTGCATTCATGCACACATGAACCCATGCTACTAATAGGCAGAAGCAGGCCCATTTCTCTGTAAAAATGATACAAGAATGAAAGAGGGGTGGGAAATTATAAATCCAGACAGAATATGAGATGGAAAGACAAGACAAGTGCAGGCAGGGTCAGGCGCGGAGCATCAGCAAATCAAAACAAGAAGGGAGTGCGAACAAACCTTCGGGTTCTGTGCTTTCTTTGAGGACAGCTTGCTTCAGTGGGCAGCAGAAGATTTCGTGACACTTAGCACGAAAAGGGGACCCTTTACTCCTTATATCCGCAGAGTGGATGGAGTCCTGCCGTAACATAATGTACTCCTGGGTACCTGGGGCAGCATCATCCTGGACTGCAGTGGTGCCATAACAGAATGAACTAGGGTTAGAAAGCTCACCACATAGATCAAACAAATAAAACAACTATGAAAAGTATGAGAAAAGCACAAGAAATAGAAAAACATCCTTGCAACATCAATGACTTCAAACATGAATCTTATAGAAAAATCTGAAAGAGTAGAATAAGAAAATAGAACAGAAATAAAAATAAAAAGAAAAAATAGACAAAAAACATAAAGATCACACACCTACAAAAGGTAAAGACAATAATATCAGCAGCAGCAAGAGCTACTATGAAAATGTCCTTTGATGAAACTGAAAAGTGCTAAAACAACAACAAAAGATAAAGAGAAATAAGAAAAAAGTGTGCAGAATTGCTGTCACTGTACATTTTTAGCAAACACCAAAACCAGGAGCAGCTGCGATCAAATGGGAATAAAACGTGGTGAGATGGTGAGGCAAGCACGCAGTTTGCTGTTAAATTTGGGTTAGCAGGGCTGAAACAAGGTGGAGACGGCAGTCCCCCGGTTCACCACATTTCCACCCCATTTACTGTATGAGTAGGCAAGCAGATGCAAAGACATGCACAGGCTCCCAGATCACACCGGAGGGGCGAGGGTAGCAGATATACTTTCATAAAGTTCTGCAAACCGTGGCTTGTGCAGCATCGCTCTGCATGTGCCCTCATGAATTTGGAGAAAATACCTATTTCCTCTTCTTAATTTACTTCAGAGCCATTTTCCCCTCAGACACCCTTATTTCTCAATGAAGAGGCTTTTAATTGAAGCACAACACTAATTTCTGCTTCCACTCACAATACTTTGTTCAGTCAATCCAACAAAACTTGGCATTAAATTTAGAAAAATATACAATGAAAACACAAATTTAAATATTATGTACAATAAGGGGTGTCCTGATACTTGTTTTTAAAGAGCAAACACAAGTACAAGTACTTTAATACCAAGTACCCATGAATCTCTAAGGAGTAAGTACTTTTTTCTTACAAAAATAAAACGAAACATTATTCTGTTTTTGTGACTCTAACACTAACAAGGTAATACAAGATAATTTGTTTAAGAGCATGAAACTATTTAAGATGACTTTTAATCTGTTAGTTTAACTTATAAACATATTAACAAGCTACATAACACAGTGGGAAGCCTGGGAGACAGTTGAGTCTAAATGGTAAACTAATTACTCTGATGGAACATGTCAATCAATCACCAATTAATCAACATTTAATTATAGAGCCCTTTACACCAGCCAAAACGTGCACAAAATCATTCATAGTACAAAACTCAAGTTCAAATCTTTATTATCCCAGAGGGGCAATTTGTTTCACAGTCATAGACATGTAAAATGCCCATACATAAGACCAAATGCTAAAGTAAAAGAACAAAAATCACCATTGTTCACTGAGAAACCTGATCAATACAGAGACAAATGAGTTTTTCAGTCTGTTCATCCTATCTGAGCAATATCTCCATCCAGACAGAAGCAGCCTGAACTTGTCATGGAGTGGGTGATCGGGATCTACCAGATCAGGCCAGCAGAATAAGTCTCCTATGGTCCTGTCATACTCATGGGAAGCTACTAGATCAGGTAGTTTAGGTGGGGCAAGACTGTTAAGAGCTTTAAAAGCGAACAATAAAAGTTTAAAATCAAATCTAAGCAGACTGGAAGTCATTGGAGAAAGAATAATACTGGGGTGATGCGCTCACATCTGGAAGTGTTAGTTTAAAGTCGGGCTGCAGAGTTTGGAAAAAACTGAAGGTGTCTGATGGAGGTTTGGGAGATTCCTACAAACAGAGCATTCAGTGGTTGAGCTTTGAGGTGATAAAAGCATGAATGGATGTTTATGGGTCAGGACGATTTAAAAAAGACTGGCTAAAAGACGTAACTGAAAAAGCTGCACTACAGAGGCTACATATCAAACTTCAAATCCTTGTCAAAAGTCACCCCTGAGTTTTTAACTGTAGGTCTGAACTTGAACATCGAAGCACCAAAATTACAGAGTATCATCGCCCATAAAAGATGCATTCTGTCTTTCCTTCATTTAAAAACATAAAAATTGGTTCAGCCACTGTTTAACGTAAGCAATACAAATAATGAAAGAAGTGTGAAGGTTACTACTTCTAGCTCCATGGACAAATAATCTATAAGTGATTGTTATTGCAGATATATCCAACTGAGTCAACAAGCTGTTTGGTCTTTGGTCTTTCAGTTAATTCATTTTTTTTCTCCAAATTGTTTGGCAGTTGCCCACCTGATACGTCCCTTTATCTATACATTATCTTACCCACTTCTTTCTTTTATCGGGTGACGAGGGTCATGTCCAGCTATCATTGTGCGAGAGGCGGGGTACAACCTGGACGGGTCTCCAGTCCATCACAGGGACACATACGAGACAACAATTCACTCTAACACTCACACCTAGGGACAATTTAGACTAACTAATCAGCCTAACATGCATGTTTTTGGTCTGTGGGAGGAAACTGGACTACCTGAGAACTGGCGACCTGCTCGCTGAGAGACAACAGCTCTGCCAAATTAGCCACCAGTAGCAGCTCATCAATAGAGGGCGCCAGGTTGTCACCCCACCACTCAGACCAATCACTATACTCACCACTCATATTACATGGAAGAGTTAAAAAAAAAAAGAAAGAAATTATAAAATAAAAATATTTTGAAATATACAAATATATTTTTTAGTTGTGTAAGATACATATTTTATAGTTAATGATGAGTTAAGTTGTTTCTTTCAAAAACATTGTCTCTGATTGGTGACGTATTTCCAGCCCCTGGGGGCCCAAGAATCTTAACCCATGGACTCTTGTTAAAAGTTGTACATGCGCAGTTAGCTCCTCTTCATTACACGTGATAGGAAGATTATGGGCACACACACATATATATGTGTATGTGTGTGTGTGTGTCTATTTTGGAGTTATAGCCACCCCTGAAGAAAACTCCACCAGCCGCCACTGTTAGCCACCTTGCCGCCCTTTGTAACAACATGTCTATAAATAAAAATACTTGTGCATATTTGCTCTGCTTGTCCAATCTCAGCAAAGACATACAGTATTAAACTTTAAAAAAAAAATGTCCTCATGGAAAACTCCAGAAAAGAGAGATCAAGAGGAAGCAATGCTCCGATAATAACACTGATGAGCTCTGAAAACGAACAAGCTCCACCTTGATTTACTGAGAAAATATTTACTCAAGAAACTTGACCATAGCAGCTGGAGACAAATTAAATGCCAAAGCACTTTAATGCAAGCAAGCAAAAGTTTTATGATCAGTTGGTGTATCCCTTCCTGAAGACAATACTCCCTTGTTCAATAACAAGAACATCACACACACTCCATCATTTTTTCCTACAATTCAAAGGAGGGTGGACAACCTGCAACATGAACACCACTCACACCAAAGCTTTCTATTCCAAAATTTCTCCTAGAGACACAAAGATGGACTGAATTTTCATCAGCTGTCACTTAACTTATAACTTAATCGAGTCTTCCTAATATTTAGAAAACAAAATAAGTGTCCTGAATATTTTCTTGTGTGAATCTCTTCGCAAAAAGACCTAAATAAAAACAAAGGCTCAATAAATCACATTAAAGGGGTCGATTTTAAATATAAAATCTTCTCTTGGCAACTGTGCAGGAGGAATTATCTAATAACAGGTGTAATTTATTAAAGAGCAGGGTAACCACTGGCTCATCAGAGGTGACAAAAAAGATCTGCAGAGGAGCTCAGAGAACATGGAAGGGGTGGGTTTTGTCTTTTACAGCATTTATCTGTTCCCTAGCCTTGATGAAGAGTGCATATTTGGACTGAAGGAAGCATGATGGATTATACAGCGCAATCCAGGACTGAGACCGGCCCCTCAGAGTGAGCTGTCACCCAAGTTCAAGATCTATAGACCGCAGTGTTGCAACATTAGACCTTCAGCAGGCTGCAAAAGAAGCCCTTGCACCTCTGACAGGAATAAATCTCATTGAAATAGGTCCAAACAAGGGGGCAGAAGAGGGGATGTGTTTCCTGTTTTGGTTAGTTGATCATCTATTTAATTATAAGTCATGGTTAAGGTTTTACAGCAGCAGTATGGCAGATGTGATGTGCGCATCGGCAGTGTTTATTGATTAAATAAATGAAAGTATTAAGTGTGTGTCTGAGGGATAAATCTTCATTCAAGACACCTAGCTTCACAAAATGTGTTCAGTGGAGGTTCAAGGACATGTGTAATCAGCTGAAGAAACAAAATGAACCATGAACTCCACTTTAACCGATGCAATGGGCACAATTTACTCAACTTCACAATTTGCATCCATCAGTGAGGTGGTGCACAGTAATCATGGTTTGAAAAAAGGCACATAGTCGCTGAATTTTTGTCAGAATTAAGCACAGAAGCAGGTCTATAGCCTGGGGTTTTTGTTTCAGAAATAGCCTGGCCTAAATGTGCTTTTAGAAGAAGCAGAAATCTAGCACATTGTCTTTTAGGATGCCTTTGGTTTGGTCGGGATTCAGCTTGAGAAAAAACAATTGCTTGTAAGTCACCTTGCAGGCAGCAGAGGAATGAAATCGAGTTGAACTTGAGGTTTTCGTTGAAACACAGAATGATCACTTATTTTTATTCATGACTTTCAGCTCATTGTTTTTTTTTCACTTCTCTGTCTTCTGGTTCTTTGTTCTATTCTTTTGTTTTAATAAACAAACGCAACAAGGTGACACGATCGCTTCAAGCTGTTATAGGGAGATAATTAGAACAAAGACAATAACAATGAATATAAAGGTGCTCAAAGTAAAAATTGTAGCAGTTTCTGTTATTAGTTACATATTAGTGCTTCTTACCTTTATTGTATAGTATTTCTACCAATTCTTTTACTTTTTCAGTTACTTTATTTAGCACAAATTGACCATAAACCCTTTCCAGGACGTTTTGCAAATAAACTGAACAAGTTCATTATGATATGGGTGCCACTGACACCCACTACCCAAAAAGGAATAAGCAGGTAAAAGATGATGGATGGATGGATGGATGGATGGATGGATGGATGGATGGATGGATGGATGGATGGATGGATGGATGGATGGATGGATGGAAGTTCATTATGAATACAATGAAATTAAGTTATCTTTGATTTATCAATAAAGGCTTTCCAGTTTACTCCAGTTAAACCCAGTCAAAGTCAATCAGTGATAATTCAGTTTAGTTTAGTACAATCAGTGTGTGGTACTGTATGCCGTAAATACCAGTTTGTAAAAGGTTGTATATCTGAAAATATAAAAAAGAAGAGACTTAAAAACAATACAAAATGGCATGTTTTCAAAGATGTTCCTCATTTATCATACAATAAAACACACACAATATTAATTTAATGTGTACACAGAGCACATAATTAGCTTTAGTTCAGTGTTCAGTAAAGATCATTTTCTACCAGAACAGAGCAGGATGCTCAACTCACCCCTCATCTCAACTCAACTTAATTTCAGTAAATTAAAAACATTAGAATAAAGCCAAGGCTTATACTTTGTACTTGCCTACCCTATTCATAGATTCAGTAGTCTACATAATGAATGATACTGTCCATATGCATACATACATAAGTACACACACACACACACACACAGACATTTACCGTATATTTAAATATGCATGTATATACATACATACACATACTCACATTACATACATACATAGTTACCCAATACATATATACTATATGCTATTAAACCTTTGAGGTAGGTTGCTATTTTTATATTTTTATCAAGACATAAAGTATTTAATGGCTTTACCTCCATCTCATATCCCATAAAAAATGCCTATTAAATAAGACAAACTGGGTTGGGGTCAACTGAACATAGAGACTGTAAACTGTACAGAGCCTCGACTGTTGGCAGATTTATGAAGCTGACGTTTACGGCACGTGTTGATGAAATTAGTTCCCGTTCTCCCATAAAGTACAGAACAAAAATTGTAGAATAATTTGGTATATATATATATATATATATAT
>NC_056501.1:20476985-20479980 GCF_014905685.2 Nematolebias whitei
CTTTAACATTAAAGTTGCCATGGCAGCATGAGTTGTTCTGTCTGACACAAAATAAGAGACGTTACAGGTTGAAAACATATAAAAACAATTTAATCTGGTAATAAGGGATGTTTACATGATTACGATTGTGAATGCTCAGATTGATAAATCAATCGCATAAATTATTGATTTGGAAATGAGTCAAAGTGAGAAATTATGTCTTTTACAGCTTTTATGTTATATGTCCATGCTCACACTAAATTGAGTCTCCTCAATAAATCAGAAATATGTTCAATTTGTATGTGTTCATGAGCCTAAGTGTGTTGTGGGTGATTCAGTGTTGGCCATTCTATGTGCGGAAGGACAAAATAAGAGACGTTACAGCTTCAAAACATGTCTTCAATACAAAATTAGAAGATTTTGTCAGACAGAACAACTCATGCTGCCATGGCAACTTTAATGTTAAAGACTAACATTAAACAAACTGCAAGTCGAACAGAAAGCACAACTATGAGTAAAAACAGATGCAACATCTCACTGATAAAGATGTGAAGATTGCTGTAGGCAACAATTAGTTCAAACATGCTCATCTTCTTTGTGACACATTTAAAATATTCTATATTATTTAGATACAGTTTGCATAAATGGTGAATTGGTTTATACGGATCCATGTAAAAATCCTGAGTTTGATTCCCAGACGTGGCCTTTGGAATTTACATAAATTCCACTTTGGTAGATTAGTTTCTTTCACAGACTAAAAACATGTTAGGTTACGTAGCAGATTGTTTCTGAGTGTAAGTTTGTGTTAATGATTGCCGATCTTTATGTAACCCTGTGACGTGCTGGTGACCTGTCCAGGGTGTGTCCTGCCCTTTGTCAAGCGTTCATAACTTTATATAAAAGGGTACATTGGTTAAACTCTCCTATTTAAGAACATTTTTCATCAAAGACCTGTTGCGAGTTGAAGTTCTATAGTTGCTGTTAATTTTATGTATTTTGACTTTAATTTTATGTTTTAGAATGTAACTTGCCATCTTGACCAGGTCCCCGTTAAAAAAATAAAAGCTACTTTCAATGGACTTTCTGGTTAAACAAAAGTTAAATTAAACTGAAATTTTAATTAAATAGTTGATGAAGTTTAATGTTACTCAAGACCCTAACAGGATAAAATGGGTATAGAAAGGGGGTGGGTGACTAAATTGAACTGATAATAAAGATTTGTCACAAACTATTACAGTATTGAAAAAAATGTTCCTTCTAAATGCTTACAATAACTTTTATTGATTATTTTTTATACATATATAATTTGTTTGCATTAAACCTTAAGAATGGTAAAGTGTAGAAAACTGGAATAGTGTGAGAAGAGGTTCAGGTGTCACAGGATCTAAAAGCCTGAGGTACGAGTCTTACCAAGTATCTCATGAGACATCACGTGTCTCAAATCTGCTTCAAAGTAAAGTCTAGTTCACAAGTTCTGTTCATGTCAAATCTGTTCTCACCGCTAAATGTTATACAGACAAGTTACAAGGATGGAAGATGTTTCGTGTCTCTCGCTCTGCGGTTAGCTGGTTTTTGAACACGTGTTTTATGATGTGCAGCTCAAACCTAGCTGTATAATTTAGAAGAATATATTTGTTTTCAACATGCTTATTAAAAAAACTCCATAAAAAAAAACAAGCAAATATATATAATATTATAAAATATATATATTGAGTTCCAGAATTGCGCCTCTTGGGGTAGCTGCATGTTGGAGTAGCTCTCTTACGTTCATTCTGAGATTTTGCTTTTGAAAACTCATTTTTCTGGATGTAAAATCACTTTTTTTCGGATGATTACTTCCTCTGGTATCAGATGCTGTTCTGCTGGAAGGATTTTTACTGAAATCTTTTTTTAAATATTTGGACATTTGTTGTGATGCGTAACCATAACAACGAGGTGGTTTTTACAACTGGGAGCTGCTGATTCACAACTCAAAAGCTCAAATAATATCTCAATTACAGCCCCAAATGCCAAATGAGTTGAAAAGGAGGTGCTATGGATGCATTACCATCTACCTGGAGACGGTGCTCGAGTGCCTGACCGCCGAGATCTTCAGGAAACACAGCTCGTGACAGCGGGAGGACTGAGATCATCCCTCGTCACCTGCAGTTAAGTCCGTGGCGGCAAGGGACTCGGCAGGCTGCCGGGAGAAATGGTCATCGCTCGGGGAAGAGTTCTGCCCAGCATTCAGGCAGTCTTGCTGCCCAAGAGTACCAAGAAGTCTGCTGGGTCTGGGTGGACGTATCGGCATCTGCATCCAGTTTCTTTGTATCTGCTGTGGGACGGACTGCTACAAGAGATCCTTCCTGCTAAAGCCATCAGCATCTAGAACAACTCTAATGAAACTAAGATGATGAGCTACAACAACAATTAATTTCCCTTTGGGATTAATAAAGTATTTTTGAATTGAATTGAATATATATATATATATATACATATATATATATATATATACACACATATATAAAACAATAAAATAAAAAACAACATAAACAAAAGTCTAGAACATTGATAATTTTACCAGTATGTTCTTTATTGTATAAGAACTGTATGAGAGCTGCGCTTAAAGAGAAAACCTACACACAACTTCAAATTTCAGCAAAATAAGTTTGTTTTAAATAATTTTCCTGAATACTAAATTTATTTGCATTCTTGTTAGATGCGAGCACCATATAATTGTCTCACTCACCACTAAGCCCTAACAGGTTTGACAAATCTTTTTATTAATTACTTTTTTAAATCATTGTTTGATATAAACCGCTCTGCCAAGATCACATAAGGAGTGCAGCAAGTTTCTCTGCCAAGCAGATCACATCTCAGACGGACATCAAAATGAGTCACACTTTAGCTCATAAGTGCATATTTGGAGCTTCTTGTGTTGTTAGTGATGATAAAGTTGCAGAGGGACAATGGGTGTTCAAATTCAAGTGGCAGCACAGAAATAAAGAGGTGGAGCAGAGAAAATGGAATAAACCTT
>NC_056501.1:20480080-20485987 GCF_014905685.2 Nematolebias whitei
GACAGTGGAAAGGAAAAACTCCCTCATGAGGAAGAAACCTTTAGCAGAACCAGGCTCAGAGAATCACATGTGAAGATAGAAATAGTATCAAATGAAAACTATTCAACTTTAGCAATTCATTTAAGGAAATGCGGTCACTTTGTCTTCCAACAGTCTAAGCTTACGACAGCATAACAAGCCAACCCTAACTATAGGATTTATCAAAAAGGAAAGTCTTAAAACTGGATAATGTGTCAGCCTCACAGACAGAAAGTGGAAGTTGGTTCCACAAGAGAGGAGCCTGATAACTGAAAGATCTTCCTCCCATTCTCCTCTTGGAAACTCTAGGAACCACAAGTAAGCCAGCAGTCTGAGAGTGAAGTGCTCCGTTAGGAAAATATGGAACAATAAGATTTTGAAAATAAGATGGAGCTAGGTTGTTGAGGGCTTTTGTAGGTTAGAAGTAAGATTTTGAATTATATTCTGAATTTGACAGGGAGCCAATGGAGAGAAGCTAAAACTGGAGAGATATGATCTCTCCTACTAACTCCAGTTAAGACTCTGGCAGCAGCATTTTTTATTAATTGAAGACTTTTTAAAGAAGTTTTTGAACACCCAGATAATAAGACAGTGAAATAGTCCAGTCTAGACGTGACAAATGCATGAACCAGTTTTCTGCATCATTTTTAGGTCGTGATATTATGCAGATGGAAGGAGGCTTTACCAACTTGATCAAATTTATTGCCATTTCTGTGTTGGCTAATGTTTAGTTGTGATGGCCATCTAAAACAGAGTTGACTCCAAAAGTTGTTGTAGATAATCATATTCATTCAAATCAGTCCTGTTGTTCATGAGATTTAGCGCACAGAGCCCAAAATTGTAATAACTGTGGTAATTTTCTGAGAACTATAGACCACAGTTCTTTGTCTTTTGTTCTTTACTGACAGAAACTCTCAACACAACACACAGCTGAGATGTTTTTCATTGAAAGAGATTCAATTCTCTGAAAACATCACAGGTACTTCCTCAGCCCTGAAGGGCACTGAGGTGAATGGGATCCAAAGGAAAACATGGGATCATTTAGTCATGGAGGATTAACTCACCTTGAGCAGGTTACTTGAACCGGTCGTCTCTGTTTCAGCAACCTAACAGTTTGTTTGGAGCCGCTTTTGTCACGAAGGTGGCCACGAAGTGGATGGCGATGGTTGTTCTTTATCAGGGGTTTCTTTTCCTAGACAACTCCTTTTTTTTATCTGAGCAGTTGAACTCTGCATTGTCCACAGTGACCTGATATTAAGTGTGTATCTTTGTGTGTCTCTGCGTGTGCACAACAGGCGACTATGATGTTCAGCTCAGGGATATTCTGGATGGGCCTGTTCTTCATCCCGGTAACTTCACTGGTCTTCGACATAGCCTACAAAGTGTGAGTTTTCTCTTTGTTCTCCTCGCTCTTTGTCACATGCACACACACACCTAATGCAGGAAATTCCTCCAGTATCTCTTCTATCGCCAGAAGAAATTCTTCCCGCCTACGTTTTTGATCAAGCTTCCACTCTGTAAATACTCCATGGGAACCGTTTGGGTCTCTTCCTCATCAGCACATGGAAGATTAATTGTCTTTATTTTTTATTCCTTTAATGTGAAATCTATGAACATCACATCATGTCAATGCATTTTTAATTGAATCCAGTTTTATTTACAGTGTGAAGAAGGCATGTTTCAAGACCTTGGTGGATGAGGTGCAGGAGCTGGAGGCTTTATCTAAAGACCCTGGAGCAGTGGTGCATGGAAAAAGGTACGTTTACACCCAGTTTCACCATTCTTGTCAGTACGCTTTGGAATTAGATTAGCATATTTTTGGTGACTTGATGATTCATGAAAAAAATAGATAAAGACAAACCAGTCATTTTAAAGAAAAGTTGATTAAAAGTTAAGCCAGGAGGTAAAATAGTGCAAGAGTTAAAGCCTTATATCTGTTTGAAATATCACTTTATTCCTACTGTTTGCTAAATATAATCATGTCTTTTTCTAATTCATTTCCTGACCAAACAAAACTTTTCTTCACCAGTTGACTTTTAACTCGTAGATGATATTCACAAAGAAACTGAAACAATCTTCCCTAAATGTTTGGTGGTTGTAATTTTACAGCAATAAGTTGAGTATTCTGACTTGGAGTTCTACTTTTCTGGTTGTTTTGCAGCACAATGACACAAAAGCACCTGGAAACCAGGTGAATGTAAAGTTTGGTTGAGTTTTACCACCAGTTAGATGCCACATTATCCTCAACTTTCTGAAGCCAAACATGCATTTCTATCTTGGTAGTTTTTTTGTTTTTTTTTGTTTTTTTTTTTTGGTTGAGCTGGACTCTTAAGCAAAAGTTACCCCAAAGTTAGCGAGTTTGGTCTCACACATCCACAACTTCCTGCTGTGTCTTACATAAACAAAGCAAATAACTCAGTGCCTCCATAGTTACATGATTTGTACGTACAGTGTATATCAGAAATATGGATCGATGCTCGAGTTCAATAATACAACTATATAAATAAAATGTTTAGTTGAAACATCTTAGGTTAGGTTAGGTTTATTTGTCATGTGCAAAATCAACACAAGGTCAACAAGGCAATGAAATGCTTAGGACGAGATGAACTGTCTAGACTCGCCAACAAA
This sequence comes from Nematolebias whitei, assembly GCF_014905685.2. Classification (NCBI taxonomy): domain Eukaryota; kingdom Metazoa; phylum Chordata; class Actinopteri; order Cyprinodontiformes; family Rivulidae; genus Nematolebias; species Nematolebias whitei. Next base: position 20,482,727 of record NC_056501.1, read on the forward strand.
AAAGAAAACAACAACAACAAGAAATATCAAAGCATACAGCAAAAATACTACTAACATACTAAGAAACTTAAAAAAATACTACTAAAATACTAAAAAACAAGGTGCCAAAGTGGAAAAAGAAATACATCTACAGTGTGATTCGGTTCTTTCAACATAATCTTTCCTATTATTTTAATGCATTCATTTAACAGATTTCTTAAGTTTATAGTTAATTAATCAAGTAATTAAGTTACAAATGTTCTGTAAACTCCTAATTGTGTCATGAAGTAATCTTGTTGATTTGTTGCATTGCTTCGTTTCTCAGATGAATACAAATGAAAAAAAAAGACTAACTTGTTTTCTTGGCTTGATATTTTTCCCGACCCTGTCAGGATCACGCTACAGAAGCTCTTGCCATTTCTAATCTTTTCCATGTTCTCAAGATCAGTTTGAATGAAGAATCATCTTGTCCTCCCAAGTCCCTCAAAATGTCCTGGAAATTCACGGCTTTTCTGCCAGCAGTGTTCCTATGTGCACCGGAGAAATCTTAAAATTGCTTCTAAATTGCCGGATTTCGACTGTAATACCAGTAATCATGTCAGAAAAGTGGTTTCCTCCCTTTTTTTTTTTCTCCACTCAAATGTGTGACATGTGATTTCTGAGGAACAGCGCTGCTTTATTAAAGTCTTACAGAGTTTAAAGTGTATTAGCTGAAGCAGGTCTGGTGTACGCATCAACACGGAGCAGATCAGTGTGAGATGTCCTGTTGGCTGATCGAGATCCTCCTGCCTGGCTGCTGTCCCAGACCCAGCAGGCTACACATACACATACACACAGCACATGTAGAAATACACAAACATATGAATGAGTGCTTTACACACAACTATATACTGTTTCACACGGATTTATTTTAGTCGTCCTGCTGTTTCACATGCTTATGTTTCGCTGTCCATCCCCTGCGCCTCCACAGTTTAGCTTCTCAACATGTTTTCTGATCCAGCAGGTAGAGCAGTTTGCAGGTCTGTTCACCTGGACTGTCCTGATGTATGCGTCATTAAATCTGCCTGTGGTGCACAGCGGGCTAATACACTCAATGTTTCTGTGTGTGTGTAGCTTGACAGAGAGGGCTCAGCTCCTGAAGAACGTCTTCAAGAAGAGCACCGTCAGTATGTACCGGTCCGACTCCATGCAGCAGAACCTGCTCCGTAAGTTACAAATTCAGCTCCTCCTTTAGCTCCTTTTTTTCTTCTTTCTGTCTAAATTAGTTTATTTGTGTAGCGTTAATCTCCTCAGTAAATCTTATTAAAGTGTAGACATGACAACAGATAAAGAAAAAGCCTAAAATTCCCTGAAGAGCAGCATATTAATAGAATATAAAGAGATGCAAAATAGAGCAAAGCGGGAAGTAGCAAAGTTTAATTCCAGTAGATAGGAGGGTTTTTCCTCTCTTTAATATCAATCAATCAAATAAAGGTTGATTGATTGATTGATATTAAAGAGAGGAAAAACCCTCCTATCTACTGGAATTAAACTTTGCTACCTCCCGCTTTGCTCTATTTTGCATCTCTTTATATTCCTGTCTCCACTTTTCTATTTAAAGAGAAGTTAGTCAAGAACAAATATGACGGTGCGAGGACTGAAGAAACTAGACAGCAATATAAGGAGATGCAATGTATAACAAAGAGAGATGTAACAAAGGCAAAGCATAAGGCATATGATGAGTTGTATAGGAGGCTGGACACTAAAGAGGGCAAGAAGGACTTGTACGGATTGGCAAGACAGAGGGATCAGGCTGGAAAGGATGTGCAGCAGATTAGGCTTGTTAAAGATATGAATGGTAATGTTCTAACAAGTGAGGAGATCATGATGGGAAGATGGAAGGAGTACTTTGAGGAGCTAATAAATGAAGAGAATGAAAAAGAAGAGTAGAATCTTCAGTGGCATATTTGAGGGTGAGAAAATGCCTGAGGAATGGAGAAGAAGTGTGCTGGTGCCCATTTTTAAGAACAAAGGTTATGTACAGAGTTGTAGCAACTACAGGGGAATTAAGTTGATGAGTCACACGATGAAGATCTGGGAGAGAGTTGTGGAAGCAAGACTCAGAAGAGAGGTGACTCTCTGTGAGCAGCTGTATGGCTTCATACCAAGAAAGAGCACCACAGATCCCATCTTTGTTTTGAGGATGCTGATGGAGAAGTACAGAGAGGGTCAGAAAGAACTTAATTGTGTCTTTGTGGATTTAGAAAAAGCATATGACAGGGTGCAGAGGGAGGAGGTGTAGTGTTGGATGAGGAAATCTGGAGTGACAGAGAAGTATGTTAGACTGGTACAGGACATGTATGAGGACAGCTGGACAGTGGTGAGATGTACCATAGGAGTGACAGATAGCTTCAAGGTTGGGGTGGGAGTGCATCAAGGATCATCTCCGAACCCCTTCTTGTTTGCTCTGGTGATGGACCAAGTATTGGATGAGGTCAGGCAGGACTCCCAGTGGACTATGATTTGCAGTTGACATTGTGATCTGTGGTGAGAGAAGGGAGCAGGTGGAAGAGAACGTGGAGACGTGGAGGTACGCACTTGAAAGAAGAGGAATGAAAGTCAGCCATAGTAAGACAGAGAACATGTGTGTGAATGAGAGGGAGGAGGTGAAACAGTGAGGCTACAAGGAGCAGAGGTCACAAAGGTGCAGGATTGCAAATACTTGGGGTCCACTGTCCAGGAAAATGGGCAGTGTGGTAAAGAAGTGAAAAAGCGAGTCCAGGCAGGATGGAGTGGATGGAGAAAAGTTTCAGGAGTGGTTTTTGACAAGTGTGGCACCAAAGGGGAAAGGAAAAGTTTACAAGAGACCAGCTATGTTGTATGGTCTGGAGACAGAGACATAGACAAAACAGGAGTCCAGACAGGAGAAAGAACTGGAAGTAGCAGAAATGAAGATGTTGAGGTCCTCCTTAGGAGTGACAAGGATGGATAAGATTAGAAATGAGATTATCAGAGGTACAGCACAGGTTGAACAACTGGGAGATAAAGTTGGAGAGACCAGACTGAGATGGTTTGGACATGTCCAGAGAAGGGACAGTGGGTATATTGGTAGAAGGATGTTAGAAATGCAGCTGCCAGGAAAAAGACAAAGAGGAGATATATGGATGCAGTTAGAGAGGACATGGATGTAGTTGGAGTGAGGACAGAGTGAGATGGAGGAGGATGACTCGCCGTCACCCCTGAAGAGGGAAAAGCTGAAAGAAGAAAAAGAAGATTTGCAGGAATCAAACTGAGAAGGAATCT
>NC_056501.1:20486087-20492072 GCF_014905685.2 Nematolebias whitei
TCCATCCATCCATCCATCCATCCATCCATCCATCCATCCAATGATGTTTAAATAGTGTTTTTTTTAACTGTATTTTATATGGTATTTTGTTGTACAGATTCCTTGAGTGCCATGAAAAGCACCTTCAAATAAAATGTATTATTATTATTATTATTGTTATTATTATTTATTAGCCGTCTGGAATTGGGTTGACTCCAGATGCTAATGAGTTGCAGATCTTCAATCTTTACTTTCTGAGAGTTTCATTCAGATCCATTATTATCTCATGTTCATGAGATATTTTGCCAACAGTACATACAAATACACATGTGGCTGCAAGAGATGATAAAATCTGTAAAATATTTTGAGGAATCTGTGCATTCTGACTTTCATCCATGTCTCCCTACACCAGATCGCCATCAGTAAAATGTGTCAACACAAAACTTAATGGCGGCACAGAGACTTTCCAGACTACAGAGGCCCAGAAGGATCTCATGAAATACATCATCTTGACTCAGGCTCTAAGAGGTTCTTTAGAAGTTGCTGGATTCTCAGCCCAATTCAGGCTGTTCAGCAACCTACTGGGAAAAATAGCTGTTCTAATCCTTTTTGAAAGATATATTTCCCAGTTGGCCCAGGCAGGCACGACTTCCCCGGTGGTTGGAGAGACTTTCAGCAACACGTCTGACATTTACAGCTAAGAGTTAATCTGGGCTGAAGAAGCCAGTTCTTATTATCTACTTAACACAATATGGTAACGCCCTGAAATGTATTTTTATTCATGAGTGTTACATTTGTTTGTATCTTGTGCAGGAGAAAATAACACTCGATGATTGCATCAAGCAGGTTTCTTGTTCTGACACAAGTGTAAAATCCTTCTCACTTTTCTCACGTGAGCGGCATTAAATAAACACTGTCATTGCTGCATCTCAGCAGCAATTAGTCACATTTGGGTGAGATCGCTTCAAGGTGTGAAGACCAAACTGTGAGACTTCAGGTGAAATGTGCTCACTGAAGAAAATCTGCTCCAGGACAGAGTGCGATAATAAATAAAGCAGTCGAGTCTTCTAATCTGGTTTAGCCTATTTAGTTGTAAATTTGATTATTGCTAGGTGAAGGTGGGTGATTATGTTAGCAAAATATCTCATGAGCCACTGGATGCATTTTCATGAAACCCTTAGGTAATTATCATTGTATATATTATTTACAACCTATTAACTTTTAGAGTTAACCTGATTCAATATGGCTGCCATAGCCAGCTGACGTAATAAACAAAAATGGCTATATCTAAATTCATGCTCAGTAATACAGGTAAAAAAAATCCAACAAAGTTCAGTCAGGTCATCTGGATTTATTTTTTTTATTTTTTTTGGAGACATTTCATCCTTCATCCAAGGTACTTCATCACTTTTTTCAGTGCTTTTGAACTATTCTGGCTAAGGTTGCCTTAGAGGAGTTGACGGAGGAGAGGGCGGGCCCCAGAAACCATTTTATCACCAACAAACTGGTTGGTCCACTATGGGAGTGTGCTGCTTGTGGGACTCAGTTTGTTTGTAGCTCCTCGGACTGATGAAGTCCTTTGGATGAAGGACGAAACATCTCAAACTTTGTTGGAAAAATGGCTATAATTATGTCAATTTTAAAGATACAGTATTGTGGTAAAATTTGACAATGTTGTAGCTGAGTATTATTCACAAAGCAAACTTTATTGACTATTACACTTTTATTTTTGCTTAAAAACTGAACATTAACTGTTGGCATCAACGTTGTTTGTCTTATAGCAAAATATCTCATGAACCACTGGTCAAATTTTAATTTATTTTCAGGAAACATTTATTAGATATATCTTTAGAAATGGTAAATTTTTTATGCTATTTCAACTTAAAATGTTTGGCACAGTCAATTAAACTTGGAAAACACAAAAATGGGTAATACTCATTCAGTTTACCTGATAATAAGATAAAATTTGATGTAGTGGTAGCTGAGAGTCATTCACACCACATATTAAACACATATGATCATGCATGAGATGAGAGGCCAAATCAACTACAACACCATCATTTCTCAGATCTTCGTTTAATTGTCTGGTATAAACTGTGTTGGGGTATCCTTCAAGGAAGGCTAGGAAATCAGCACTTCTCAGTTCCTCAGTCGCTCTCAGAACCACTCGGTGATTCGGGTTTGCGATGCAGCATCGTTTCCCCCCGAGCAGTTACTCTATTGCAAGGTGTTCTGAGGTTTTAGTGCCTTAATAAAACTGGGCTATGCCTTTGATGATCCAGGCCCATACTAGAAGCAAAATATACACCTCGGAATTTACAGCTCCCCAGAATGTGATACCAAAGCAATTAGTGTCGGAGAGATTGGTAGCCATGAAAAATCCTTACAGCATGCCTCGGAGCCAATAGAAAAGCAATGGATCTGGGTTTTATGGCTCAATTGCTTATTCAGTCTTGTTTGGTGTTCCCTTGCAGGAGTCTCAAGTCAGTAGGGAATACTGAGGTGTGGCAATAAATTACTTTTGCATTTAGCATAAAGATACCCAATAAAGACTCAACTATACTGGGATGACTGCAGTGCAACATAAACAAATCTCAGAGGGAACATAACGTTGCCCCTGGTAAACAAAAGAGGAGAAAAGTTCCAAGCTCGGCTGAAAACTTTGTTACGGCGAGTTAAACAGGACATCAATCAAAGCCACAACCACCTTCGTCTTTCCTGCCATATAAATCTCAACGTGTGCCGATACGTTATGCCGCCAAGCGTTACAGTTTGTATTTGCAGCTTATTTGAATTGACAAATCTGTAACTTCACCCGTTAAAGCAGCTTTCATATCAGCATGTGAGCAGTATAACGGGGCAATGCAAAAATGTTGCTTTAAATAGCTCCTTTTTGTTGTTGTTGAGCACTATCAGTCTTCTGACAGCAGCAAAAAACACCAGATGATGGTAAATTCTGACAGAGAGGCAGCTTGGCGCTTATACAGAGCAACAAACAACCCTAAATGTCAATGAGCACACTTTTTCCTCTGTGAAGGACACCAGAGTGACTGGACTGCATTCTTTGCCATGAGAGTGAGGGATTACTCAGACGCCTGTAAACCAGCTTGTAATCTAGCAGTCTGTGGGGACAGGGTCTCAGCCTCACCACAATGCTGAAAGGGACAGACTGGTTCACTTGTTTTGTCCCCGTTTTCTACAGACAACACACAAACCAATGTTGATGCGCACATAAACATCCAAAAAGCCATTTGCATATTCTGTTCGGGAAGCTGTTGCTTATAGAGAGGCTGACTTGTCTCACTGGATGATGGTATTTACGTAGTTATCCACTTATGTACGGAGTTTAGTCCATAATAGTTTTAATTTCAGCTTAGTGTGGCAAGAAAGATACAGTTGTTCTGCAGGGAACAGAGGAATCAGGAGTGCCATGTGCCTAAATAAGCTCTTTAGTGTCCTCAGCTGTTGTATTATTTAAATATGTAAAGCTATTTGCTTCTGACTTTACTTGAACTTAAGAAAAGAGAACTGTTTAATTTGTTTTGTAAATTAGGGTTTCTCAGTCCTTTTAAGTTCATATTTATTAACCCCAAATTTTGGTATTGTTTTAAAAAAATCACAGGTTCATATTTAAAGTTTTGGTCATCAAAGCAAAAGTTTAACATTTTTGAAGTGGGATTATGTGGATATGTTATGAACGATTAGTATCTTACCTGCTGTAGATAGCTCTTGGAATGAGCTCAGTTTGGCAAAATAGAATTCCATTCTGAACAGATTGACGAGCTAAAGGCTAACAACAAATAAACAACAAGTGAATTGCTACAAAGCTCCCATTTCCCGTAGGTAGATCTGATTACAGGAAGTGACTCAGCTTTCTTAATTTTGCTCAAGACATATGTAGTAGTCATAAAAATAGATCTAATATGATTAAAACATGGCCATTTGTTTTTTTTATGGTTTAAACTAAATAAATAGAACTCCTCAAGATAAAATGGGAATAAAATATGAGACATAAAGGTAAAATCAGATAAGACAAGATAATCGACAGCAGTTTCTGCAAACACTATTTTATGATCCTTTATGTCTCCATCATTTTCACAATACATACTTATTCCAGCAAATATATTATATTTCTGCCAAAAGTGCTCCAAGCTGCACCAGAAGTGCTACAGTTATGTGCTGCTGCTGCAAGTTCCATTAGAACTTCGTTAGCATCATCAAGTACTGTCAGCTTGGCAGTTCATCCATAATTAAATTATTTTCTTCCAAAGTGCGATCGTTCAGAAGTTTTTGTCCTCTTATATATTTCCTCTGTTTTATATATATTTTTAATTTTTGCCAAACCTAAAGGTCTCATATCACCAAACACATTGAATATCAGACAAAAACTATCTAAACACATTTGGTTTTTTAATGTCGATTTCATGATTCAGGAATAATATCCAGACCAACCTGGCCCCAATAAAAAAATTATCGTCCAACTCCAAAATATGAAAACTGTATATATAAATAACTAATAAAAAGTTCAATTTAAAGAGCCACACACAGTCCTGATCACTGATCAATGACTCATTTAGGAGGTACTAACAGAACCCAGAACAACGACACAGATCAACTTGTCTCAGTTAAGGTCAGAGTTCTTGATTCAGCAGTGAGAATAATTAAAAACTGCCTCTTTGGAAGCATTTCAAAGCCAAACCTACTGCTGACTAAAAGATCACAGAGGTCTGTCTCACGTTTGCATTAAAACGTCCTGATGACACCAAAAACTTTTGGGTAAATATTTTATCAACTGACAAGACAAAAGTGGAACATTTTGTAATGTGTCCCACGACATCTGCTGTAAAACCAACACTGCATTGCAGTAAAAATAACATCTTACACACAGTCAAACATGGAGGTGGCAGTGCAATGGTCTGGGTCCGCTTTAATTAATGTATTAATTAATGGAAGCATGATTTCTGAAATATTTTTTCACGTAGGGCTAACTTGCTTTGGAAAGATTTTTTTTCCCTTAAAAAATGAAAATCTTAAATGAAAATCTATATTTTGTATTATTAAGGTTATCCTTTTCTCATATTAATGTTTGTTTGATGATCTGAAACGTGTAAATGACAAAAAACATCAAAAACAAAAGAAATCTACAAGACAGCTAATACATTTTTCAAGGCTGTATCTACAACAGTTTAGACATTAATGATTCATAATTCTTCAGAAGCTCACTTTAAAAAGAAATTGAAATGCTCCTTTAACTAAACTGCTGTACATGCCATGTTCCATCAAGGACAAACAGGTTCTGACGCCATAAATCACTTCCTGCTTTGTGTCTCGTCTTCTACAGGTTGGGTCTGAGCAATTTCTCCAGAATGAACGCCAACTCCTCGGACGAATTTTTCCAAGCCACAAATCACGCAGAGCAGACGTTCCGTAAAATGGAGACGTACCTGCAGCACAAGCAGCTGTGTGATGTCCTCCTGATAGCAGGGGATCACAAGATACCAGCTCATAGGTTGGTGTTTGCACTTCTGTCTGCTTTCATTTCATTCATTAGCTTTGCAGCTGCTGTAAATGAGAGGTAAAGCAGCTCATCTGTATGAGGTTTGTAAATCTTACTGGGTCTGAATCCCAGTTTGTAATTAAAATTTTTTTTTTCAGCTGGATCTTCTGATCCTCAAATAAACGTTGACACTCGCACTCCGTGCTCACTGGTTTGGTTCTAAACATCGACACGGCCGTGATTTAATTACACCTCTGCCAATCCTCATTACATCAGACACAGAAGATCTCTGTGCTCCACTGCATGAACATGCCAATACTTAGGCATCGGCTTCTTAGTAGGCCGACTGAATTGAACTGACAGTATTAAAAAGATCATATGACGTCTTCTGAATGCTAAAGGTCACTGCTTTCACTGAGTACGTCTGCTTGAATGCCAATTCATCACATTTTGTTTGCTCATCTGGACAGACACGTACACACACAGGCATATATTTTTACATATACATA
>NC_056501.1:20492172-20497980 GCF_014905685.2 Nematolebias whitei
TTCCTCTTTTCTTATATAATTTGAATAGTACTAATAAATAAGATCATGTGACAGACTTTGAATAGCTGTTTTGCTTATGGCGATGTAACAAATACAAAACCCTTCAATCAGCAGTGCAGACAGAAATATGGCAGCTACATGGCATATTTACTCTTTTACAATTTGATAAAATAAACAGCAAAAACTGCATGTTTTTCAAGTGCAAAGATACATTTCTTTTTAAATCAATCTGAAAACCATCTCATCTACATGGCTCAATAAAGATGAAAAGAGCATATTTTTAATCTGTTATTCCCCTCCCTCTTTATGGCAGACTAGTCCTAAGTGCTGTTTCAGACTACTTTGCTGCCATGTTCACCAGCGACGTGAGGGAGGCCAAGCAAGAGGAGATAAAGATGGAGGGAGTGGATCCTGAGGCCCTCAGGTCCCTGGTTCATTTCGCCTACACGGGTGAGTGCCTGTAAAGAAATGCACAGACTTTTGTAAGTCAGCGCAGGATCTTTGTGCTCCTGTGTGATTAAAATGGATCAATAAAACGATTCATCTTTGGGCTGACTGAGTGGGCAGCCCTTCAACTTAAAATCACAATATTTTAGCTGGCCAACGGCCACGTGTTAAAGCCCCTACTGAGTTTTTGAAGTAGAACATTCAGCATCTCGAGACTGGTTGTTAAAGCTTCAAAAGTAAAATGTAACTAAAGGTCTGAGACAGAACAGTTTTGCCTTTTTGAGCCTGGTTCTGCTAAAGGTTTCTTCCTCAAAAGGGAGTTTTTCCTTTCCACTGTCGCCTTCATGCTTGCTCAGAATGAGAGTCTACGATGAAGTTAAACTCAAAGCAGTCTGCTCCTCAGATAATTAATGTTAAATTATTTTTTTATATATATGAATGCTTCTGTGCAGTGCCCTGAGGCGACTTCTGTTGTGACTTGTTGCTATAAATAAACTGAATAGAATTTTATTGAGTGAAAGTTGATTCACTTCCTCTTTTTTCCCCTCTAACTACTCATGAATACTTTGTGCTCATTTTGATTAAAAATACAGCAGAAATGTGTAGCTTATTCAAGAAATGGGTTCTGTGTTTTTTTTTTCGTAACTTTTATTGTTTTCAAAATATTTAATTTATTTGAAAACATATTTTTAGCTTTTAACTAGCCACTTCTGGCTTCTAGCTAGCTTTTTGTTGCTTTTAATTAGTCTTTTACCTAAATGACCTCTTACCTATTTTTTTTTTTTTTACAACATTTCAATTCCAGCTAGCTTTTTACTAATTTTAGTTATATTTTTGCTAAATTTAGTAAGCCTTTTGCTATGTTAGCTTCTAGCTACAATTTTACTGCTTTTAGCTAGCCTTTTACATTTTTAGCTTATTGCTACTGCTAGCTTTTAAATAGACATTTCATACTTTTAATTAGCCTTTTGCCACTTTTAGCTTTTCACTGGTGCTTTGCTACGCTTGTTTTTTTTACTTAGCCTTTTGTAATTTTAACTTGTAGCTTCTGTTTAGCTTTAACAACTCTTGAGTTATCAGAATTCACACTGATGTTTTGCAGAAAATAAAAGTTCTCTAGTTTAGTTTAAACAACTTCGCTGTTTTAGCTGTATTTCCTTTTTTTGTTGTTGTTGTAATGCATTCCAGGTGTCCTTGAGCTGAAAGAAGAAACCATCGAGAGTTTATTGGCAGCAGCATGCCTCCTCCAGCTTTCACAAGTTATCCAGGTTTGCTGCAGCTTCCTCATGAAACAGCTTCATCCATCCAACTGCCTGGGAATACGATCGTTCGCAGACGCCCAGGGCTGTGTGGACCTGCTGAACGTGGCTCATAATTACACCATGGTAGGACAGTGAACGACTCAGTGGTGGGCTAAATTATTTACTTTGTAATAAGGCTCTGTGTGTTCTGTGCTGCATGAATGCACACTGGCATCCACAACCAAACCATACAAGCAACAATACATATTTTTAAAACACTCTGTTTTTGTGTTAACGTGAAAGTCATCCACACCGGAGTTACTGTTTTCCATTTATTAAATGTTAAGAAGTAATTTTCAGCTTGAAAACAAGGTGATCTCAAGCAATTTTGTGAGATCTCAAGCAAACTGTTAGCGCTCGGAGTGTGTGCTGGGAATTACTTTCATCGACAACAACACCAAATTTTCCTTCAATATGTGCAAAATTGTATGAGATATGATGTGAAATTTTGCTAACACAACAAAAAATGAACACATATTGGCAAAAAAACATTATCACCTGCCTTTTGGGTGGTAATAACATGCATTTTTAGACAGTTATTTGTTTTTAGATGAACTAATTTAAATATTCCATCATAAACTGTGAGGGAATAAAAAAAAAAACCGGCACCTTGGTTGTTTTTATCTTCCAATTTCAGCAGAGGTGATGGTATTTGGATAGAATGGAAATGGAATAATTTCATGCTTTCACTTCATGTAATTTATGCTGTCAGAAGACACAGCACAACTGCTGCACATTGATTAGTGCACTGCCTTACGTGCAATCTCATTTTTTTTTCTGCGATGGATATTTGCACTGGATTAAGATTCACCACATTATTTGTCAGATCGTGTTTTTCTCAGTCATGCTGAAGTGACAGCGCAAGGCAGGCGTTATCTCCTAAAGGACATCTGTTCATCCAATGTACATCACAGCCTCCATCCTGGACCAGGAGGTTAATCTAATCATTAAACTGCACAAGAGGGCCGGCTTCCTGTTCAATCAGTTAAATAATGAGCAGGGATGGCTGTAGACTTCCTGGTTACTCCATCCGCTGTGTTCCGAGTGGACCGAGTCCTGTTCAAACAAGCTTGGTTTCACTGTTTGAGCATGGTGGTCCATTTGCTAACATCCTTTTACATTTTTAATGGTACAGTGCATACCGAAAAATAGTGTTTTCCTAATTATAACCTGCTTTTTTTAAGAGAATCACAGCAACATATTCTTAAGTTGAAGCAAATAGCGATCAAAAAGTCTTAGAAAATAGTTGTGGTAGTAGGCTTAGTTAGTATTTTTTTTTAAAGTTGAGTCCTGTGGCAAGGTTAAGAACAAATGGCATCTTACCTGTTGTAGATAAGTATTTGAATGGCCTCAGTCTAGATAAACAAAACTCACTTTGGACTTAATGGCTACTCTGGGAGGGGGAAAACCAAAGTGGAGCGCAGCCATTTTGGTCTAAACAATTTCGTTGTAATTCATGTGAACCTGAAAAAAAAACTTTTAAATTGTTCTCAGTTTTGAATGACAGTAGTCCCTCGCTACTTCGCGGTTCGGTTTTCGCGGACTCGCTTTATCGCGGTTTTTCAAAGCAAGATTGGACATGACACACAACTGGCTGATTGATGGATGAGCCACGCGATCGGCACAAAATTTTTTATTTAAAATAAATTATTTAAAATTATTTAGCACCTGGTGCACCTGTGTGCAGCCCACACAAGAAACACCCTCTTTCTGCAATTGTATGCAATCAACAGCTGAAGGAGAAACGTCCTCCTGCAGCATGTCATGGTCTCTCTGCAGTGAAGTGGGTGTGGCCAAGCGCCCTGGCAAATGGCAGAGAGCTGAAATGACATGCTGTGCTCTTTTAGAGCGTTTAGAAACATTGTTTAGAATATTGCAAGAGTGTGGGAAAGGTTTAAAATGCCTTTATATATATATATATATATATATATATATATATATATATATATATATATATATATATATATATATATATAAATAAAATACTACTTACTACTTGTACTACTATTCCTACTTTGTGGTTTTTCACTTCTCACGGGGCTTCAGGGTACGTATCCCCCGTGATAACCGAGGGACTACTGTACAGTTCTTTACATAGATCCCAATAGTTTTTTTCTTGTTGCAAGGTCAAACAGCAGCAGCAACAACAGCTAGCAGTAGCCAGCTGTCAAGTTTAGTTTTAGTTGTCAACAGCAAACTGGTTGATCCAGTATGAGAAGGTGTTGCTTATAAGACTGTTTGTTGCAGATCCTCAGACTGAAGAAGTTTTTTTTAATAAAAGACAAAACGTTTCAACAAAGAAGAATCCGTCCAGAGGACCTGACTCAACCTTGTTAGATTCATAATACTTGGATTATTGAGCTTGCATCAGGGCAGCTAGCAGTAGTATTTCCTGTACAGCCAGGGGCTCTCCAGGCATAGATGCTTCTGCTGATATAACTGTGAAATGTAAAGTTGACTGGGATGTAAAGGCTTATTACAGGGGTTCATAAACCTTCTGACCCCAGATTAACAGTGGCAAAGACTTGTGACCCCAAATATTCCTGGACATACATAGTTAAAGGACAAATAAATGGGGGACTTATGATAGGACAAATAGTTTAAAGTCGCATTGTGCTGTTTTATTTCTTGCAACAACTATGCTAAAAAACTAGACCTTCTAAACAGCCTACAAAAGACTCTGCTTAGTTTTCAGTTTTGCTCCCAACTGTTCAAAACCAGTGGCCATAACAAAGTGAAATAATTGCCAAAGAGTTGGATGAACTTTCCACCTCAGCTTAACCACCACCAATCGATACATGTTCCCCATTTCATTAAAACCCTTTGAATTAAGCTCTTAAACCTGCTTTCATAAAGATTGGATCAAGACAGTGTAATTTGTTACAAGTTGATGATCAATAGTCTCATTGTAGTTTTATTGTTTCTCTTTTTGCAAGTTAAGAGCTTCCAGTTCGTCGTGAACCCAAAGTTACTGCTGCGGCTTGGTAATCAAAGCTCAGCTGCCTCGTTCAGAGTAAACAAGGCAAAATGATTGCTCTCTGTCTCCCCACTGTTTAAATGTTGGACATGCTATGGATCCAAGGTAGATTTCATGCAGTACATCATCTCTAATGGAAGAGCCCAGAGACAAAGGCCTTGAGGATGTAGCCGTGCAGCGCCGTCTTATCGGCTGGGCCTCTGGCCAACAAGTGGAAGATTAATCTTTAGAGAGGCAACAGAAAACAGCTTTCACAAAAATCCGAGCTGGACACAGCATTCGAGAAACTGCAATAGTTAACATGAACCGGCTGTTTCTCATTAAAAGGCTTAGAAGGGCTTAAAGGTATCATGTATGATTAGTAGCAAAACAAAAGCCTTATTAGCTTTTCAATAAGGGCTTTTTAAAGTACGTCTCATGTTGAATAGATTTGTACTTTGTAAATTTGGATCAATGCTTTTAATGTCCATTATGAAACAGTTAACTGTATCATATATATTCCATTTAATATATATATATATATATATATATATATATATATATATATATATATATTTATATAGGAAACATTTAATTGTGTGTCAGTTCCTGAAGATAGAGGCTAATGCCCACCATCTTACTTCTTTTACTCATTTTTCTTCACCTCCCTGTCCTTGTGCCACTTCGTCCAAACGGAGACAGACACACACATGCACGCACACAAAGCGGCACAGAGTGCATTTCCTCTAATAACTGATGATTATCTGTCTCCTCTGTGTCTCCTTTCTGTTCCAGGAACACTTCCTGGAGGTCATACAGAATCAGGAGTTTCTTCTGCTCCCCACGGCGGAGATTGTTAAGCTGCTCTCCAGTGATGACATCAATGTTCCCGACGAAGAGACGATTTTCCAAGCTTTGATGATGTGGGTGAGGTACGATGTCCAGCATCGACAAAAGGACCTCGGGGTGCTCCTCGCTTACATCCGACTCCCTCTTCTTCCTCCACAGGTGAGAGAATTGAAGAATATAAACTGCAAGTTTTATATTTAATCTACTTCAGTATGAACATAATGTGAAAAAATATATACAAACATGCATACATAT
>NC_056501.1:20498080-20505805 GCF_014905685.2 Nematolebias whitei
GCAGGAACCGAAACCAAGTAACTGGAAAAACACTGAGAGAACTAAACACAGGAGGAGAAAAACTAAATAGGAATCACAGAGTCAAAGCACAACAAAACACAGATCCTGATTTTCTTACTGTTGATTTCATTCATTCATTCAACCTTTATTTATACAGGTTAGTCTCATTGAGCCTCGGGGACTCTTTTACAAGAGAGACCTGTTTTTAACAAAGAATGATGACAACAGTAGACAGTCATAAAAGAAAGCAAAAAAAAAAACCAAGTGTTGTAAGCTCAATCATCCGAAAGGTAGATAACAACAAAAATGGCTAAATCATGTCATCTGGACCTGTTTCTTTAAGTGAAGAAACGTTTCGTCCCCCATCCAGAGGACTTCGTCAGTCTGCGGCCTGCCAACCAGATCCATTCCATAGCCTTCATTGCTGTGTTTCAAGCCAAGCTCCTGTTGGAAAGCATATGCTTAAGAAAGCATATAAATTGGAAAAGTAAATAGAAGATGATGTTAAAAAATGAAACAAAAACTGCTACAAAAACAACCACATTGATATTATTTATTGAGAAGAGCATGGCCATAGCTCGGCCTACTCTTCCACTTGGGCAGTTCGTCACCTCTTACTTGGTTCATCTAACAGAGTCATGGGAGCTTGAGTGTTCTGTTCAGTATCTTAACTCTTCCTTGACCTGCTCTATTCTGGACAGAGATCTCCGAGGTTGTTCCTGGATCTGTTGGAGTCACTCATAGTTTGGAGGTCACAGCAACGACTGCTCCAACGACCACTGGGACCACTGATGCTTTGATGCCCCACAACTTCTGTATTTCTTCTTTCAGCCCTTGGGATTTCTCCAGCTTCTTGTGCTCCTTCTTCCTGATGTCACAGTCACTTAGGATTGTTACATCTATCACCACTGCCTTCTTCTTTGGGGCGGCTGTGGCTGAGTGGTTAGAGCAGTCGTCCTCCAATGCGAGAGTTGGGGGTTCGAACCCACCAGCAGTCACATGCTGAAATGTCCCCGGGCAAGACACTGAACCCCTCATAGCCTCTGATGTGTGTCCCATCAGTTCATGAATGTGATCTAAAGCCCTGATTAGTCTCTTTAGAATGATTTGTTCAATTAGCTTAGTAGAGATCTAGTAGAGTGTTGTATGAATGGGTAATGTAGTGTAAAGAGCTTTGAGTATCTTGAAATAAGATAGAAAGGCGCTATATAAGTACAGTCCATTTACCATTTACCATTCTGATGATTAGCCATCACCTGTTTGTGAGTCTGGATATGGAAGTCTCTCAGTATCTTAGCCCTTCCGTTCTCCACCACCCTTAGTTGAATCTCCCACTTTGACTATGGGACCTCCAGTCCATACTCGGCACAGATGTTCCTGTATATTATTCCAGACACTTGGTCATCGATGTATGTTTTGCCTGCATGGATCTTACACCCTACTATTATGTGTTGGACTGTCTCGGGGACATCTCTGCACAGCCTGGATCTTGGGTCTTGTCTGATATGGTAGACCCCAGGCTCCATTGCTCTTGTGCTGAGGGCCTGTTCTTGTGCATGCCTCTGTGCTGTCCTTCAGTCCAGCCCTCTCTAGCTACTGGTAGGATTTATTGATGCCAGTCACAAATTTTGTAGGGGTTTCCCCATCACACAGATTATTTAACCAGAACCAGTTTTGTTTCCATGATTTGTAATCCTAATTTACATGCTGACAAACACAATGAGCTTGTTTTGATAGGTATAAAGCATAGCATATTTTCTGTCTTTGAAATATGTGTTTAGTGAGTCATCTTAAAAACATTTATGCACGTGATTTTTACTTTCTATTTATTTCGAAGAAACTCACTAAATGAATCAACCGCTTTTAAAAATGAAAAGTGTGGAATATATGATGTAATCTTCAAGTTATTTCACCCACTGGGTTGGGAGAGGCTGGTTTCTGTGAGGCGAATAAACAACAGAAATGAATCATTGTTGTTGTGAAAGCTGGAGCTGTTTCTTTTTTACTTTTTCTTTTTTTTTTTTTTTGGTTTTCTTCCCCTCTTTCTTTTTGCCGAGCTTTGCTTCTGGCACTACTTGCTAGCACAACGAGTCCTCAGAAGACACAAATATTAATTTATGAGTATGAAAATTATGGGAAAACATAAAGTAGAACCACATTTTGAAAAGATCCAAATAGAAAAATATTTATTTTGCATTTTTCAAATGCGTTTGCAACAACAGTAGATTTGCGCACAAGGCTGCCTCGTTCCAAAGGATCAAAGCACATAAACATCTTGGTTAACCTAAATATAACTTATTATTTGCTTCACCCACATATTTTAAATGCACTCAAACATATATATTTTTTTAATTTTTAAAATTGTACACCCATGTTTAAAAACACGTTTTCACTTATTTTAGTGACTTTCACAATACTGTTTGGAGGGAGGACGAGGTGGAGCTCTTGAAAGAGCTGCCTGTGAAGAGGAAGAGGCCTCTAGCAGATTCAACAGCAGGAAGGGCGGCCGTTTGCCTCGACAGAACAGGAAAAGGAGACAAACCAGTACAAGAAAAGAATCCCACAGACCACACATACTGCCAGGACAATAAAGGATAAAAAACACAAAGCAACAATAGCCCAAACATTGTAAAAAAAAAAAAAAAAGGAAAACAAAAGAAACTGTTGATTGCAGTCACTATAATGCAGCTGATTTCAGACATACATTTCTTTTTAGAGCATTGACTTTGAATAACAAAAGTTTTGAGTCAAGTCTTATTTGGCCCAATCACCAAAAGTATTTTTACTTATCTATTTTTTTGCTTCAAAGGAGCCAAAAAAAATTATCTACTATCCTTATACAGTGGTCTTGAGTGATGTTTTTACATTATTTTCTAGACATTTATTGCAAATTTGACTTGAATTGTTTCTATAAAAGCAGTGGCTTGCCTAATGGAGGATGTAATTAAACTACTGTGCTTAAAAATGTTACAGAAAATAAACCCGTAAATCTTAAAGTCATTTCTTAAATTCATGGGGGGAAAAGGAATCGGTGACATAGGGAAATCATACTATTGCTAAAATACTATTATATGTTTTAAACTTAGTTAATTAAATATTTAATTGATTCAACTAAAGCAGGGTTATTGAACTAAATTGCTCAGGGTGCCACAGTTACTGGAAGCCAAGAGTTCAGGGGTCGGACATGCAGCAATTATGCAGAACTACCTGTAATAGTAAAAGTTGACTCTTTGTGACAGCCTGAACTAAACAAATTAAACCTGCTTCTTTTTAATCCTACTGATTTCACAAATCAAATGACTTTATTTATTTTTTCTCTTAGGCTTGGCCTCTTTTTGACTGTTTGTGTGTTTGTTTCTCTAGTCATCTGTTCCTGGCCTGTTCAGAATCCGTTCTGCAGAGTTTAGATCCTTTACGGTCTCGTCTTATCTGAGTCCGTGCCCTGCAGCGTCTCTTGTCTCATCCCACTAGTTAATTAAATAAAATAAATCTTCTCAACATGTATCTGGATTCCTCTCGTCACTTCACACTGTATATTTTGTAGATGGGCTGTAAAACAAAAAAAATAACATTTCTGAAAATAAATACATAAATCACAGGTTATGTTCAAGAACTGAACTAAAAATCTGTGGAAATGTCAACAAATATCTAAAGAAAATCTTTGAAAGGCCTTTGGAAACACTGAAGAAGTGCTGCTGCAGATTACTTCATGAACCGGTTAAATGATTTTGTTCCTCTGAAGTTAAATGTAAAGACTTTTAAACTGTACCCTTCATCTATAAAGCACCAGAATAATCTCTACAATTGATATATGACCACATAAAGATATTTTTCTGATTAAATGGAGACGTAAAAATCTAATATTTCTACATTTCATGCCTTCAGGTTTAATGCAGGTACCAGTTTACTTCAGCAGGTGGCACAGTTGTATCATTTAGTGGGATGCAATCTGAACTGCTTCAGGCACGAGACAAATGTATGTCCACATATTTTGTATTTATCTATACAATAAATCTAGACGTTTTTTTAAACAGCAAACTATAAAAATGTTGAGTGAAGAGCCACTTATTGAGAGGACACTGCGATCAAAGTACAGCAGAGCTGCTCATGTCCAAATTCAAGGATTCAAGGATTATTTATTGCCACAATGTGGTACATGAGGTGGAATGAAACTATGTACACAGTTACATCCAACAATATGAATACAAAAAAAAAAAATACAAATACAAAAAAAATGGAGAATAAACAGCGTTTCTGAAGACAGAGGTGACCTGTAGCTCAGCGTCCTAAGCCTTCAGCAACACAAAGGAAGGACTCACTCATGGCTACCCTAATCAGCTCTAATTATATGTATTTAACCTGATCTTAAATGATCATCTGCCTCCTGGTTTCAAACACAGAGAATCCTGACTCACAAGACAAAAAAATCAAGTTGATCAGTTAATACATTTTTTTTTAAAGTCATCAAAATTTCCTTAAGTTTTATTGGTCATTGGTTGTTTTTAAATGAATTGTTGTCTGCATAAGAATCTACACAATTTACATGCATTTTCTGCTGTCATACCCCATTTCTTTTCACATGCAGCTTCTTGCAGATCTGGAAAACAACAAGATGTTCTCAGATGATCTTGAGTGTCAGAAGCTGCTGATGGAGGCCATGAAATACCACCTGCTGCCTGAGCGTCGCCCCATGTTCCAGAGCCCAAGAACAAAACCCAGAAAGTCCACCGTGGGGGCACTTTACGCTGTAGGAGGGATGGATGCTACCAAAGGTGCTGTTGTTTTATTGCTGACTCAACATTCACACTGTTTTCCTGTTTTTTATTTTTATTGATTTTTTGTACATTTTTGGAGTCCAAACACTTCTGCGCGCTGTGCACTAGTTTAATTATTCATGTCTCAAAACATTCAGCCCCATCAGAAAATTGGTGTGACTAATGACGTTTCTCTTTTTTTTTTTATACTTTTTAAAATATTTACATTTATTTGCAAAAATTTTCTCCATAGATATGCTTTACCTTCTTTTGCTTTTAGCTCTTTTTTAGCGTGTAGCTAGCCTTTTGCTACTTTTAGTCTTTAGCTACCATTCTGTTACTTTTAGCTAGTCTTTTGCCAATTTTAGCTTTTAGCTACATTTTATCTATTTTTAGCTTTTCACTAGTTTTTCGAAACTTTTATCTGGTGTTTAGCAACTTTTACCCATCATTTTGCTACAGTCAGCAGACATTTAGCCGTTGTTAGCTTTTAGTTTCTAGTTAGCTTCTTTAAGCTTTAATAGCTCAGTTTCAGCTGTTTCAGCACTCATGCTGCATTTTCTCAGAAAATGTAATTTCTCCAGTTTAAATTGTAAGAGGCACTCTGTTGTTGATTTCAGGCTCCACCACCGTAGAGAAGTACGACTTGCGGACGAACACCTGGGTCCAGGTTGGAGCCATGAACGGACGGAGGCTGCAGTTTGGCGTGGCGGTGATAGATAATAAACTGTATGTGGTTGGAGGGAGAGATGGACTCAAGACATCTAACATGGTGGAATGCTACAATCCGATCGCCAAAGTGTGGTCAACTATGCCTCCAATGTCCACACATAGACACGGACTTGGTAAGACTTGCCCATTTTTCAATTTATTGACTTTTTTTAAACATTTTACTTGGCCAAAACTAAAACACCAAAAATTTTACAATTAAGCTATTATTATTATTAGCTAATATATGATTGCTTCGTTGGAGTCGGTTGAGAAATTATCATCTGCTGCCTTAAAGGTAGATAATCATGAAATTGCATGTGTTTGTGCATGTGTCTGTTTATCTGCTTTTTAGCAAAATATCTCATTAACCAGGAGATGGATTTTAAAGGAGCTCTCACTAAGCAATCACTTGATGTACATCAAAATTCATGCTCAATAATCCAGGTTAAAAAATCCAACAAGGTTCAGTCAGGTCATCTGGATGGTTTCTTTTTTTTGTTGTAGAGACATTTCATCCTTCATCCGAAGGACTTCATCAGTCCTGAGCTTGTTGGTGGCTCCTTAGATTGAGAAGTCCTCTGGATGAAGGACAAAACGTCTAAACATATAAAGAAACCATCCAGAATTACTGAACTTTGAAGGATTTTTCTACCTGGATTATTGAGCATGAACTTTGATGTTTGGAACCATTTTGGCTATGGCTGCCTCAGAGGAGTCAACAGGGGAGAGGGTGGACCCCAGAAACCATCTTATCACCAGCAAACTGGTCGGTCCACTATTGGAGTGTGCTGCTTGTGGGACTGAGTTTGTTAGTGGCTCTTCTGACTGATGAAGTCCTTTGGATGAAGGACGAAACATCTCAACAAAAAAAGAAGCCATCCATATGACTGAACTTTATTGCACTTGATGTACAATAGTCCCTCATTTATCACGGGTGTTAGGTTCCAGCTTCCTATGCTATGTTTATTTTAGTATTTATACATATTTTAAGGCTTTAGAAACTCTTCCCACACTCTTGCAACGTTCTAAACTCTTAAACCTACGTCATTTTAACAACATACGTACTACTGTTGTAGCTACAACATTTTTCTCACCAGTTCTGCAGAATACAGCAACAGCTCTTGGTTCCACTCAGTTCTGCTCCGACTCTGTTCTGTTCCTGCAGACTACCCTGCAGTGATGAAGCCAGTAGTCAGTCTTCTGAACTCTTAAACCTACTAAGTTTAACAACATACATATATGTAGCTACTAAATTTAACTTACCCGGCTCTACAGAACAGGAGCGGCTCAGTTCCGGTCCAACCTGAGAGATGAAAAAAGTCCCGGTGCAGCATGGCTGAAGCTTACCGCCCCATCCAGCTTGATGTGCTTGTGCTGCCACTCCAGGAAGGACAATCTGTGCACAATGCTGCCCAGGATTTAGTCCACCACCTCTGGCCCGGTCCAGACCAGCATCTCATGACCAGAATCAGGCTGAACCCCTGCGCAGTCTGTTTTCTGCAGCCTCCAGGATCCGGGTCACACTGAGACTGGATCAACTGCAGCCCAGATACTCACCAGTGAATGAGTTCAGAATTATTTGTGACTTTCCTGCCAGTTCTGCGAGCTTACAGTTCTTCTGACTTTGCTGCAAAACTTTCCCTCCATTTGCAGAAAGCAGTGGTTGGAAGCAGTGTTGACTTCTGGGAAGTTAACTGATGTCTTCTGGGTAACAATTCTTTAGACTAGTAAAACAGTGAATGATTATTAAAAGAAAACTGCAAGAAGGCAGGGCTGGAAGCAGTGTTGGCTTCTGGGTAACATAGTTCTTTAGACTGGCAAAACAGTATATGCTTATTGAAAGAAAACTACAAAATGACAACACTTTTTGTGGTACAGTACAATATTATGTACTGTACATCCACAAACCATGATAGAGCGAGTCCATGACAGTTGAATCTTGAAGTAGTGAGGGACTACTGTATACATGATTCAAGATGGCTGCCACAACGAATCAACTTTAGTAAATATCAAAATGGCTATAACTCAAATAAGATTACAGGTACTTAGCTAAAACTTGATGTGGCAGTAGCTGAAACTCAACCCCGTATTTGCCGAGTGCTGACAGATTGTGCAGTGGGTGACATGCATTCCGTCAAGGACAATTAGTTTCTTGTTTAAATCATAATTTGGTTTATGTAGCATAAAATAAAGGAGTAAAACACAAATACCTGGCCATATGTATATGTATATGTATATGTATGTATATACTTTGTATGTG
>NC_056501.1:20505905-20512949 GCF_014905685.2 Nematolebias whitei
GAAAGTTTATGCTTCTCTTTTATTTGCTCATCTTGGACTAAATCAAATGGCATCAAGAAAGCAGTTTGCACTTATGGCTGGCTTGCAGTCAATTGGTTCCCCCTCTTCTGACAACAAAATCCTGAAACGGAAGTTACAAAGAGACGGGTGAGTGTGGAAAAGGTTTACTGTAATGCTCATGACAGGCTTATAGAAGAGGAGGCAGATATCTGTAGCACAGAGCCAAGTGTTACAACTCTGTGTAAGCTTTGACGTATCATTCAGAGATATCGCTTTCCTCCAGAGAGTCAATTTGTTCTGTTTGTGTGACTTGTTATCTTCACATTGTTGTTTTTACTTCATAATTAAATTGACAAATCCAAAATTGACAGCTGGAGAGATTTTATTGTAGCCATCGGATTTACATGGTTCAGACAGTCTTGTAGACAGGAATTTGCTTCTAACAGCGAGGTCTTTTAAAGTAGGGATGTAGAGGGTGCTGAAGATATATATATATATATATATATATATATAATATAAAATTCCCCCACCCTAAGAATAATATTAGAGCAACAGGATGAAATGAGATAAAAAGATGAAACAAGATCAAATCGGGTAAGACCAGGTATAAACTGAGAACACAAAAGACAGACAAACAAATAAACAAAAAAAAATGAGTTGATAAACATCCATCCATCCATTGTCTTTTACTCACTTCTTCCTTTTCGGGTCACAGGGGTCACCGGTGCCCATGTCCAGCTACCACTGTGTGAGAGGTCTCCAGTCCATCACAGGGCCACATAGAGACAAACAAGACGATCACTCTCTCACTCAC
The DNA here is from genome assembly GCF_014905685.2 of Nematolebias whitei. Taxonomy (NCBI): domain Eukaryota; kingdom Metazoa; phylum Chordata; class Actinopteri; order Cyprinodontiformes; family Rivulidae; genus Nematolebias; species Nematolebias whitei. The sequence continues at coordinate 20,506,720 of NC_056501.1, forward strand.
ATAGGGACAATTTAGAGTTACCAATCAGTCTAACATGCATGTTTTTGGTCTGTGGGAGGAAATTGGAGCACCCGGAGAAAACCCACGTATGCACAGAGAGAACATTCAAACTGCCCAGAAAAGCCCCCAGCAGGGTTTTGATCCTGTGGCCTTCTCATTGAGAGGCAACGGCTCTACCAACTGTGCCACCGTGCAGTCAACAAACAAACAAACAAATAAACAAATAAGCGCATTAGAACAAGATTAATTGGTAGACGTTCTGAGTCCAAGCTGGTGTTCTATGGAACAATGTGGCATTGAAATAACCACATCACTGGTTGCTATTCAACGACTTCAGTTTCATGTGCAACTTCTAAACCTCTACAGCTTAAAGGGGAATTTTATTGACATGTATACATGACATAGTATATAAATCTATATCAATACAAATGGATAGAGATAAATAATTTCCATTTATGGTTGAGACAAACCACAGCTGTTCGTGAACACAGCATAAAATGTGAATCATTGATCAGGCGCAAGATCAAAAAGAGTTCTTGCAACAAAGGCCTTTTTTTTTTTTTTTTAAGATAATCTGTTATTTTGTGATCCTGACCCATCCAGCTGAGATTATTTTATGACACTGTGTGCTGCCTGAACCCAAAGTATTGATTCACTTGTGTGCGTCCGCTAACACCACTCTCTCCGCAGCTCTTCAGGTGTTTGCAGTAGGGATGCAACATTATGAATAAGATTATTGTGCCGTCTGATGCGGTTTTGACCCCATGACTTCTAGCTTGACTTTGGCAGATGAAAGGGCTTTGCAAACATTTTCAGTTTATGCTCCTTTCAGGGTTTAACCAATCACACGTGCAGTGTGTCTCTCAGTTCAAAATGGAAACGTATGAGCACAGTTTCCATAAATGCCATGCTGGGGATTTTACTTTAGATTTGCTCTTTTTATATTCTTGGTTTTAAAAGGAGACCTGGTGTGTGAGTAATGTCATGTCACCAACCATTATTGGCAACATTTATTCACATGCTCTCATGTAGCTTTTGTGAAGTACACAACATTTATCCGGACAACTAGAGCATGGCAAACAATTCCTCCCTCAATAATGTTGGCAGTGACATTGTACAGCAGCGGCTGTGGCTGCGTTGTTTCTTGTAAGTCAGGTTAAGTCATTCATTGCCCTGAACAATAATGTAGACATTAGGGGCTGTTGATTGAATGGCTCTGTTTCCCTGTTGTTCTTTTAAGATGTGCATGTGCAAAAAAAAAAAAAAGAAAAAGAAATGAAAAATGACTCCCCCCTAAAACCCCAAAGCAGTCACCTATGCCATGATTTCACTCCTCTCCTGTGAAAATAAATATTCTTTACTCTTGACAGCAACATAATTAATAGTGATGTTTAGCAGGTCCATTTCAACAGACCCACTTAATCTAATTTTGTTTCCACTCCGCGATTTGTAAATTACTGCAAAATGACGCACCATTTACCACTGTCTCTGCTTGTGACAATGGCAATTTTTCTTCATGTGCAATTCTCTCTTCTTGTGGCTCACTTAGCCGAGGATCTTTAAAACAGAAACACTCGCATCTTCTTCTTCCTCCTCTTTTATCCCGTCAGCTGATATAGTTCCCTTACTCTCCTCCCTGTTTTTCCTCCAATTTAGCAGTATTCTAAGCCGCTGAGACCCTCTATAACACATTAGCTGTTTTACTGCCTCCCCAGAACACATTATGAGCACTGATCTAAAATGTCAGCACTACAAATGCCTTGTCCACCTTCCATTATTTGCCACTAAATGTTAAGCGTTTATATTCACACAGTGTTCCGTTGACATTTGAGAACAAGAAGCGAACGTGCAGCCCAGTGATTTGCAGCATCATTACATATCATTTGTGAACATGCTAACAAATGCAAATCATCCATGAGTTCAAAAGCCTGTTATCCTGAGAAAATATGTCTTGGAATGCTTTAAACTATAAATGACTGAAAGTGTCACATCGCTCCATCATGGTTAATTTATATTCTGCGAAAATCTTTAACACTTTGTCCGACTTAAAGTTGACAGTGTTAAACCTGTGAAAAATGTTGACGGTCACGTTGTTTTTCCACTGCTCGCTTCTCGAACAAAATTTATGAAAAATATTTTATCTATAATCGCATAACGCAAAGGATGTGGCAGAAAGCCAACAATAATGGAGGACTAAATCTTGCCGTCGTTGCTTCCAGGGGATTTAATGAGGCGAGGCAAAATGTTTGAACAAACCTCTTGACCTCAGAGGAGATCAGGGGCCTGACCTGACCACTATTCACAATGTCAACTAGGCGGACTGTCATTTTAGATATGACACAGAAGACTGATGGAGCCCAACAAATGCTACCAAGTAAGAGAAAATACAATTAGTGGGCTGGTTGGACAGGGTAAAAGGCGCCCATTTATTTAAACTGCTGCCTGACAGCTACAGCTGCCATGTCAAAGTTTCTGCTTCATACTCTGAAAAATACTATGGAAAACAATCTTTAGCCATTTCTCATTATTTATATATATATATATATATATATTTGCTTCCAAGGACTCTGACTTTTTGGTATTGTTTCAAATGGTCTTGTTTACTACTTTTGCTGCATTTCTAAATGTTTTGCACTTTTAATTCAAGAACACCACCTGATGTTTTATACGTTTTTCAGACAGTCTTTGTACCCAATCAAAAGAATGAGGTTTTAACCTGCCAAGTAAGTATGGATTATCTATAAATTATTTAAGCATAAAAATGGGGGGGGGGGGGGGGATGGTGGGCAATCGTTGTATTTACAGAATACAGATAGCACTATTGTTTTTCCAAAACATTTTTTGTAATTTTTACCGCATAATAAAAAGTGGTCCAATCATCTGGTGAGCTGGATAACTTGGAAAAAAAGTGAGGTACTGATTTCCCTCGTGGTGTGTGGCTACATCTACATGTAAAAAAGGTCTTTGTCAAAAATGATATTGCCATGTCATAACTCAAGATGGCTGCTACCATATATGTATATATGTAAACCTTTGAAGCTGGATAACATAAAAAATAAGGAAAGTGCTGACTTTCATTTTGTTGTTCAACTACATAGGCATAAGAAAGGTCCCTATCAAAAGTTAAATTGTCAAGTTGAAATCCAAGATGCCCACTATCTTACATTCATGCTTTCTAGGCTTCATGTTGCTTAAAAGTATAGTTTTGTCAAATGATTGGGGTGGTCGGAGGGGTGGCCAAAGATCAATTTATTAATCCCTTGAATCTGTCATTGTTCCTGGTGGCAGAATAAAAAAAAACTCCATCCACTCGCCAGGACCTGTCACTCTGCACTGCCTTGGACAAGAGAGAGAGAAAAAAAACTACCTCTATCCTTATACACAGTGTAACTCCTACATACTTGAATAGCTTGCATGGAAATATTAAGGTTTACTTGCATTCCTTGTTCAGTTCCAGTCCAGAAAAAACATCTCAAAAATTAAAAAAATACCAAATCCCGCAGCAACAGAGACATCGGCATACTGCTTGTTTAATGAAAATTAGATTTAGATTTCGATGTGGATAGTTCAAGAGTTGATTATTTTATGATTTCATTGTGTATATAGCTACTGCTACAATAAAATCTCAACATTGTCTATAATACTATTTTGTATAGAATCATGTATCATTTTATGCTGTATGTGACATTCTCAAAAACACGTTACCTGTTCCCTTTACTGTCTGAAAAATGGCAACTATAATAGTTTGACTGATATAAATTAGTTTTTATATTAATTACACAACGTTGTATATGGTATTGAATTGTCAGCCATTCATCCCAAAAAAATATACAGTAATTTGCTCTTGTTTCTTTACTTACAACTTTTGAAATTAACAAAATATGTATGACAGTTTAACTGTCAAAAAAGCATATTTTATATCAACAAGACAGAAGTATTTTTAATGTAATGCATCAATGTATATGCTCATCAAAAAAATCACTTGTTGGTTGTTTCCCTATTCTTTATTTGCACCCATGAAAAAATTACACAGTTTGGTGCAAAGTATTTTTACACACACAAGGTGATACTTTAAGTTCTCCAAGCTAAAAACTTCACATACAGTTGATGGATCAACTAAAGGATGATGCATCACTGAGGTCCTCTGTCAGGTCTTCGCAGGAGTGTTTGTTTCTTCGTTTTGAGGACATGATATTCGGTTACTGTTCATCTGCACTAGATAAATTGTCAGACCTTGCCTTTTCTTTTGACCTTCTCCTGCCCAGTTTACTCATATTTTTTTAGACACAGAGAATGCCATTTGAAGGTAGTAAAAGGGTGACCTAAAGATATGATTTGAAGTTGTCTCTTGACTAAGTTTTTAGGTGTTTTGTATGCTGTGATTATTCACACAGTATGTCCGTGTCAGGAGGACAAGGACCTGAACAAAAAGAAGCACAAAGAAGCAAAAAAATTCAGAGACACATCGCAAAAAAAATTCAGACTGCCCAAAGATGGACAGCTCATGACAAAATATTTGATGAGCTTAACGTTGGAAAAACGAGGGCTCAAAACGTTTGCATGCTACTCTGAATGTGACTGTAAGTCTGTGTACATGTTTGGATATGACCTGTCTTCACTGTGCATCAGTGACGTGCAGTCAGGGGAGGCAGGTGAGGCTATGACTCACCTGTCATCATGGCAGGTAAAATACTAACAATGATAAAAAGTAAACACATTTAATCGCTTGACCGTTCTATAAAAGTGTTTTCTGAATTATTTCAACACTCCAGTGATCAAAATTGTGGAATGTACGCATTGCCTGTTCAAATGCATGGAAGAAATGACAGTTGAGGCAGTGTAGTGCTCTGGTTCACCTCTGGGGGTGCTGTGTCATATACAATATATGAAGTAGGCAGTTGGTGCATGCCCATTGCTGTTTCTTTATATCGCCAATATACATGTTTGATTACACATTTGCTACACATGTTGATGTTCTACAGACTTTCTAATATATTGAATGGATTTGTGTGTGACATATTTCTTCTTTTTAATTGGTCATAACGCACGCTGAAAATTCAGAGGTGCGGCAGAATATACCTTGCCGCACCTATAGGGGGCAGTGCTGCCCCATAGGGACAATGAAGCAGTCGCTCTGCGTTCTTATGTTACGCAGAGGGGCGGGGGGGTGTAGCTAATGGTACACTCATTTAAATTTGTTTAGACAAAATATTAGATCATATTTCAAAACAAAAGGATTTTTCTAAACTCATCATCATTGTTCCAAACTCATTCATTTTTAAAAAAAGGTAAGACAATGCATGTTTTTTTTTTGTTTGTTTTTTTAAACAAAGGAGTATGGAGTTGATTAGAGCATAATTAGATGCCTTAAAAAAATTAAAGGCTAAATTGAATTATAAGCTTATATTTTGGGTTCATATATGTGAGCATCCGATTCCAGACGAGTCAGCCTCACCTGTTACAAACCTCACCGCACGTCACTGCTGTACATGTGTGAAATGACTCCGTGTACTTCAGTGGCTAGCTGTTTCCATGCTGAGGAGGAAGTGGCCATGCTGTCTGACAGTATTCAGTCCCTCCATTAAACGCCATAATAAACAATTATCCAAGCAGGACTTGCATAAATGGAAGCAGGGCTAACGAGGGTGGCAGAGTGCAGTGATTGATTGAGTACACTGCGGCCAAATCCTCCAGAAAGAGCAAAAAAGAAAGCCTTTAGTCTGGACTGAAAAATCCTCGAGACATTGAGAGAGAAAAAGGAAAAATAAATAAAAATACAAAAATCTGTAAATAAAGGATGAGGTTGAAAGGAATTGAGAAAGAGGTGTAAATTATGTTTACAGTACAAAACAGCATCTGACCAATTAGAAAAATCAAGTATTGATTAGTGTTAGCAAACTGTGAAGCAAGATTTTTGAAAACTATGTGGCAATTGTAAATGACAGCAAAAAAAAACAAAACTGAAAAAAGCTCAGGTTTTTGTTTCTTTCTGTGATTATTTTTGGCCACACGGCCAGCTGTGAAAAGTGAAAGCTTTTCTACAGTCGTCTGTTGCAGACAAGTTGAAGAGCCAAGCATCTGTGTGCAGGTGTGTGTGTGTGTGTGTGTGTGTGTGTGTGTGTGTGTGTGTGTGTGTGTGTGTGTGTGTGTGTGTGTGTGTGTGTGTGTGTGTGTGTGTGTGTGTGTGTGTGTGTGTGTGTGTGTGTGTGTGTGTGTGTGTGTGTGTGATT
>NC_056501.1:20513049-20518081 GCF_014905685.2 Nematolebias whitei
ATATATATGTATTTAATTATAATGATAGCAGCAGCATTACCTAAATACCTCTGCTATCATAAATTTGTAAAGCTAATTTAAAAAAAAAAAAATCTTTGTAAGATCATTACAGAAAATGAGCATCAGGCAACATTTGATTAACTTAAATACTGGTTGATTGATTTGATCTGAATAAATTGCTGCATCGTGTTGTCAAAAACTACTGGTATATGTTGGAAAACACATAATTGCACGACACTGCTGCTACTTATGTTATAGCCTTACAGAACCTCACTGACATACACAAGGCGAGGTCAGTGAACAAGGCCAGGCTGATTCTGGCAGATCCTGATCACCCACTCCATGGTGAGTTCAGGTTGCTTCCATGTGGACGTATCTGCTGCCCAGATGGATGAACAGACTGAAAAACTCATTCATCCATGTAGCGATCGGGCTTCTCACCATACAGTGATGAGTTCATGTATTGTTATTTTAATGTCTCAATGTCTTGGCTAGTATGGACGTTTCATGCGCCTACTGACTGTGAAACAAATTGCCCTTTGGGGATAATAGATTCTTGAACTTGAACTGTGGTTGCTAACTGTACAAGAAAATTAAGACACAAATTTTAAGTATCAGCTGACTTTGTTCTTTAGAAGTGAAATTGCTAAATGTTCTTTCAATCAGTCATGATTTAAAACGTCTGCAGTGTAACGTGACAAATTCCCACCCAGATTTTAAATACATCAACTTACTTTCCCCTCATTATTTATCCTACAGCAATTAACGGAAGCACCGCATAATTTTTCACCATTTGAGTCAAAAGAACAAGAAAAAAACTTTGAATAAATGTATCTGAGTGACATCTCAGATCTTGTTCTTTTAGGATGTATCTGCTACAATTACTGTCATTTTGTTTTACACTATGCAGCTTTAAAAAAAAAAACATAAAATAAAACTTTGCTACATATCTAAATGTTGTGTGAGAAATCTGCAAACCTAAATACTTACAGAGGGGTTTTCGGTTGTGGGCCATCTTGTCTGACAAATTACACTAACACTAGGGTGTTCTTAACTGTAGTAAAGATTCCTGTATTACTCAAACTGATGGCAAGGTTACAATAATAAATTCTCTGGAGTTTGATTGGATGATTGGTGTGTAATATAGAAGTAATTGCTACTCAAATCTATCACAAATTTCTGATAATTGTCATATTTAGTGTTGTATTGTAACTAAAATATTCAGAATTAACTTGGGGAACTCATTCTAAAGTGTCAAAAACACATTTCTTGCAATAATAATGTCTCGATGACTACTGTTTCCCTTTTATTTATCAGTAAATATTTTTAAATGCCATACATGAGATAAAACTCGGAGTCAATAACAGAATTGATCAAACTGGTCTTTCTTGATCAATACTGTTCTATTGTTTGAAATAGATGCATTTATGTATGCTCATGTTTACTAATTGCTCTCTCATTTAATATTTATTCATTTAGTATTCACTCATTTAGTATAAGAAAAGCTTTGCAGAGAGTGGTGAAGGCTGCACAGAAGTCTGTTGGAGTCAGTCTCCCCACCATCACAGACATCTACACCTCCAGATGCAGGAAGAGGACCACCTGCATCATGAAGGACCCCACTCACCCAGCACACACACTTTTTGCCCCGCTTCCCTAAGGAAGGAGGTTAAAGAGCATTAAGTGTAGAACCACCAGACTGAGGAACAGCTTCTACCCTGAGGCTGTTGGACTCATGAATCTCTAACCAGGATAATCACTGTGAAAAATCACATCATGTTGCTGCTGATCTGTTTCATGTTGCTGCTGATCTGTTTCATGTTGCTGCGTTCATTCGTACTCATCTGCTCACACAGACTCATGTTAGTGCTGCTGTTCGTTACTGTTTTTATGCTACTAGTGCTTAGCGTATATTTATTAATGTTTTTCTTAGTTCATATCTTAGATCTTATTACTGTTTTTCTTTTACATTTTAATACTTTTGTTGGATGTAACTGGGACTTCTTTTTTTGTGTGTTATACATTTTAGAAAGAAGACAGATCTAAAATTGTTTGTTACGACTATGTTGCTGCTAAATTTCAGCCCCAAACATTTTGATTATTTTATTTTGACTGTTAAGCAATGCGTTTTGTAAAATTTGGTAAGGTTCAAGGTGACTTTATTGTTATTCGCCTCACATGTGGTACATGAGGTGAAATGAAATTGTGTACTCAAGGTTCCATTTACACCCAAAAATAGCAAAAATATAAACTATAAAAAAGAAACAGTATACAAGCATAGAAGATATACGTTAAACAATAATATAGTATAATACGATGTATTAAACAGCAGCCTGAACATGAGTCTGTTGTGAGCAGATGGGTATGAATTACGGTAAGCAGCTTGTTGGTAAGAATCAGCATCATGGATACTCATAAAGTAGTTGTCATTTTGAAATATTTCTGTTTGTAATTTTATATAATATTAAAAACAAACAAAAATTGCCAGCTCTGCCCATATTTGTTATTTTGACAAGCTGCTAGATGAGTTGGTTGAAGGAGGTACTTGTTTGCCTTTGGTTGGCAATCTATTCACTATCATTCTTATTTCATGCGATAAACAATAATTCAATGATGAACGAAAATTATCGACCTCGTTTTCGTTTATCGGCTTTATCGTTTCTTCGCGTCTCTCTCGTTTTACTGAAGACACGGCTCAACTCTGGTGCTCTTCACTGACCGCTCACTTTCTCTTTTCTCCTTAAAATCTGTTTTAACTGTCCAAAATCGCGTTTTTTGGATCGTTAAAAGTAGCTGAGCTGAGAAGCTAAGCTACGAGCTAAGCTAACAGGCCGATCTCGGGAATAAACCTCCGTCTTGTCGAGGTCCAAAATTCACAGTTGAAACCCATGCCTTTGTGTAAAAAGTTGTTTTTCTCTGGAAAAAGAAGCTGAGAACTTGTTTACGTATTTTTTTATTAAAAGCTTTGTGTGAAAAATGTTATGCTAAAGAGCTCAAATCACCGACCGCCCACCATGTTACTATGTCAGCCCATGTGATGTCAAGGGCCCTCCCTCCCATTTCTCTTAAAGAGACACGCTGCTCAACTATCCATCCTTTGGTTCAAACAGTCTACTGCCATCAGGTGGTCAAAAAGGGTACTACACCCCAAACAAATCAACATTTCTTATAAAATTTGACAATTAATTATTGTTAAATTTCAAAAAACATTATCGTTTATTACAATTATTTCTGAGACAATTAATCACCCAGCAAAATTTGTTATCGTGACAGGCCTAGTGATTAGTAAAATGTGACAGGTCGGATCGGGTCATATTGTTTATTACTATTGCTATAGATGTCTCATGCTACTTTCTGTTTCTCTTTACTCAGATTTCTAAAAAAAGTTGTTTTTTTTTGTTGTTTTTTCACAAGTTTTCAAACTGGAACCTACCAAAATAAACTTATTTGAATGCTGCATATGCTGTATTTTTCCCAGGAGGCTTGAAAAACAGTAAAGTGAGCTCCCTCCATCTGCCACAAGGAATATACTAAAAACCCACACAAGTATGAAACTTTAAAGATTTATGAAAAAGTTGACAAGGGCCGAGTTATAACAACAGCAAGTAAATATAAATGCAAACTTTAGTTTTACTATCAGGGGGATAGCCCCTGGCTTGATGGCGAGTTCCCTCTAGTTTTAAAAACTGACGCTGTACACAACCTCTTTTACCTTCAGGCAGCTTGAATTAGTGTTTAAATTGGTCTAACCAATTACGTACAATATAATTCATCACTCCCTTTGGTCAGTCATTTAGACTATGTGGATTGCAGCTTTAGGCTAAATCTCCTCATCAAATCTCAATAAATGATAATCCTATGTGAAGTCCATGGAAGGTGTGGAGTAAATTAATTTCATACCTGAGCAATTCCAGATACTGCAGTGACATTGACAAGTACAGAGCCAGTGGATGTGCAAGTAAACATCAGCACAGGAAATGGTGTTGTGTCGATCATGCCCAATAGATTTTCTGACATGCTTGACTTTTTCAAATGCATGAACTAAACAAAAGTGGGAACTGTACACCTTGTTTCATACAGATTGCCTGATTATCTGAGGTGCTTAGAAGCCTTTTGGGCAGGGCTGTTATATACACTAATGCCATATTTTCATAGAGGGCAGCCACTCTTAATTAGAGTTTTGATGATGGGTTTTAACATCAGTGATTAAACCAAATTCTCAGTAGTGGTGATGAATTATGAGGACTTAGATTATAACTACAAGGTACTTAAAGCATGAATGGATAATTTACCCGTATCTAACATTATCTCTACGGCTGACATCAGGATATTTTATCCTAATATAAACTGAAATTAGATAAGTTGTCAAGCGTTTTCTGCCTGTGTCTTAGAATTTTACAAGTTCATTTTGTCTGTCTTTGGTACCCAACTATATTTACCTTTTTTCACTCACAGTAACAAATCTGTGGTTGGCTGTCAGCCAGATGCTCTCCAAACACTAAAGGTCTGAATCACTTTTACAACTGAAATGCACTGTTATCCTCTTAGATTTTGTAAGGAGGGGCTTTGTGCTGTCACTGCAACTTTTTTGATGAGAAATGGCCCCTTAGCTGCCAAGACATCTGAAATAACTCCAGCTCCAAAGCCAGGATACAATTCTGACAGCTTTGTGTCTGACATGAGCAGGCATTTATAACACAGCCTGACATTTATAGCAAAAGGATCTTTTGGCTTCCCCCCCAGAAGAGCAAGGGTTGGATTCGGTTGTTTTTAGTTCAGCTGTAGACAGCCATCATATCTTAAATTTTATTTTTTATTTAAAGTTGTGATAATTGTACTAATTGAAACCCTCTGCAGTTCTGTATTTTCAAATATGATTTTTAATGATTGCATTTCAGAATCAAAAGTTAATTGTCTTGTTATAGGGCTGAACTCTGTCTGTCTGTCTGTCTGTCTGTCTGTCTGTCTGTCTGTCTGTCTGTCTGTCTGTCTGTCTGTCTGTCTGTCTGTCTGTCTGTCTGTCTGTCTGTCT
>NC_056501.1:20518181-20525115 GCF_014905685.2 Nematolebias whitei
TATATATATATATATATATATATATATATATATATATATATATATATACTCCTATGTCCACACCCTCTTCCTTTACTTTAGTAAATCTCAAAGCATTGGCTGTGAAAGCTGCTGGGATCTGCTATTTTGTTCTCTCTGGGATTGCTGCTTCTTCCCACTTGATCCAAACAGTCAGCTTAGGGAGCTTGTGGCACACAGGCGCCGAAGTTGCCAAAGAGCTGTCACCAAGATGTCCGCAAAAAGGATTTCTGCTGCAGACTAGTGGAGTTTGAAACACAGAACAACGCTCTCCCTTGGTATTTGAATGTACATGTAAGAAATGAGCTGATCCAATTGCAGCCGCGGGAAGCGCTGGATTTTATACCCGGTTTAGAGAAGAGAAGGGACAGCTTGAAAAATAAATGAGTGTCGGTGGGAGACGCAATGTAGCTTGACAGCAGGATTCATTTTTATCAAAAGAGGAAAAAAAATAAAAATCTGACGACACAAATGAAAAATAAACAGTAGCACATCTATTTTCAACCCCACGCAGACAGGGCGATAAAATAAAAAAGAATGCAACAAGACAATGAGGAAATAGTCCAAATATATGCAGGATGTTGCAGTAGATCAAGCAGCAGAGCCAGATGTTCACAAGAAAGCCATCCTTCCCCCTATTATTAATAATAACACTGCACAAACTTAAAAAAAACCTTATATATTTTGGTCTATTGTTCCCATCAGCAGGATCTGACAAATTGTGGCACACCAGTGTCATTCTGCGTGGACATTTTTAGTTCAGCTGTTGAAAAACTCCAGCGTGACTCTTCAGCCGCTGTCCATCTAATGGCATCAAAGACTGGAGCGAGCCCCCCGACCACAGACAGCACTCAATCAGTCTGAGCCTTCAAACTGACCTTGCTCTGCAATCATCTAGCTACAGGGGATTAGGCAATCACTCAAACTACCTGGAAAGGACGGTTTGTTCACATCCAGCCTTCCAACATACACCAAATATACGTCAAAGCACTTTCGTATGGGTTGTATATTTTAACGCTTGGATTCACAAATAACCACCTGATTAGCGATCAACCCCACAGTTACGTCTACAATGTCAGTTGCACATTTATTCCTTTTATTTTCCACATTAGAAGCATACTTATGGACATCTAATTGGACATTGTGACTTGATTATATCTATTATACAATCAGGATAATGAGGAGCTTCACAAGAGACATGCAGCTTCGCCTGATTTTAGCAATAACACATGGAGAATATCAAGTTTGCTCATTATGGCTCCTCTTCTTTCTCTACTTTTTTTCAAAATTGACTGTCTTCAAAAGCAGGTCCGTTTCTTCTTCTTCTTTTTTAATTATTAATTTATTCCCAGCAGATGAAGGGTGTCACGGTGTCCTCCCCTTCTCCCCTGAAGAGTGCTACGAGGTCCCTGCGTGACAATTATTCCCCTCTCCCTGCAGCTTTTACAGTTTGTTCTGTAATTGCAAATGAGACAATCAAAGAGAGATCACGACTGAAGGTCGCTTCAGTATATATTTTTTAAAATCTTTCTGCCTTTTCTTGCCTTTGTAGTGGTGTTTGGTGTCATTAATTGCCTTATTTCTAAAAGCCTTGTCAGAATTGAGGAAATGCAAACAGTGCAGGTAAAACAAATGCAACAAATTGACTCTCTTTGAAATTAAGTACACCTCTCTGCTGGCTTTTTGCTTTTCTAAATCCAAATGACATTTGTTAAGGAAAAACAACAGCGATGTCTGCCGGGAGTGACATGTGCCTTTCAAACAATTCAATCAATCCGAAGCAAATGAAAAGTGAAGCTCTGCTTTTGATTTGATCCTTTCATTAAATCACTTGTTCATACTAAGTACAGAGGGATCGCTGAGTAGTAAAGTGGAGCCGTATCACGGCTGGGCACAGAGCAGCTCTGCAGCTTGACAAAGAAGGGGACACATCTAGAACAGCTGTGATGTGAGAATGAGGAACGTTGAAAATATATTCGGTGCTGCTCGTAGCAAAATAGTTTGCGAACAGAAAGTTTGACTCGCTTAACCAAGAACTCAGCGCCCCCGAGAAGCGAACTTGCAGTTCCCGTCAAAACATTCAATGACAAATGTCACGATAAAGGTTTATGTATATTCATAAAATTGTGAAGCCAGCTGTTGCGAAGGAACACCAAGAGCACCGACTCAAAGTCAAGTCCTTCTAAAAGTGTTCCATGATAATAATGTATTTGACGTGGTACGCTCAGAGTTCATCACTAAAATCCCTTGAACTGCCATTGTTTTTAAGAACAATATCATTATTTTATCTTAAATTACAAGATGCAACTGTTTATTTCTGCTGAAATGGCTGAGGTTGATGAAACTGTTGCTCAAAATGCTTTGAAAACACAGATTTAACATAAATGACCTGGAAAGATTCAACACATTTCCCCCTGAAGGTGTATATAAGGGTTTTTCTTGCTTAGTTAAAGGGTTAATTTGTTTTATCTCTCTAAAAGTGGGGCTTTGTGGAGTCACTTTTAGTAATCAGTATCTTACATGCAGTATAAGTCACTCAGATCATCATCATCATCAGTTTGAAGTATGAGGCAGAAGTTTTCTCTTCTATGAGCAAAACTAAAACCAAAGCAGATCTTTGGCCTCTTAAAGCAACATATAAAAAGTATCAATACATATCACTATCAAAAGTTTTGTAGCGGCTCATGCAAAAAGCAACTTTATAATAGTTTACATCACAATGGACGTAAATACACTATACATAGACGTCTGAGGTTCAATAATCATGTATTTCATTGGACTGCAACTGCTAGAGAAACTAAATTAGCTAATAAATAAATAAATACATACAGACGTTTTCACTTGGAATTATAGAATTATGTTTGTAGATAACTTAATCATTTGGGACATTTGCATGTAATTAAAAAAAAACTTCTCACACTTTCTGAAGTTTAAATGTTTCTTCTGTCATCTCATATACACGTTCCAGAGACCTGTCACTACTTCAGAGAAAACTTGTGTAATAAATTCAAACATGCTCAAAAGTGCCGTAAAAATGTCCTACTCTCAAGAAAACTGGGAAACCCTGTGAACATTTTGAGACATGTTGATAACTTCCTCATGGACGCCATTCATAATTTCTCATAAACAATATTCAGGCTTTAGCAGTAATGGTCCGTGTTTTTTTTTTACTGCTCCCTTCCTCTGGGGTTTCACAGTGAGTGTACTTGCACCAAGACCTGGCAATTTTTTTACTCTGGATATCCTTCCTAACGAAATCACCTGGGCTGCCACAGCCCACATGTGTGGAGCAAAGGGCTGCCATGTAAGGCACCTGGGGAGTGGCTGGAGAGGGGGCCAGTTGTGTGGGGGGTTAAGGGCTACGCTCAAGAGCACCACAGTTTAGTAAATAAAGGTGGAGACAGATGTGGGTGATTTACCTTTATAATCCAAATTTTTGTTGTAAGGGTCAAGGGATTAGAAGCAGCAACCTCCTGATCGCAGGTTCCTTTAACCTCTACAAAACCACTCCCAAGCAGAAATGGTCCATGTAAACTAAAAAAATAAATAAATAAATAAATAAAATCCAGAACATACAACAAGCAGAAAATGATCTGATAACATTCTTGAACTTGCACTCATTTTTTGGGGGCTTTTGCACCACATCCTGTTTCCATCAGACAAATTCTCTGTGAAGTTTTACAACATAAAGTTTTCATTGAAAGGTGCTCCAGCATCAACGTGTGGCATGGAGGCTGCACAGATGGAAAGAGAAAAGCTCTGCAGAGAGTGGTGAAGGCTGCACAGAAGTCTGTTGAAGTCAGCCTCGCCACCATGACAGACATCTACACCTCCAGATGCAGGAAGAGGGCCACCTGCATCATGAAGGAGCCCACTCACCCAGCACACACACTTTTTGCCCTGCTCCCCTCAGGCAGGAGGTTGAGGAGCATTAAGTGTAGAACCACTAAACTGAGTCACAGCTTCTACCCTGAGGCTGTTAGACTCATGAATCCCTAACCATGATAATCACTGTAAAAATAAAAAAAATAAAAAAAAATCACTGTAATGCCACTTGATTGTTGATATGTGCTGCTGATTATCCATGCTGCTGATCTCATGCTCCTGATTTATTTCATGCTGCTGTGTTCATTCGTCCTCATCTGCTCTTCTCATGTTCATGCTGCTGTGCGGCGTATTGTTTTTGTACTACTAGTGCTTAGCGTAGCTTTAGTTTAATGTTTTTTTTGTTCATATCTTAGATCTTATTACTGTTTTTCTTTACAGTTTATACTTTTGCTGGATGTAACTGGGACCCTGTGTACACAATTTTGTTCCACCACATGTACCACATGTGGTGCGAATGACAAATAAAGAAACGTTGACTTTGACATTAACAATTAAAGGTGCTGGACCACAGTTGACATCATTTTATTGTAAATTATCGTCTAATACAAACTTGACAAAAATAAAATCTACAAATTAACATTTGGATGATCTGCTTTATTTTTATTTTCTTTTTAGATTAATCCTCGTGAGCTCAAATGAAAGCAACTTTGGTTGACTTTATTTTTATTTTAGAATAAAAAAGTTTTCAGCATAAAAGTTAGGGTCTCACAGATGTATATGAGCAAAAGCTTCACAAAGCTCTAACAAGAAACCACCTGGAATCTAATAACCTCAATGGTACCAGAAACGTTGCAGAAACAGGAATGCTTTGACTTTAAACCTGTTTCTTTAAATAAAGTACATTTTAGAAAAGTTACAATCACCTCTTAGTTAAAGCTTTTGGAACATACTAACTAGTGTTTTAAGCAATCTATCACAATCTGCCATGAGACACTGTGGTCAAACAACGCAGATGCGACAAGTCAGTCCACTCCTGAAACAAAAAGGTGACAATGCCAATCAACCTGCATGTTGTCACACTAGAGAAACTTGGACTTTGAGTGGGACTTGTCAGTGATGTCAGCTGTATGTCATTGAGCTCACTCATTCACACACACACCCACACACACAGCCGTGCTGGAAGCCCACTGTTCTGTCAGCATTAATCACTCTCAGTCACTCAGCAAATTATTATTCATATTCACAATTATTATTACATTCACCCCAGTCTTCTAGTTTTTCTCCTTTATTCATCACTAAAGTTTCACACATTGCATTTTCACAACCGTTTGTACTTTTTCTAAATCGAGTGCACTTTTTGAAAAGTTTGTGGTCAACATCTGCTGAGTGGCATTTGAACTATCACATGCACTAAAACAAGCTTCAGTTTCTTGCAGCAAGTTCAAGAAGTAAATCATTTAGTTGTCTAAAAAAATCATTCTATTTAAAATTTGTCCTTTTTTTAAAAAATCAAACCAGATAGCTTAAAATATATTCCATACATTTAAAGTATGCATGATGTGAAGTAGTGTAGCTAAACGGTAATGAAGTGCTAATCGAGTCGACAGTTAAAGCTGAAAATAACTTCAAGGTGCATTCACGCACTCATTAGTGCTCTGTAAATTTCAGCAACAGCAAGACGGCATTAATTTTACACTACCTGGCTCGAAACCCCACCGCTGTTTATTTAGGCAGGGGAAATATGTAACAGGTCATGGCACAACATTTGAAAGATCTTGTGTACCGAATCTGACCAAACAGCCAAAGGGAAGTGATTATTATTCGAGAAGGGAAGGAGGGATTTGGAGCAACTTCTCAACTCGAGATGTAAAACCTTGCCCCTGCATATTCTTGGACTAACTGCTAAATGTCAACATGTTGCCATAAATGAGAAGGATTTGCTTGCATTCATTTTCAATCATCCCGCAGCATCTCCCTCATCATTCTCTGTAGCGATCCACATAATAGCGCTTTGCTTCCAGGATCCGAAACGACTCGTCCTGCACTTGCTTTATTTGTTTCTTCCTGCATCCAGCTACATGTCGTATTAGGGTCATTTTCTCACTGCGCTGCATTTGCATTCTGAATGAGACAGGCGACAGGGATGTCAGTCATTAATCATGGTGCAATGAGGGCTGTCAGAGCGTTGTCATGCTTGTCAAATGTCAACTCTCTAAACTCCCTCTAGTTATCACATCCAGATCTATGACCCACCTGCACGGCTTGACAGAAATGGAGGTGACCCCCTTTTTGAGAAGGTAAAAGCAAGGCAAAGTGATGTGATTGTGTGTGTTTGCAGGTGTGTATTTTGTTGACTAAAATGTCCATTAGGTAATTGCATGTGTGCCGTAACCAATAAAACATAATGATGCTCCAAGTTTTTACCAACACTTGTCATTGGGTGCGAGCATAAACAAGGGGCCGATGATTAGATGATGCTAAAGTTTGCTAATTCAGCTGTGGCAACCCACCACCAAAAACACGATTCTAAAGTCTGATGACAATAAAATCTATGCCAGTAGCACCAGATCTGAGCCAATGAAATGTTTGCACTCTCTGAATTGGCTTTATGTCACTTCTTCTTTTCTGTTAGTTCAAATAACACCTTGATGTCCATTATGTGCACGCATAATTGCTATATTGATTTTCCTCGTCGCTTCTTTCTTTGCACCCCACCATGGTTTTACTTGCCATTGTGCAAAGATGTTCTTGAAAGTGAAGGTTGACTGCCTAGAATGGTGCGGCTTTGAAAGGATTAACCATATCAGTGCATTTTCTTGCTTTTGACTTTATTATACATCGCTCACATTTCCTTTTATTGCTGCCATTCACTTTTAAAGCACACTGCAGAAATTTTATTAGCTTTACGACTGGTTTGAGTTAATTTATTTAATGTACATTACAAAAACACATGTGAGGAGAGACGGATGGATGGATGGATGGATGGATGGATGGATGGATGGATGGATGGATGGATGGATGGATGGATGGATGGATGGATGGATAGATAGATAGATAGATAGATAGATAGATAGATAGATAGATAGAT
>NC_056501.1:20525125-20527965 GCF_014905685.2 Nematolebias whitei
ATAGATAGATAGATAGATAGATAGATAGATAGATAGATAGATAGATAATTAATGAGCAATTTATAATGAATTAATTGTACAATACAATAACAAATAAGACCTCTAACCACAACATTTTATTATTTATGCAAACAACAAACACAACGCAGTCTGCGCCAGCACCGTTGTTTCGTTTGATCTTTTAGATTTCAAAGAGTAGCACGAGGCATCCTTTCATCGGATAGACTCTGACAATAAACTCCACAGAGGAAGAGCTTCAGGGACCTGCCTCGACTGCAGGAAAGCTGCGTGTGTGTCGAACATGAACAGGCTTGTCAGGCACCGTGGCTGCCCTGTGATACTGTCTATAGAGTTGCACAAAGAACTTGCAGGAAAAGCACTTTCACTCATCTTCTTTCTAACTAAAACAGGGACACGACGTAAGGTTTGTTTCTTTAAAACAGCTTTCAGGTAAGCCAGCACAATCTATTTATCAATTTTTGAAGGGATTGTTCGAATCTTCTGATGTGGGGTTCTTGTACAAAATGTTGTAGATATCTTACCTGTTGCACATAACTCTGTGAATCACCTCAGTTTGGAGAAATATAGATTATTTTCTGAGCAAACAAATGGTTAAATGAAAATGTTACAGTAGTTTGTTCAGGCTATTTGAGAACTCCTCACCATGCTGACCATTTCACTTTACACGCTTTTTAAAAATGTTTTTCTTGACATTGAGCACAAAGAGCAGCAGCACTTTAAGTGCTGGGACACTTTCAACTAGATTGACATCATATTTCTGCCAGAATAACATTATATAGTAAAATTTGCTTAGGTCATGAATCTTTCTGAAACTTCTGAGGTTGGAGTTGTTTTGGCACATTTACTTTGATGTTGGCACCATTAGCCATCAGTTTATCAGTCTAGTCAGAAATAATACACTGTTTTTTTTGTTGTTGTTTTTTTAACTGAGTTTTTTAAAGAGCTTTTCACAACAGCTAGAAGAGCAAATGTTCATAACATTTCTATAAAACCTAAATTTGACATATCTGAACTATCCCTTAATGTTAGGCCGTTAAACCAATGCATTCTCTGCTGAGTCACATTCATTTTATGAATGGCCCATTGGAAAACATAATTTTTAACTAAACTGTATCTCATCATTGCAAGAGGTGAGTAAATAACAAACAGTACAACGGTAACACGTTGCCTACAACACACTTTTCTTGAAAACTTCCACAATACAGTGCACAATAAAATGTGCTGAGTTATTATCCTCTGTAGCCATTAGTATATAAATCCCAGCAAAATAGTTCAAACTATGGCACAGGTGTAAAACTAGCTACAACTGTGAGTATTTATTTTGCAACAAACTCAGCCATGGATCCAGTAGAGCTCCAGCATCAGTTGTCTGTCACCCCACCAGTGAACTTAATTAGCCCACTGACACCAGTTTGTTGCCTCTGGCTCTGCCTGCCAACAGCAGATGGAATTCACTCACCCTATAGTAAATGTCACTTCATCTTGTTTCAGTGTCACCATTTTCTGACAATGCTGATGTTGATAAAACATCAAAAGTGTTTTTCCCAAGTAGTTGCTTTCTGCCATTATCACAGCTTCCCAGTCGTACCCTATTTGGACTTTTTGTGTTTGGAAATAAACCGAAGTACAGCAAGATGACAGCAACCCCTTGCACATTTGACTACCTAAATATTTTCAAAAGTTGTAGGTACAGTTAACTCATAAGGTATGCTTTTTGTTTTCTAAACAAAGTTACTTCATATTTACATGAAGTTATGAGATATGCAAAGCTTTGTTCCAAAGTAATGAGTTACTTGCTCGTTGCTTTGGATCAACTGAAAACTTCTTGAAAAAGTCTTCAGCTGATCCAAAATGCTGCTGCCAGAATCTTAATGAAGGTTAATAGGAGAGATCATATCTCCCCAGTTTTAGCTTCTCTCCATGTCAAATTCAGAATATAATTAAAAATCTTACTTTGAACCTACAAAGCCCTCAACGACCTAGCTCCATCTTATATTACATATTTTATTGTTCTATAGTTTCAAATTAGAGCACTTCGCTCTCAGACATGCAGGCTTACTTGCTGTTCCTAGAGTTTCCAAGAGCAGAATGGGAGGAAGATCTTTCACTTCTCAGGCTCCTCTCTTGTGGAACCAACTTCCAGTTTCTGTCCTTAAGGCTGACACATTGTCCAGTTTTAAGACTGGACTTGAGACTTTCCTTTCTGATAAATCCTATAGTTAGGGTTGGCTTGTTATGCTGCCATAGGCTTAAACTACTGGAGGACAAATTGACCTAATTTCCTTAAATGAATTGTTAAAATTTATCAGTTTTCATTTGATATTATTTCTATATTAACATGTGATTCTCGACCTGCCATTGTGTATCTGTTCCTCCTTCTTGTCCTCTCAAACCCAGCTGGTTGAAGCAGATGGCCACTTGTCCTGAGCCTGGTTCTGCTGAAGGTTTCTTCCTCATTAGGGAGTTTTTCTATCCCACTGTTGCCTTTGTGCTTGCTCTAAATGATTGAGGTAAACAAAGCAGTCTGCTCCTCAGATAAAAAATGTTATTAACTTAATTTTTATGTATATGAATTTTTCTGTTCAGTGCCCTGAGATGACTTCTGTTGTGACTTGACACTATATAAATAAACTGAACTGAATTGATCTTTGAGCAAAGCGTTCCTACAATCTCATGTATTCGGTGCATTTCAGAATGATGGGGCTTTGAATTAAAAGCATTTCTCTTGGTCACGGTTACCTGACTGTGAACTAAACATGAGCAAAGCATGAGGCTCTTAAGTTCAAGAGCCAGGAATTAAAAAAAAAAAAAAAAAAAAA
>NC_056501.1:20528065-20534647 GCF_014905685.2 Nematolebias whitei
GAGACTGAGCTGAAAACAGCACCTCAGACTGAGGAAGTCTCTTGGATGAGAGACGAAACGTTTCTAGATTTTTTTGCTTTGTTTTGTTTTTTGTTTTTTTGAATGTCCAGAGGACCAGATTGAACTTTTTTGGATGGAGCTAGGTTGTTGAGGGTTTTGTAGCTTAGAAGTAAGATTTAGATTTTGATCTTAAAGCAATTGTCTACTCTAAAATACTCTATCCCAGTGTGAAAGAATGCCATAATAGCTAATAGTAAACCTCTATACTCTTACATGACACCATTTGTTTAGTTTGTTTCTGTTTAACCAACTAAAAGATGCATACAAATGCACATGTTAAACACAGACCCACTAAAAAGGCTGTGTGTGTATATATATGTTTGTGCTGAGGCTGCAAATATAGCAAGCTGCCTGATCAGTCTATCCAATCAGCACACAATTTTACTCAACTCTCAATAAAGATTCAGTCTGTCAAAATTAATTTATGTTTCTCCAAACTGAGGTGATTCAACAGGTTAAATAATAGTTGTTTCAATTGTTCACAACTGTTCTACTAAACGTACTGATGCATGCTCAATATTCCAGGTGGAAAAATCAAACAAAGTTAAGTCAGGTCATCTGGAAGAAGAAGAAGAATCCGTCCACATGATCTTACTTAACCTTGTTTGATGTTCTACTAAACCCCACTTCAAAAAAATCTCAACTATTGCTTTAAGTTTTACCGAGATTTTAACCAGGGACCAATGCAGACATGTTCCTGTTTTTAGTTTTCTACACTCGCCTTAAAATCTAGCTGTTTTTTGTTACTTTTCTTTTTTTTTTGCCATCCTATTTGTTAAAAAAATAATAATACTGAATTGTATGACTTTTTATTACTGTTTATTGTTGTCGCCGTTGTCCATTGTTGTCATCATTCTTTGTTGAAATCAGGTCTTTTGTAAATGAGTCCTCGAGGCTCAATGGGATTTACCTGTCTAAATAAAGGTTGAATGAAAAAACCTATTCTGCCCTTCAACAAATTAAAGCTTCTTAAGAAATACATTTGGGAGAGAGTCTTGTTTAACATTGTCCATGAGCAACTCTGCAGCAGCTTATTGGACTAAAAAAATAAATAATTGAACTTAACAGCACCTTTGAGAAAAAAAAAAAAGATCTCTCTAGAAAAAATCTAACACTGTGACAAATTATGTTACAAACCTGGATGGACATTTCAAGAGACTGCATTTGCACCTTAAAATTACTTTGTATTGGCTCAACCTATTTGTTTGTCAGGTAGTAATGGAAAAATAACGAAAAAATTGAACTGGAACATTGGTACATAATCAAATATTATTTAAATAACAAAATTATTGCAGATTGTGTTGTGTGATGCTACCTGACCAAAAACTTTCAGGATTTTACCCCCCAAAAAAGAAGCACATCAACTTTTCTCAGAAAGATGTGCAGCTCTAAAGAACCTAAAGGTCTTTGTTCTCCATCTATTTTAGACAAAGATAAATCAAAATGTGAAAATTACAATTTGTCAAGGTCAGTCAGAAGTTGAAATGACAGTTTTTAGACTTGTTTGTTTGCTTTTGTTATTTTTGATAAATTCAGTAATTGTTGTGAAGTCCAGCCTGCATTTAATCTGACAGAAACAATTACCTCCGTTAACACCAGAACACCAGTGATGCATCACTGCCACAATCCCGGGAGACGGGAGCTGTAATGGCCGACAATTTGGTTAACATTTACTGTAACTGCAAAAATACACAACTATTATGATACTTATCTCACAAGATATGATGACGAAGAATGCCTTGGGGATGAGGTAATCAAACTCAGACGGGACACCTCTAGCTTTTAGCCTGTCATTTACCACCACAGCACACTTTCCTGTTGTTCGATATCCAACCAAAGCAAGCCTTGAGATCTGCATTGATTTCAGTGGGGTCCTCTTTGCCAGTCCTGCCCCTCACGCCTTTTGCTTGACCCACTTATTTTCTCATCTTTCCTTGTTTTCTCAGGAGAGTTATGCTTGCACGCTGCTTTTCCCATTACAGCGTGAGTGGAAGCGGGCCAAGTATGATTGCATTGTATAGCCTCTCTCCTATTCTCTCTCTTCATGACTCACACCAACACACACTCTTGCTACCTGAATGAGTTAGGTGATACCAGTTCAGTCAGCCAACAAATAAATCACCAGACAAATTGACATATACGCCACAGGAGAGGCCGTCTTTAAAGGAGGTGTTGAACACTGCATGTACTATAAAGATTTTAGCCTTGATGAGTATTGACAAAGCACTGTGTTTAAACCAAACCGGTTCCAAAAATATATGACTGACCATATGGCTCTGGACAGCTCCTTTCGCCTCGCTTAGTGTTTGTAGAGCTTATAAAGACTCACAATGTTAGTGCATCAAATCAGATTCTAAAAGCTACACAAGCCTCCAGATAGCAGAAAGGCTTTTACAACTAAAGTTTTGAACTGAAGTTTCTTCTTTTTTTCCACCTTTACCTCATCAAAAAGATGGAATAGGATGCTAGACTTTAATGTCTGTTCACAGCAACTCATACAGTTCCACTGACAGTAATTATAAAATATTGTAGCTACAGTAAAAGTGGATGAGGGTAAACCATAAAGAATCAGTGATTGATAGCAGAAGTGGGGCCATCCTTTAGTTTCAGTTTGCCACATAAAAATGTAATTTCCCAACATACAGTGGGAGCCAAATGCAAGAAAGCTAACAAAAGGACCATGTATGCTGTAAGAGCACCAAAATACCTAATGATAAAGCACATGTCTGCAATACATTCTAACCCAGAGTTTCACAGGTTGCCCAAGGCTGTCTCACATATATGATCCAGCTGGAAGACCGACAGAACATATATTTTTTTCTGTGGCACTGTTTTGTAATTTACTGTAGTGTAGTGGGAAACCTTAGAGGCAAAGTTTGAAATTTTCAGCATCCAGGCCCCAAAGCAAAAAGTTCTAGCATTGAAATGCATATCAAAGTTGGAGTCGTTTTGGTTGAATCATGAAAATAATGTTATACAAAGTCCCATGCATTATCATGAGATGGTGAAGGACAGTATGTGTTGGGAATGATTCTCGGCTACACCAAATTTGAGCTCAGTAGGGTTAGTTTGTCACACCCAGTGAATACATTCTGAGTGTTTCTTTAAAGTCTGCTTTTTTAGTACTTTGCTAGCATACAAACAGACTAATAGGGTTGACTTTTCAAGTTCAAGGTTCTTTATTGTCATTTGTATCACACGTGGTACATGAGTGATGTACTCAAGGCCCCAGTTACACCCCAAAATAGCAAAATTATAAAATATAAAAAGAAACAGTATAAAAGGACATAAGATACACACTGTTACGCTAAACGATATGCTAATAGATCTAAGATATACGCTATATTTACCTGGCAGGGGAGATACCATGATTATGAAGGTGATTCACCCAGGGTGAGGCTCAGCCATTGCACTCCGATTGTGCTGACCCCTTGGAATTCCCCAAATGTGGGAAACTTGATTGCATAATTTCTGGTATTTTTTGATAATACCAAAGATTTAAGCTAAAATTGCATGCAAAATATAATGCAAAACAATATACATACAGTACATGGGATATGTGTTGGGGATTGACTCTAATCACCTATATCACAAACATTGAGTAATATCTGGAAATTTGACCGAGTTATAGCCATTTTGGTGTTTTAGTGTCATGTTGAGTAGGGTTGACTCGAAAAGAATCGGTACATCCAATGATCACATTCTGAGAGATTCATTTAATTCAAATCAGTGGTTCATGAGATGTTTTGCTAACAGATAGGGACACAACATGGCAAAAACAACATAACCCAGCTTTTAGCAGCTGTCGATAGAAATCAAAAATCGTTTACCAAGAAATGTCAATAATAATAAAGATAAATACAAAAAACTATTTAACTTACAAATTTGTCAGGAGCTTTGGGATTGTCTTATACTGTCAGGCGAAGGGTAGCAGGATTCAGAGCATGCAGAGTTTAGGGCTGGAGTTTAGGTTTCTTTGGAAAGCTTCTTAATATTTCTTAATAGGGCTGAAACAGGCTTGAGGCAAGTCAGTGGAGATTCCCTCTTCCTCCTCTGGATTATCATTTTTAAGCAGCTTCCTTGGGAACATCCAGAATGGGAATTTTCTAAGCTAGAAATGTGGGGGAAAAACAGAGATCAGACCGTGTCTATTTTCTTATTTCACCAATTTACCTCATCTCATAAGGTAACCAGAATGGACTCCTCATTCAAGAATATATCAGACCATTTACCCTCAAACCCAAATAAAAAATAGTCTTTACTTTATCCAGACAAATACTCTGATTTTAACCTATTCAGTTCATTTACTGGTACATTGTTGTTCTACATATGATGAGGGAATAGCAAATCGATAACAATGAAGAGTATATTTCTGAAAGAATGCATATACCTTATTTTGTTTGGAAAAAACAAAACAGAAATTCATATAAAACTGTAATCAGGAGGGACAAGAAAAAAACTATGTTAAGCCACTCACTCCTCTTTCATGCATTTTGCACCAGGTAAACATATGCAACAAGCCAAATTCTCAAGAGCAAGTTTCTATCTTAAACTGAAACTGATTGTGAAATTACAATTCAGTATTACTATTGATCTTTGGTAGAAACTACATTTCAAAGAATGCATCATGTGGAGGGGTTGCATTTTCATCCCCACTGTGCCATAGTCACGCTCACAAGACAAAGTCTCCTGTGCTGTTGTAGGGTGAAATATCTGAACTGTGCATGTGTTTTGTCAGATTTTTCTTGCACGGCAATGGCATTTCTGATTTTCAACTATGGCAGAATTTGAGCAACAACTGTGATTCCTCTCTTTGCTGCTTTAATGTTTAAAGAAGACATGCAATTTGAATTGCTGCAGAGCTCATCAATATGAAATTGCACCAGTGCAGGGAAACAAAATGTAAGGAGGTAGCCCGAACATCTGGTATGCCTCTTCTGCACACCAGTACTCCATTATGCACCACAGAATAGACAGAGGTAGACTTTCTGGGGATAAAAACATAAATCTATGTGCTTCTGTACCTTTTGGGGGTTTTCTTATGACGAGCAAACAACCTTGAAATACACAACAAAGTACTGTATAAGCAAATTAAGTCTGAGATGAAAACGTCTTTTTTAGAGAACAAATAAGGAAGGAGTATTTCATTTATTTAAAGAAACTATGAATACATTAGTCAACTCACCAAAATAAAGTGTTTTAAAGATTTGCTGATAACGATTTGCACCGTTTCAATCAATCAAACAGTGTTTACACATTTTCAGCCAAGGTAATGTTTTTTTAATGATGTGAAATAAACCAATCTGCTAACTAGCATGAAGCGCTCCGTATTCATCCTGGGAAAATTTTGGGGAGCGTCTGAGCTTGTTATCTGTCACTCAAATGATGATCCAATAGCATCAATAATGCTTCTAAAGCCCACCCGTTGTCTTCTGCACACACAGCCTGCTGTGCTCGAAGATGTGTCTGCAGCAGCAAATTATTAAATTGTATTTTTCATTCTCAAGGGTTGTCAGCAGTCTTGCAACAAATAGAATTTCCCAATATGATTTTGATTACCGGAGGGAAAGTGAAAAAGAAGATCTTAACTGGTAAATAGGGATACTCCTGGTAGATCTTGTAGACATATATGATTACCTGCTTAGTTCTATTTGTTGATGTCAGCCAGACTCAAATTTAACTCCTAATTGAGCTTCCTTCTAACAGAAATGTTTCTCAACGGAAAGAAATAATTTGTATGTGGAGACAGTCAGAGTTCAATAGACATTCTGTCATTGACTCCTTCAGCTGATAAAACGTGCAAGGCAGCAGGGCGAGAAGGAGCCATTTGCAGAGTTGACAGATCCCATCATGGATGACTTTAGCATACCTGAGAGCTGCTCTTTTCCTGCCGTCTGCATGCCCTCTGCAAGCGATAGGGGCGATGAATCAGATTTTATGGGCCTTCAGGATGCCAGCAAGGCCAATCCATGTGAATCGCTGTTAAAATCTGACATTACTTGACCAGATCCACTTAACAAGTTCCAGACCGTGCTACACCCACAGAACAGACGTATTTGGATTTTTCTGTAATACAAGTTGCTCTCATAAGCTTCTGGCTGAGTTCCTGCAAGTCAAACTTGGCTGTTCCAGTTACAGCAGAAAACAAATAATTTTCCCTTGCAGTTCAGTTCGTGATCTGAACTCAGTTTGGTCGCTGACTTTTCACCGAGGCTTCGAAAGCTGGAAAAACAAAAGCTTCTGATCTCGAGGCTCAGTTATGGGTGATTTTTTTTGGGTAAAACTTGTTTTTTGCTTCATGCAGCAGCTCTTAGCAGCACATGTTCTCAACTTGAATTCTTACCTCAATTAAAAGGCTACTTAAAAAGAAAATATTGAAAAAAAAAGGTTATTGTTTTTTGAATTTGATTAGTTAATCTTTTTAAAAGTTGTTTCATCTAACCAGGATAATCACTGTGAAAAATCATATCATGTCGCTGCTGATCTTTCATGTTGCTGCTGATCTTTCATGTTGCTGCTGAT
>NC_056501.1:20534747-20538746 GCF_014905685.2 Nematolebias whitei
TGAATATAGAGAGACCTGGTGTGTTGTTTTCTACAATGTAGGCCTCATATGAGCTCCTGTCAAAGACAGGTGCGTTGTCATTCACATCAGAGATCTGTAAGGTGAGAGTGACGCTGCTGGAGAGGGAGGGCACTCCTTCATCAGAGCAGCTCACTGTGATGTTATACTCAGAGGCTCTCTCTCGATCTAACTCACTGTCTGTCACTAAACTGTAAAAATTATTAGATGATGATGTTAAAGTAAATGGAATATTGTCATTTATGAAACATTTTACGTTTCCGTTTTGTTCTGAGTCTTTGTCCTCGATACTTATAACTGTAACAACTGTGTTTAACTTTGTGTCCTCTGATATAACAGTGGATTTTGACATTACTTTTATTACAGGAATATTATCATTTATATCCTGAACATCAACGTTAATTTTACATGAATCAGTGAGTCCCCCTTCATCACTAGCAAGTACATGAATCTCATAATGCCGTGACTCCTCAAA
Organism: Nematolebias whitei; assembly: GCF_014905685.2. Taxonomy (NCBI): domain Eukaryota; kingdom Metazoa; phylum Chordata; class Actinopteri; order Cyprinodontiformes; family Rivulidae; genus Nematolebias; species Nematolebias whitei. Next base: position 20,535,241 of record NC_056501.1, read on the forward strand.
ATCTACATTTCCAATAAGTATAACTTCACCACTTTCCTCATGTACTCTAAATTTTTTACTGACATCATCGAATGTGTTTGTAATGGAATATGTTATCTTGCTGTTTGATCCTTCATCTGCATCTGTAGCTGTAACTGTAGCAACAACTGTTCCTTTAGGTGAATTTTCAGTAACTGTAGCTTTGTATTTTTTCTGTGTAAAAACAGGAGCATTATCATTCACGTCTAAGACTGTAATAACAATCTGCATCGTTCCTGACATCTGCGGCTCTCCTCCATCTACAGCTGTTAACACCAGGTTGATCTGCTCCTGCTTCTCTCTGTCTAAAGCCTTCTGTAACACCATCTCTACATTTTTATTTCCATCAGCGTTATGCTGAAGCTTCAAAGCAAAATTATCTGTTGGTTTCAAGCTGTAGCTTTTTAGATCATTAATACCAACATCTTGATCTGCAGCTCTTTCGAGAACAAATGTAGCTCCAGTCACTGCTGACTCACTGATTTTAAATTCTTTTACCATTTTTTCAAATTTCGGTTCGTTGTCATTAATATCTGTGATCTGGACTGTGATGCTGTAAAATTCTATAGGATTCTCTAAAATGATCTGGAAGTGTAAAGCACAGGGCGTCGTCTGTTTGCAGAGCGCCTCTCTGTCGATCCTTTCTTTAACCAGGAGGACTCCTCTGTCTCTGCTCAGCTCCATGTACTCCTCGGTGTCTCTGGTAAATAATCGCGCTTTTCCTGCTACTAAACGTTTAATTTGCAAACCTAAATCATGAGCTACGTTTCCCACTAAAGATCCTTTGGCCATTTCCTCCGGGATGCTGTAGCTGACCTGCCCGAGCACAAAGCCGACGGAGAGGAGGGAGACGAGCAGCCACACTTGCCTTTTCATTGTTCTCTCCGGAGATGTTTTTTTCTCCACCATGAATGATCCTCTCTTACTTCCGATTATCTGACGTCCAATCCAAAATAACAACACCAAAAATCCAACCATCAAATATTTAAAACTTCCAAAATGCACGATTTAGAAACTAAACCCCAAAACTTGAAGTTTTATTCCATAATGGTGTGCGTGGCTGGAGCGGTGCTTCTCTGCCGCTTTCTTTCTTTCTAATGTCGAGGATATGGAGGACGAGCTGCTTTAAAGCTGCTATTATGGGACATTATGGTCAACAGCGGCCCTAAGAGTTCAAAAAGAACAACTGCACAAGTACAGCAGAAAAGACCATAATGAGGAAAACCTATAATAATAATAATAATAATATTAATAATAATAATAATTATTATTATTATTTATTTATTTACACATCACAAAGAGTAGTCAGCTTGTAAACGCAGAACTGCCTATAAATTCCAACCCACAAACCTTTTGAAGTATTTTGAATACTCTAGAAAAGGAAGAAGCAATTAAAGATACATAATGGATGGATATAATTTTTTTATATCGTTCAAACTGAAAAGTCTTATTTAAAGCAACATGCACTATATTATACATTAGTGCCAAACAGCTCAACAAAGTGTTAAAATCATACAGTGAGACCTAATATTACATGTGAAATGAAAGGAAAAACAAAAACATGAGGAGTCTGATGTAGTCGCTGACCTTGGTTCTGAAAGAGACCAACTGACCTCAGGGGTGTCTATCAAGTAATCCAGTAAGTAAAGTCAACCTGTGGACATTTATCTTCACACAAGATTTAAGATTACAAATATAAATTTATTTAAAATCTCAAGCAGCTGCAAGGCATACCTCAGCAAACTGAAACAACACTTAATGCTCATAATTTGTTATATCACCAGTCAGATAGTGCAACTAAAGTCCAAAGTCGAGACTGTCTGAAAGTCTATTCTCTAAATGCTAAGATTTCCGATAGAGCTCATGAACGCCTCATCACGTGAATTGCATCAGAGTAGGTGTGATAATTATCGTATTTGTACGACAATGTTTCCATCTGTACAATGTACGATCAATAATCCCCCAAAAAGGCCAAATATACGATAATTTGACCATTCCATGAATGTGTGGTTGTAATCAGTTGTCATCAGCCTGTCGCAACTGTTTGTCGGAGTTTTTTTGTGAACCCTGAAGGCATCTGTGTCGGCAAACAGATGCACGGAAGGAAATTCCAGCCAATCGTGCTTTTCTAAATGTTTCCTACGAGTGACGTGTTTGCGTTTGCCTCAGAACAACGGCCACGATTGGCTTAGTAATTCGCTGCGCCCGCCCCATGAGTGTGGAAAAGAAAAAAAAAAAAAGAAGAAGTAGAAGAGCCTGTCTGGAAGCGGACCCATCTCTACTATAGTGCATCAATAGATTTGTTGTTTTGGTTATGACGGATGTACGATAATTTCCCTCAAAATACGAATATTTTATGTCTCTGGTACGATAATCCTACATTTCTCACCTGGGAACACTGGATAGCTCGCTGTTTAGCTGCTGCTGCACTGAGGTGACGAGAGCAGATACAGAGCACCTTGGTTCTCATTGTGTGTGCGTTTTATGAACATTAAGTAAATTTGACGCCGCCGAGGCACGTTTATAGTACTTCACTTGAATACTTGACTGTTAAATGTTACCTGGAGTTAGTTTAGCAGCGTTGAGCAAGGTGACTAATAAATGTTATGCTGTAGTGCACTGATTGTATCTGAACTCCATGAAGAGCTAAGCTACTACATGTGGAGTTGGGCCTTATGTTGAATATTAGCTCACAAGTTTGAGCATCTGTGATGTGTATTTGGGATGTTTATTATAGTGATATCTGAATTGATTGATACAACTGTGTCAATGTCTGAGTAAAACTTAAAACAGACTTTAAAGGGTATCAATTGAGAAGCATTTTGTATTTGGTTGATGTACAGCACTGCTGTAAATAAGGCTGAAACAGCTTTTATTCTAATATCATACTAACTGTACCGTTTGTTCTTGTTTTTCTGTTTAGACACACCGTTGAATTGGATAATCCTGCTGTTCAACATTAAAGTTGATAAAAGGATTTCTGAACGGAATCTATGTGTAGTGTTCCCATCTTTACAAGACCATTCACTGTGAACTTTCAAGTTTTCATCTAAAGCTCTCCTTCAATTCACACAATTATAGTGATGTAAATCCCCAGTCCAGTAAATGACTTATTAGAGCTTTTGTGAAAAAAAAGTATGCCAAAGTTATTTTACTAGAAAGTGGGTATTAAAAATAGATGACAAAATGAATATTAGTAATAAAATAATACATTAGCAATGTTTCCTGAATTGCATTAAAACAGAAGGATCCCAAGCAACAACTGCAAAAACCAAGCATGAAAGTAAAATAGGTTTTTGATAGATTAAAAAAAAAGCAATAGTTACTATAAAAATATGAAACTAGTTATTTTCATATTTGAGAACAGAACACAGAAAACATTCTAACCTCTATAGGAGAGTCAGGTTGGTCCAGGGGGTTCTTGTCACTCTGTATCCTCTGCATGGTCCCTGTAGAACTGGGCTCCATTATCAACACGTTCTGACTCG
>NC_056501.1:20538846-20542324 GCF_014905685.2 Nematolebias whitei
TGACAAGAACCTCCTGGACCAACCTGACTCTCCTCTAGAGGTTAGTTTTTTTCTGATCAGCTTTAGCTACTTTTTGTTATCTGTTTGAGTCAAGATTTATTTATTTTTTTATGTTTGCAAGCATTCGTTTCAGCACAATGGACAGCATGTTTTAGCTCTGCTGGAAACAAATCACAGTCACAGGTTCATCTGATGTTAAGATGTTTTACGTCTGATTTATTTTATTTTTTTAACTACTTACTTTTTGGATGACCTACCTTTTTTTCTTTTTTTTCTGCACATTTTCTTAATGCACCAATCCTGTATTTTTGTGGTAACCTTTTTTTTTTTTTAAATATATTTTCTGTTTTATAGTTTGGTAACATATTAGTGTTTGTTTCTGTCAACTTATATGATAATTGACATTTTTGAAAATTTACATAATGATGGTATAAATATATATTTAAATACTTTCCACAAAAACATCTTTCTGGATTGGTGCAGTTAGGTTATTGTCTTTTTGTTAGGATCCTAAACACATTAACCAAGTTTTTATTCTCCAATCTTGAAGATTTTCTGTGCAGTTCTTTGTGTGTATCTATCTAAATAATGTGATTATTCACTATGTATAAGTGTGCAAGTATTTTGTGAACGTATATTAATCTCTACAAGTTGTGACTGTTATGACAATCTTGACATTTGTCTCAGACTAAATTAATCCTTCGCTGTTCTTGAAACTGTTTTAAAGTTGCTGCACTTGCATCAGGCTAAAAACCTTCATTTTTGTCAGCTCATAGCCTGCATCAAAGTCTTAGTCTTAGATAGTTTAGCAGATAATTTATCTGATGAAATCATATTTTCTAAATGTGCTGTTTTATATTGTCACTGTGCACAAAACAAATCTTCTAACAGCTAAAATATATATTTGCTTAACAAACACGTAGCTTATATTTTGCATCATTTTGAAGTATTGGGTCTTCTTATAAAACCTTTCAACTCATCAACTTCTCAAACTGTTTAATCAAAGTATTTTTAATCAACTTGGAAACATTTCTTTAAGGAATATCATTAATTTGATTCATACTTTATATATTTTTCTCTGTTTATTCTTCTAAGATAGCATTTCTGTTCACCCTTTTGAATCTTTTTTTAGACATCAGTCAGATTTATTTGTTGTTTTCTAAAACTACAAACACATCATATTTAGTTTAACACTGCAGAGGACATCAGAAAATATTTTAGTCCATCTTTTTTGCATTTGTTACTCTTAGTTTTTCATATTGTTGCATGTTTGTTTGTTTGTTTACTGTATTGTTGTCCAGCTCATACTTCATTATGATGAGCTTCTCTGCTGATTTGATAAATAATTGTTAACTGACAGAAAACAGCATGCAAAACTTTTGCACAACACACTAGTAAGCATTGTTTCAAAAATTGACTGATTTCATATTTGGTTCCTTATTTATTCCCTTTATATCCCATTTGTTAATAAAGCAACAATATGTTTACTTGTTAAATCTACTGTCTTGTTTATTTTAAAAGTTTAAGCTGTATTGTATGCATTATTTAGCCTTCAATACAACAAGTATTGCAAAACTCCTTGTCACTCTCTTGAACTGATCAGACATGTGTCAAAACGGAAACATACTAGTAATTCTGAACATTGCACTTTCAACATTTGAACTTTTTTTTTTAATAAAATAGCAATATTTTATTTTCAAAGTACCTTAAATGTATGTGCTTTTCCAACAATACAATACCATTGAATGGTTAAATGATAAAATAAACTAAAACATACTTTAAAAAAAAACAACCTCTAGAAGTCATAAGTAATTGATTTTAAACGATTAGCCTTGTAATATTTTTGTATAGTTCATGATAAGTAGCATATGAGCGTTTTTTTTTTTATTTTTTTTATCCATAATAATTTACTTTATGAGGCGTTCTGTCTTCCTCTCACTTCTCCTGATGCAGTGAGATGTTCTGCAGTGCACAAATGTGGACTCTCGGGGCCGCTGTTGGCTAAAGCAACGAATTATTCCTCTTTATGAAACATTGAACAGAGGAAGAGACGCTCATTCAGCACACAGACGTCGAGGCTGCGCAGCGGAGACTCTCTTTCTGTAATTTATCTGGATTTTTTTTCTGCGTACGGAAGTTGTTTTGTTTTTTTTTTTCCCCTGGAAATTATTTTACATTGACGAGAAAATTAACAAATTGGAATAAAAACCTCCGGGCACCCCGTATTTTGTCGAGGAGAACATGTCGGGCAGAACAATGAGATGGCAAGTACGGCTGCTGATGCTGTTTTTATCTCTCGGCTCTGTGCTCGGGCAGGTTACATACTCGATCCCAGAGGAAATGTCAAAAGGCTCCCGGGTGGGTAACATAGCACAGGATTTAGGGATAGATGTGCAAAGGTTAAAGTCCGGCAGAGCGCGGGTTTACACGGAGGACAAAGCTGAATACGTGGAGCTGGACGCAGGCAGAGGACTGCTGCTGGTCAAAGAAAGGATCGACAGGGAGGCGCTGTGCGGGCAGACAACCCCCTGCGCTCTTCATCTGCAGATTACACTAGAAGACCCGATCGAGTTCTTCTCTGTTACTGTGGAAATTAATGACAACAACGATAATGTACCCACATTCAAGAAAGAGGAGATGAAGTTCAGGATCAGCGAGTCGGCTGTTGTTGGAGCAAAATTTGTGCTGGAGCGAGCGATGGATCTGGATGTGGGTGTGAACAGAGTGCAGGGTTATTCACTGAAACCAGCAGATAATTTTAATCTGAACATTCACAATCAGCAGGATGGAAGTAAAAATGTCGAGATGGTTTTAAAAAAGCCACTAGACCGAGAGGCTCAGGATCACATCTCATTAATCCTCACAGCTACTGATGGTGGAGAGCCTCAGTTGTCGGGAACAATGCGAGTGGAAATCTCTGTGCTGGATGTTAATGATAACGCGCCCGTGTTTACACAGAAAATGTATAAAGTTACTGTCCCAGAAACTGCCCCAAGAGGCACAAATCTGTGCACAGTGAGCGCTACAGATGCAGATGAAGGCTTAAATGGGAACATTTTGTACTCCATAGCTAACACTTTAGATGAAATCCATATTATGTTTCAGATTTCCGAGGAGAGCGGTGTTGTATCTTTAACTGGAAGCTTGGATTATGAAAAAACACAGATTTATGAAATACATGTGCAAGCTAGTGATGATGGAGGACTGACAGATTCATGTAAAGTTATTGTTGAAGTGACTGACATTAACGATAATCCTCCGTCTATAAATATTATGTCTAAAACAAATTCTATATCTGAAAATTCTGAACCAGGAAAGGTTGTCACCATATTTAATGTTCAAGATCCAGATGCAGGAAACAATGGGATGGTTGATTGTAGTATTGCAGAGCACATCCCATTTTTATTAAAAGCGACGTCCAAGAAATTCTTTAGTTTAGTGACAGACAGTGAGTTAGACCGAGAGAGAGCCTCTGAGT
>NC_056501.1:20542424-20546613 GCF_014905685.2 Nematolebias whitei
ATGTTATACTCAGAGGCTCTCTCTCGGTCTAACTCACTGTCTGTCACCAGTGTATAAAACTCATTTGAGGACATTTTTATAACAAATGGTATGTTTTGACTCATTCTACAGTTCACTCGCCCATTGTTACTTGAATCTGGATCACTGACACTGAACATAACTATAACTGTGTTATATGGGGAGTCTTCTGGGATAGTATCAGATTTTGACAATATACTGATTACAGGCTTGTTATCATTAATGTCAATAACGTCAACAATAATCTTACTGGAGTCAGAAAGACCACCACTATCTTTAGCCTCAATGTCTATTTGATAAGACTTAGCTTTTTCAAAATCAACATCACTAACTAAGATAACCTCACCATTTTTATGTATTGTGAATATATCAGACACGCCATCATTTGTAGGAGACACTGCATAAGAAATGTCTCCATTTGTTCCTTTATCTGCATCAGTTGCACCCACTTTTGTTAATATGGTGCCTTTCTGTGAATGCTCCTCTATGACCGCCTTGTAAACTGACTGGGTAAAAACAGGAGCGTTATCATTTACATCCAATACAGTCACGTAAATGTTCACTGTGCCAGACCTCTGAGGTTCTCCCCCATCTACAGCTTTCAACAACAATGATATGTGCTCATCTTTCTCCCGGTCCAGCTGCTTGTGTAACACCATCTCCACCTTTTTACTCCCGTCCGCCTGACTTTCTACTCTCAGCACAAAATGATCTGTCGGTTTTAAGCTGTAATTTTTCACCCCGTTCGTGCCGATGTCTAAATCCACTGCTCTCTCCAGCACAAATTTAGAGCCGACTGTCGCAGATTCGCTGATTTCGAAACGCCTCTCGTCGTTTTTAAAAGCGGGGCTGTTGTCGTTGATGTCTGTAATCTCGATTGTTATTCTGAAAAGCTCCATTGGGTTTTCCAGAATGATCTGCAGATGTAAGGCGCACGGTGTCGTCTGCCTGCAGAGCGCCTCTCTGTCTATCCTTTCCTTCACCAGGAGGACTCCTCTCTCTCTGCTCAGCTCCATGTACTCTGCGCTGTCGCTCGTGAAGATGCGGGCTTTACCCGATTTTAATCGTTTCACGTCTAAACCCAAATCCCTCGCTATGTTCCCCACCACGGATCCTTTTGCCATTTCTTCTGGAATCAAATAACTGATCTGGCCCGCAGCTGAAGCGATACAGAGGAAGACGCGCAGCAGTACTTGCCGTTCCATTGTTCTCCCTGCGGCGCACAATCCTCCCAAAAATAACCGTGTCAGCTCGGTTTTATGAATAAGAAACAATAAATTCCACTCGTATATAAGTAAACAAATAAATATCCTTGAAATCCAGACCAGTAAAGGTGATTTTAAAGGTTAAAAGTATCCACAGACAGCAGGAAAACGTCCCGACGCAGCCGCTGCGCTCCTTTCTTTCTCTAACACAACACGACAAGTGGGGGCAGCTTTAAATGCGTCCAATAACTGCAACACATAGTCCAACAGCGGCCCGTCGAGCTGAAGCTGCACAACTGCAAGAGTTGTGCATTTAATAAGTGAGTGATGCATATCTCGGACTAAAATTAAGATATTGAACATTTCATTTGTAAACACTATGAGTCGTTCAAACAAACGTCACAAGAAGGTTCATGGGAAATGTGAAGTAAAAAAAAAAAATAACGCTGTTCAGACAAGAGATGAAAATGATTTAATTCTGAATAAAATGGTGAAATAAATCATCGAGGTACAAAATAATATTTAGACAATTTTCCATTTTCTACTAATCTCCTTATTTTTTATTTTTGTATATATATATATTAAAAATAACCCACGTATGTTATCAATATGGAACAATAATTGTTTGGCGAGTTTACAAAGATTATTGTGAACAGTGGCTGAACGATAAATACAAACGCTGTCATGCACCATTTTACAGCTCAATTGTTTTCTCCTCCTCAAGTTTACCCAATAAATTTATTTGCAAAACGTCTGTATGATGAACTTGTATTATATATATATTTTCTTTTTAATAATATCGTAGTAGTCCAGCTATTTGTTGTAGAAAATACCATTAAGTATGACTATTGCCTCTGCTCCCAAAGCTGGTTACAGGTGTAAATTGGCTGTTCAATCACCAGGAGAGGGCGCATTAAATAAGCAGGTGAGCTTCTCTTGACCTCATTCCGTCTTTAGTGTTTCTGACTTCCGGGTTACCTGGCAGTGCTGTTTTGTGCACAGTGCGCCTGCTCAGCGTGCACGCATCACCTGTCTAGTACTCGGTGTGGTGTTGTCCACTAAAGGTTTGGACATATTTGCTGCTTTGCTCATTTGAATACAACTTTGAATATTGTTTGCCTTTTTTTATGCTTATTTTGATTAATGCCGGGTCAGCTGGTTCAGTCGGATCCCAGCTGTCCTCTGCTCGGGCCTGTCTTGGTGGACTTTCACAGCCTGAGTCACTTATCATAATTAGGCAGTGTCTTACCTTAGAGAAGATTGACTGACCTAAATACTGTGGCCATTTCTGATTATTTTGTATGTACGTGAATGTGAGGCCCATAATATCTTTTCTTTGCAGTTAACTATTAGCCATATTTAGTTATTGTATTTCATATTTTTGTTCCAGGTGAAGGCTGAAGGTGTCTCCTGTCTGCTGTTGGTTCCCTTGTGTTTTGTGCTGTGGATGACTGGTCCCTTCCCCTTACATGCCATGCGTCACAGCTTTTTGGGTGAATTTCTGTTATTTGTGTTGTAGTGAACAACCCTTTTGTCTTTTTCAGTTGACTGGCCACTGCAAAGCCTCAGCCTTGGCTGACCTTTTATTTTGTTAAAAGTCACTAATGCCTCCATTAAATTTTGTTTTAACAGATTTTAATAAACATTATTATATCTTGGATCATCGTTTACTGCTTACTTTGTAACAAACCCAACTGCCTTTTGGTATATAAATTATTTCCATGGCTGAAAGTCCTAACGTGGTGTTGCTGTAAGTTAAAAAAATAAAAATAAAATAACACCCATACTCCCAAGCTTGACACATTTAGGAAGCAAGATTACATGTTCTTCCTGTGCAAGAGTGGGTTCTCTCCATGTGCTCTAGTTTTCTCCCACAACCAAAATGTGCAAACAAAGATCCATCCATTAATTATCCTTACCCGCTTCTTCGTTTTAGGGTCGCGGAGGTCACTGGTGCCCATATCGAGCTATTACTGTGCGAGAGGTGGGGGACACCCTGGACAGGTCTCCAGTCCATCACAGGGACATACAAACGAGACAAACACGATAATTTAAAATTACCAGTCAGACTAACATGCATGTTTTTGGTCTGTGGGAGGAAACTGGAGTACCCAGAGAAAACCCACGCGTGCACAGAGAGAACATGCAAAATCCACACAGAAAAGGCCCCAGCCAGGATTTGAACTGGGGTGATCTGCTCACTAAAAGGCGACAGCTCTACCAACTGTGCCACCGTGCTGCCCACAAACAAGGCTAGCTGGTCAATTTAAATTGTCCCTAGGTGTGGATGAGCATTTGGATGGTTTTGGTCTCGTCGGCTGTAATTTACTTGTGACCTGACAATCAGTGGTACACTGCCTCTCTCACAGTGGAGATGGATAGCAACCCCGAAATGAGAAGGGGCTGGTTTAAAAAAAAAAAAAGATACCAGGGACAATATATTGAAAAAACAATTTCCAGAGATGAACACTGCGATCGAAGCAGTGGCTAAAAGTCTTATGAAAGTCATGAAATAATTTGAATAGTCCATCTTTAGGTAAACTTAAATTAAACAAGTAAAATAAATAAATATAAATATGGAATGTGGAAGACGAAAGGAGATTGATAAAGAGTCTGGATGAAAAACCTTGTCCAAAGTACTGAAGGTGTTTCTATCTAAAAGGATCACGAAGAGTGGAATTTGTTCTACAAGTATGAAAAACTATTTAAAAGCTCTGCAACATATATATATATATATATATATATATATATATATATATATATATATAATAAAACATAATATATATTTGCATATTAAGATGTAAAAAAGCATAATCTTCAAAGAAAACAAGCAAACAACAAAAAGAGTCTAACCTCTAGAGGAGAGTCAGGTTGGTCCAGGAGGTTCTTGCCACTCTGTATCCTCTGCATGGTCCCTGCAGAACTGGGCTCCATTATCAACACGTTCTGACTCGCAGCTCCCCCGA
>NC_056501.1:20546713-20547573 GCF_014905685.2 Nematolebias whitei
GTCGTCTGTTTGCAGAGCGCCTCTCTGTCGATCCTTTCTTTAACCAGCAGGACTCCTCTGTCTCTGCTCAGCTCCATGTACTTCTCGCTGTCTCGAGTATAAATCCGAGCCATACCTGAGATAAAACGTTTAGTATCCAGTCCTAAATCATGAGCTATGTTACCAACTAATGATCCTTTGTCCATTTCTTCCGGAATGCTGTAGCTGACCTGCCCGATTACTGATCCAAGAGAGAGCCAACAGACCAGCAGCGTCACTTGCCTTCCCATTGTTCTGTCCGTTTTGTTCTTGTCCTCTAGTTTCGAGTTTTTTTTTTTATTTATTTAGTATTATTATTGTTATTTTATCAAACAAACTTGATTCATGCTCCTTTATAAAATAACCCCGATCCTTTATAATCCTCTGGAAAAAAAGAAAATCGCGTTTTTATTCCAAATATCCCATAAAAATGGAGCAGCACTCGTTCCTCCGTCGAGTCCTTTCTTTATTATGTGGATGTTACAGAGGAGGTTCTGATCCAAACCGGCTGCTGGTGTTCTGCACACCGGTCAACAGCGTCCCTAAGAGTTCATTCATGAAAACTGCAGACATCCTGCTGATATTATACATTTACATGGGTGTTTCATTTGGATCTTAAAGATTATTTTATTTGTGATGAGCGAGTGCAGCTTGACGACTGCAGATAATTAAACGTGCAGGGCTTTTAATGCAAACGTGAACTAAAAGCACTTTTGTAAAAAAAAAAAAAAAGTTAAGTTGTGCAAAGTGTTAAAATAAAATTACTAAAACGCTAAATAATAATAATAATAATAATAATAATAATAATAATAATAATAATAATAATAATAATAATAATAATA
>NC_056501.1:20547583-20550171 GCF_014905685.2 Nematolebias whitei
TAATAATAATAATAATAATAATAATAATAATAATAATAATAATAATATCGTAAGGTAAAGTGTTTGAATAAAGTCAAATCTGAAAGTGATGTAGACTAATTTTCATCATGATCTTCTAAATGAAGGAAACAAAGCTGGACCGCAGCTCTTTTTCTTTGAATTCCTGTCAAACACTCTCCATGGTGCTGAAAGCACATGGTCAGAGTGATGACCGAAATCACACGACACACATAATGATCATCTCTTTTGCAAGTGATGCATTCAGTGAAACTGGGCCATTCCTTTAAAGAGCTGCAGACATTAGAGATAATGTTAAAAATAGATTGTCAGGACAATAATAAATATTTTTTTTAGCTCCGAACATAAAATAGATTCCACCACCTGTGTATCCTGTGTATGTTATATGAAAATAAACTGAGTGTGTGTGACATGCGCTCGTATTGTAAACACGATTGAAAAAAAAAATTCAACTTAACATGATCATAAAATCACAATAACTGTTGCTGAGCACAAATACAACATATTGCCCACTGTATGACCTACAGACAAACTGAAAAACATCAACTTATAACAAGATGCCACAACGTAAACTCTCATAGTAAACACTTCAAACAAATACACCTTGTGTATCTCTGTCTCTGTCTCCCTCACTCTCTGAAGATATATGAAAATCTGAGAACCCCTGCATGCTGACAGGAATAAATACAGTGGTGTAGTCTACATTTGTGTAGTTGGTATAATGTGTGCTTTGAAACCTAAATACATCGGTTAGTACAATGTAATCATCAATTTATTTTGATTTCCTCGAAACACCTCCCTAGGAAGCAGAACACCCGCCGCTCAGCAGAAGATAATGGATGGATGGATATATGTTACATACACACACACACACACACACACACACACACACATATATATATATTATCATTATGTATTATTATACTTTTTTTTAGTTCAAAGTAAATTGGACAAGATATGAAATGTCTTTAGGATTTAAGTGGCTCATGTAAATATGAATGTTTTAAATTGAGTGCTTTTTTTTTAAAAAATGTGTTGTTTGAAAAATGAATTAAAGTAATGTGAACAAGAATCGTTGTTTAATAAGGGTTTTGCTGTTTATTGTTTTCAAAACTTGGAACTGGTGGCTTCAAACGTTACTAATACTTTTCAAACGTCAAAATATAAATATCCGGTCTAAATTTTTATTCTGAAAAGCCCCTTGCCCTTGTTCCGACAATGCTCTGCGTCACTCTCGCTAGCTTCACAGAGCTGGAGCATCTCGCGATGGCACACGCGCCTGACAGTTAATCACGCCCGGATGTTGCAATAAAATGACACGTGCTGCAAAGTTATGTCACGTATCACTGGGCACGTTTAAGTGGGTACACGGTCATTCCAAAACTTTTTTAGTGGATATATACCAGTGTATCACGTAGACTACACCAGAACGGGAAGATACACAAACACATTTAAACTGACAAAGTCCAGCGGAGTAAATGTTTGAATGACACGGAAAAAAAACAAACAAAAAAAAAACAACTTTGACAATTAGCTCTAAATATGCAAGAAAAAAAAAAATCACCTGATTATAGAATTAAAAATAGAATAGGCATATATATATATATATATATATATATATATATATATATGTATGTATGTGTCAAAGCAACAAACAAACAACAACTTCACCAGTACAGTTAAAAGCATGTTCAAGATTGATGTATTACAACAGTAAATGTATGATATTCAGAAATTTACCAATTCTTTAAATGGTAAATGGTTATAGAATGTACTTTTATATAACACTTTCCAATCTTATCAAACTCAAAGCACTTTAAACTACAGTCTGTGCCAACATTTACCCAGTCATACATCTTTCAATGATATCTGGACACAGACTAATCAGTACTTTATCACATTCATACACAGATGGTACACATATGAGAAGCAATGAGGGGATCAGTGTTTTGCCCAGGGGCACGTTGGCATGACACTGCTCTGAATCGAACACCAACTCTTGCATTGGGTGATGACTGTTTTAACAATTCAACCACAACTGCCCCTTTGGATCTTTAGATCCAAATTGACCACAATTTCTGAATCAAAAGTCCCATGAATATATATAAAGGAATCCAACATAATTAACTACTACATGTTAAGAATGCTAAGCAACCACCACAATATTTACAAAAAAAAATATTACATGTCCCAATGTACATCTATCACTTTGCTGCATGTGGTCATGATGCAATAAACAAATGATGCAAACTAAAAAAAAATGGCCCAAGTTACCGATGACATGTCTAAAAATAAAATTTGAAGAAAATGTCAATCATTCGCCAAATAATTTTAATTAAAAAAATCAATACAAGCTTCTAAAATTTGAGTAATTCAGGAATAAATATTCCCAGAAAAAAAAAAACAGAAGGGCAGTAAAGTGTTTCAAACAAACATGAGCTGCAGGTACGCTTCGAACAGGAATAAGGAAATTTATTTTCAGTATTTTTTAAATAACTAACCTCTAGAGGAGAGTCAGGTTGTTCCAGGAGGTTCTTGTCACTCTGTATCCTCTGCATGGTCCCTGTAGA
>NC_056501.1:20550271-20552395 GCF_014905685.2 Nematolebias whitei
CTAACTCACTGTCTGTCACTAAACTGTAGAAATTATTTGTAGATGATTTTAATGTGAATTCAACTTTTTCGTTTATAAAACATTGCACTTTTCCATTCTCTTCAATATCTTTGTCTTCTATATGAATCATTGTGACAACTGTGTTAGGCTCTGCATTCTCTGATATCACATTCGACTTTGACATAATGTTTATTTCAGGCTTGTTATCATTCACGTCTTGCACATCAATAATTAATTTGCAAGAGTCTGTGAGACCTCCGTCATCACTTGCACGTATATCTATTTGAAAATTCCGTGATTCTTCAAAGTCAATATTTCCAATTAATGTAATTTCACCATTTCTGTTATTTATCATAAATAGTTTTCTTACATCATCAAGAGTGTTTGTTATTGAATAAGTAATTTTACTGTTAACACCTTCATCTGCATCTGAAGCTGTAACTGTAGCAACAACGGTTCCTTTAGGTGAATTTTCAGCAACTGTAGCTTTGTATTGTTTCTGTGTAAAAACAGGAGCATTATCATTTGCATCTAAGACTGTAATAACAATCTGCATTGTTCCTGACATCTGCGGCTCTCCTCCATCTACAGCTGTTAACACCAGGTTGATCTGCTCCTGCTTCTCTCTGTCTAAAGCCTTCTGTAACACCATCTCTACATGTTTAAGCCCATCAGCATTATTCTGCAGCTTCAAAGCAAAATTATCTGTTGGTTTCAGTTCATACTTCTGAAGATCGTTTATTCCAACATCTAGATCTGCGGCTTTTTCCAGCACAAATTTGGATCCGATCACTGCTGACTCGCTGATTTTAAATTCAGTTTTTTCTCTCTCGAATGTAGGAGGATTATCATTAATATCTGTGATCTGGACTGTGATGCTGTAAAACTCCATTGGGTTCTCTAAAATGATCTGGAAGTGTAAAGCACAGGGCGTCGTCTGTTTGCAGAGCGCCTCTCTGTCAATCCGTTCTTTAACGAGGAGGACTCCTCTGTCTCTGCTCAGCTCCATGTACTCCTCACTGTTCCGGGTATAAATCCGAGCCTTACCTGAGATAAAACGTTTAGTATCCAAACCTAAATCATGAGCTATATCCCCAACTAAAGATCCTTTGTCCATTTCTTCTGGCATGGTGTAGCTGACTTGTCCGTTTGCCGAGTCAAAGAAAAGGAGGGCAACACACAGCAGCATCCGTCTGTCCATTGTTCTGTTCAAAGCTTTTTTTGTGAAGATCCACAATCTATTTTTTCATCCCGAGTCATAAAATGCATCAACGTTCAGTAATCTCACTCACAACTCTTTTTTTTTTCCCTTGGAACTGCAAAATAAAATCACGTATCTTCGTCTGTTTTCTGCAGGCTGAGTCTGAGCTCTTTCCTTTATTTGCTCCGTCTTCTTTATGTGGTGTTACAGAGGAGGTGCTGCTATTAAATCCAGCACTCACCCATCAGCACGCTGGTCAACAGCGTCCCTGAGAGTCCAACCAAGAGCACTGCAGACAATCTGCACATATTTATGTAATCCACTAAAACCAGTGTTTTAAACTCTAAATATATCACTGACCATTGTTACACCTGCAGTATGATTACATGTCTTACATAATCAATGGGATGTTTTTAAGTTGCAGCTTTAAAAACCTAAATTAAAATTACTTATTTGTTAGGAAAAAAATACAAACACGCCAATTATGAATATATGCTCACTTCTGGTTTATATGTAGTTTTTAAAGTTTTTTTTTTAAACATCTACAAATATAGATACACAAAAGGAAAAAAAAAAGAACATTGACTCTATCATTCATCTAAAATAACCAACTAAATAAATACATACAAATAAAGAAAATAAAACACTTTGCTGTCCAGGGTGCTGAAGTGTAGAGTCAGGCGTTTAAATCCCCCCAAAAAATCCACTTTAGAAAAACAAATGAGAGCCTTTTGAACATATGGCTGAAAAAAAATGTTTATATATATTTTATAACAGTAGAACAGATAATAGGATTATTAAAAAAAAAAAATATATATATATATATATATATATATATATATAACACATCAGATATGTGATTTCAGCACATTTCAGCACACACACACACACACACACACACACACACACACACACACACACAC
>NC_056501.1:20552405-20555323 GCF_014905685.2 Nematolebias whitei
ACACACACACACACACACACACACACACACACACACACACACACACAAGAAACTGTCCAGATGACCTGACTGAAAAATGTTGGATTGTACTCCTGGATTATTGAGCTTGGACTTTGTTGTTATCAGATATGTGAGTTAGCAGGTCTAATTCATGAATTCACTTTAGGTTGAATATTTTCAAAAATATGTAATTACAGTTGTTTCAACTGGGACCTATGCAATCAGTGGAATGTGCATTTAAACCAAATTTTAAAAAGTGTTTCTGCAAACAACACCAATAAATAAATAAATAAAATAAATAAATTATAGCTTTTACTAAATAAACCTGCCAAGGATTAGTTGAGTTTAAAACAAACAAATATTTCATGATATTTTATCAATGAAGCCGTAATGTAAATAATAATTAAAAAAAGTGCAATGAAACAAGTTCATCTATAGATAAAAACAAAGATGTGAAAAAAAAAAAACAACAACAACAAACAAACAAAAAATAAAACAAGGAAAGCTAAAGTTTAGTTAGTGTGTGACTTTCCCCACCAGGGGTAAACAAATACTGAATCACAGTTACAACAACATCAGAAATGCTTTTTCAGCTGAACCCAAACCTCACTTTGTTATGTCTGATCACCTGGTTATCACACTTAAACCAGTTCACAAAAAAAGAAGACTCAAGACACAGCCATCAGTCAGACTGATGGAGAAAAGGTTAGCTTGCTTGGCTGCTTGGAGGCCACAGACTAGAACTTTTTAATGAGGCTGCAAACACCATTCATAAATACAGAGACTGTGAGTGACTGCATACGCTGGTGTTGTGTACCCCTCCCAGGACTGTGCATATGTTCCCAATCAAAAACTCTAGTTCAATAGGGACATAAAAAAACAAAATAAGGAAGTGAAGGGAGGCTTTAAAGTCAGGACATCAAGTGGAGTATAAGAGAGCCCAGGACGACCTGCAGCAGTCCATCAGAGCAGAAGGAAGGACTCATTCAGAATAGCTTGAAGGCTACAACCTCAACCAAAACATGTGTAGCATGTGGCAGGGAATTTGATCTGTCACAAAAAAACAGGAGAAGCACAACAATCACAGATCTCCAAAATGCCACCCTTCCAGACAGCCTTAACACCTTCTATGCCATGTTCTACAAGTTGAATACAGACTCAAACCCCACTGTGACTCCATGGACACTGCCTTCCAGGTGACACACACAGGCCCTGAAATCTCTGAAGAAGGTGAATATCCACACAGCTGTGGGACCTGATGGTGTTCTTCCCAAAGTTTTGAAGGCCCATGTGGAACAACTATCTGGATTATAAGCTGACATTCAACCTGCCATTATCCCAGCCAGTAGACCTTGTATTTTCAAAACCAGCATCATCATACTAGTTCTCAAAATCTGGACACATTCACCTTTATTGAAATGATGCGTTAACAATAGACGAGTCAGTGTACAGGACCTTGGTAGACAGTTTTCTAATCTATGGAGAGAAGAACAACCTCATGTTAAAAACAGACAAGACCAAATAATTCATATGTGACTTCAGGAAGAAGCATCTTATCATCTAAGGGACTGAGGAAGAGAGGGCTGACAACCATTCTTGTGACTGCAGGTAACATATGACCTGTGCTGGTCTGTCAACAACACACCTGGAGTGATAGATAAAGAAATAAATGAAAATAATAATAAAAAAAAAACAGCAAAGGCTTTACATCACTAGAAAGGAATGTGGGTTTGAACCAGCATTCTCTCACCTAGATCTATAAAGAACTGATTGAGAACATCTCCACCACATGTATCACCATCTGATATGGGAACACCACACAAATAGCACGTAAGGCCATGCAAAGCATATTAAAGACTGAAGAGAAGATCAAAGGAACGAAACATCCTTCCATGGACTTTATGTATTCACAGCCCTGTCAAATACAAGGAGAGGGAATAATCAAGGACTCATCCATCCAGATCACTCTATACTCAGATACAAAACAAGTTTATATAACTTGAGACACATAAGAGCAGACAGTATCATCACCCGTTATAAGGTCGTAAAATGTTTTTGTTTTTCAATGATGGCAAAATTAAACTACTAAAAAGGTGTAATAACAATCCGACAATGTCTAAATTCACATGTTATGCAGGGAAGGAGTAGATATTAACTAATCACTGTACAGTGTAGAAAATATCATTTATTATTTTATTTTATCATATAGTGTTTTTAAGCATGTTGACTGCAACTCTGCGAGAGCGCTGAACAAATACTTCAAAGTGCCTGGATTTTCAGTATGCACAAATGGCAATAAATATTTTTTGTATCTTTTGTAACTATTTGAAGGGCTTAGAGAGGATACAATCATGCCAAGTGTGTCACTGTACATGGTCCTGATGTTGATAAACAGGGTAACACAAAAAGCCCAAGCAATATGTCAAAAAACAACACTACAAATAGGTAAATATTAATTTTCTTCTGATTGTAGGGTGGTTAAAAAAATCCTATTGAAGGCAATATAAAAAATTAAATAAAAAAATTGAGGGTGCTAAAAGTAAGTTACTACAGACAACAATGTCCCAGACAGATAATCGGTTGTGTAAACTTAATTATTACAGTAGAAGTGAGGGTATTAAAAACAAAGCATTCAGCCACAGGAACACACAAAATACAAGTATTTACCCATAGTCTACAATACAGTATGGTTAAAGTAGAGGGAAATGTCAGATGTGAAAGAACCACTATGGGAAGATAGATCTAAAAGGCCATATAGGTCAAAGGTCACAACTGCAGGTATAAACAAAGCAGCCTGATACCTAAAATTAGACCAGTTTTACATAACTATAAACTCTGAGCATGATTAAATCAACGAACAAAATAGAAGAAAAACATTCTAACCTCTAGAGGAGAGTCAGGTTGGTCCAGGAGGTTCT
>NC_056501.1:20555423-20558740 GCF_014905685.2 Nematolebias whitei
TCTCTCGGTCTAACTCACTGTCTGTCACTAAACTATAGAAATTATTTCTAGATGACTTTAAAATAAATGGAACATTTTCATTAACAAAACATTGTACGTTTCCATTTTCATTCGAGTCTAAGTCTTCAATGTTTATCATTGTGACAACCGTCATCTGTTCAGCGTCCTCTGATATCACGTTGGATTTTGACATAATATTAATTTCAGGCTTGTTATCATTAATGTCTTGCACTTCAACAATTAATTTGCACGAATCTGTCAGTCCTCCATCATCACTTGCACCTATTTGGATTTGAAAATGTTTATTCTTTTCAAAATCAATATTTCCTATCAGAAAAACTTCACCATTTTCCATATTTATTCCAAATATATTTTTTATATTACTTTGTGTATTTGTGATCGAATATCTTATCTTGCTGTTTGATCCTTCATCTGCATCTGAAGCTGTAACTGTAGCAACAACTGTTCCTTTAGGTGAATTTTCAGTAACTGTAGCTTTGTATTGTTTCTGTGTAAAAACAGGAGCATTATCATTCACGTCTAAGACTGTAATAACAATCTGCATCGTTCCTGACATCTGCGGCTCTCCTCCATCTACAGCTGTTAACACCAGATGGATCTGCTCCTGCTTCTCTCTGTCTAAAGCCTTCTGTAACACCATCTCCACATGTTTATGACCATCAGCGTTACTCTGCAGCTTCAAAGCAAAATTATCAGTAGGATTTAATTCATATTTCTGGACGCCGTTCCTTCCAGCATCATGATCCACAGCCATTTGTAATACAAATTTTGCTCCTGCTATTGCCGATTCACTAATTTTAAAAGTCATCTCTCCTTTTTCAAATGTCGGTGCATTGTCATTAATATCTGTAATCTGGACAGTAACGGTGTAAAACTCCATCGGATTTTCTAAAATAATCTGAAAATCTAAAGCACAAAGCTCCGTCTCGGTGCAGAGCGCCTCCCTGTCCATCCTTTCTTTAACGAGGAGGACTCCTCTGTCTCTGCTCAGCTCCACGTACTCCTCGCTGCTCCTCGTGTAGACTCGTGCTTTACCCGAGACAAAACGTTTAATATCCAAACCTAAATCCTGCGCAATATTTCCCACCAAAGATCCTTTGGACTTTTCCTCTGGAATGGAGTAGGTGATCTGCGCGTGCACGTAGTCCAGCAGAAGCAGGGAGAAAAACAGCTGAACGCCCATCGCTCGACTCATTGTTCTCTATTTTCACCAAGAGAGGCTTTGAGATCTGCTTGTCTTTCATAGAAAAATAAATCCAGCATGAATTCTCATAGACACAGTCCCTCCTTTGCAAATAAATCCTTTCTGATTACAACGTTTTTTGCGCCTATAAATTAAAAAAATATATATAATAAAAAAATACAGTCCGTGTAGAATCGTCGAAGTCAGTCCGTCGAGGTCCGTTTGTGTTATGGCGATGCTACAAAGGAGGCTCTGCTGCTTTAAACACTGCAGCAGTCATCAGAACTCAAGTCAACAGCGGCCCTAAGAGTCCACAGTATAAAACTGCACGAAATCTCTTTTAATTTTCATTTTTAAGAAGTAATAAAAGTCCTCGAACAGAAGCAAAAAAAATAAAAAAAATAAATAAATAAAAAGGCGCTTTAACAAAGCATGGTACACCGTGTTATATGAAATATGGTAAGGTAAATAAGGTAATTTAATAAGGTAAATATGGTTAAAACTGAAAAAAATATATATAACAAAAAAATAGAGTTAGGTTTTTTTTAAAGGGATATTGCGGTTACACACTGAACCGTGTTTATAATTAAATTGTGGAAGTTATGTTAGTTAAAGGGATGTCACATACGACTTTGGGAATAAAAATAAATGATATATGATGGATAATACAATTATAAATTACATATCTCTAAAGAAGAAAACCTCAGATCAGAGAGGAAACAGCCGCAGCTGCTGTCCCTGACAGTGGTGCTTTAATGTGAGAAAAGGGTACTGGATACTTTTATATAAGTAAACGTATGTTGCTTTAAATGTATCTTTATATTGAATTATTTAGTTTAGAATATTTTACAGAACTTAAATAAAAGAGAAATAAGTAGAGTAAAAAAATACTTTAAAATAATAAATCAAATGATAGAAACTTCAAAGATTAATCTATCACATTTACAAAATAACTATAATTATAAACACCATAATTTGTTTTGCCCTCATACAATATAGATACATTTGGTGGTACCAAGTGGTTCTCATTAAAATTATGTGATTTACAAGGCACACCGGGTGGTGGATCTTACAAAAATACTTGTGACATCTGGCTTGCAAAATTAGAAACGTTTATTAATTTACATTTTTATAGAAACCTTTTAAATACAGTTTAAACAATAACAAACAAAATAATAATTTTAAAAGTTGTAGTCCAGAGCCAGGTGTGTGGCTACTTACCCACGCCACTGACTTGAGTTCTCAGGGACCGCGTCCCAAACAATTTGTGGAGGAGAAGTCCAGTGACGCAGCCAAAGGCGACTGAGGACAATTAAGTGCAACAATCTGGAGAAACCAAACAACAGTGGTCCTCCACAGAGCCAGAGCACCAGTAATCTTCCGTAAGAGACAACAGTTGTAATCTCAGTGGAGACAAAAAAGTGATCTTCCATAGAGACAAAACATCAGTGGTCCCAACCTCAGCAAAGGTCCTACACAATTAAGTCAACTAATCACCAACAGTCGTAAATTTGAAGCTGACAATGAGTTGGGTTTCAACTACTCACCTGCTGACACACATGCAGACATGAACAGGAGGAGGAGGAAGAAAGCAGCAATCTTGATGTTTACCTGTGATCACACCAAGATGAGCACTCCAAAGATCAACCATAGTGCAACAAAGGGAAGACACCTACATCACGAAGGTCATACCAGCAAGCACAACACAATCAGCTGCTCAGCCACAACCAAACCCGACAGGTGGAACATCACGCAGTGGGAGCAGGAGAGAAACAGGTGCCAGAACAAGAATTACCACCTCCCCCTATACTCCGCATATCTCGTTCACCAGAAAGTGATGCTTCTCTAGCCAGGAATATTTCAATACTGCTACATACAGGTAAAATATATATGCATTCAAAATGTAGCATGTCATAGAAAAACACGCAAACTTTGAGCTAAATAGATATATACTAAAAATAAACAAAATAAATAAATAAAAAAATGCTAACCTCTAGAGGAGAGTCAGGTTGGTCCAGGATGTTCTTGTCACTCTGTATCCTCTGCATGGTCCCTGTAGAACTGGACTCCATTATCAACACGTTCTGACTCGCAGCTCCCCCGAACTTACAGT
>NC_056501.1:20558840-20561556 GCF_014905685.2 Nematolebias whitei
AGAGTGACGCTGCTGGAGAGGGAGGGCACTCCTTCATCAGAGCAGCTAACTGTGATGTTATACTCAGAGGCTCTCTCTCGGTCTAACTCATTGTCTGTCACTAAACTGTAGAAATTCAGTGTTGATGATTTTAAAATAAACGGAACATTATCGTTAACGAAACACTTAACTTTCCCATTTTCTCCCGAGTCTTGATCTTCTGTACTGATTATTGTAACAACAGTTTCAGGCTTTATATCCTCTGATATCACATTTGACTTTGACATAATTCTTATTTCAGGCTTGTTATCATTCACATCCTGCACGTCCACAATCAATTTTGACGAGTGGGTGAGTCCACCATTATCACTAGCAAGTAAATTAATTTGAAAATACCGAGATTTCTCAAAGTCAATTGCATCAATTAATGTAATTTCTCCGTTTTTTTCATTAATTTTAAAAAATCTCCTAACGTTGTCTAATGTGTTTGTAATTGAATATTTTATGTTGCTGTTAGGACCTTCATCCGCGTCTGAAGCTGTGACTGTAGCAACAACTGTTCCTTTAGGTGAATTTTCAGTAACTGTAGCTTTGTATTGTTTCTGTGTAAAAACAGGAGCATTATCATTTGCGTCTAAGACTGTAATAACAATCTGCATCGTTCCTGACATCTGCGGCTCTCCTCCATCTACAGCTGTTAACACCAGGTTGATCTGCTCCTGCTCCTCTCTGTCTAAAGTCTTTTGTAACACCATCTCCACGTTTTTATTTCCATCTGCGTTACTCTGAAGCTTCAGAGCAAAATGGTCAGATGGTTTTAAGAGGTAGTCTTGCAGATCGTTCACTCCTACGTCATTATCCGCTGCTCTTTCTAACACAAATTGCGCTCCGATCGCAGCTGACTCACTAATTTTAAATCTCATCTCGCCTTTTTCGAATGTAGGTGCATTATCATTAATATCTGTAATCTGGACTGTAACAGTGTAAAATTCCATTGGGTTCTCCAAAATAATCTGAAAGTCTAAAGCACACAGCTCTGTCTCGGTGCAGAGCGCCTCCCTGTCCATCCTTTCTTTAACGAGGAGGACTCCTCTGTCTGCGTTCAGCTCGACGTACTCCTCGCTGTTCCGAATAAATATGCGAGCTTTACCCGATACCAAACGTTTAATTTCCAATCCTAAATCCTGGGCAATATTTCCAACCAAATAACCTTTAGGCATTTCCTCTGGAATAGAGTAGCTGGCCTGAGCGCGCGTCGAGTCGAGGAAAAGGAGAGAGATGAACAACAGTACTTGCCGCGTCATTGTTCTGTCCCTGCTTTCCATTGTGAGCCTTCAGTGTTTTCCCACAGAGCAGATAAAATAAATAAAAAATAATAATTCCCTCGTCCGGAAAACACAAATGTCAAATAATGTACTAGGTATTTGCAAAAAAAAAAAGCAAAGTTTCTTGGTAATTTTTAGTATTCCTTCTCGTTTATTCCTGTCAGATCATCCACCGTCGTGTTCTCTTCATCTAATGAGGAGAAAATGTGAGTGTTGGAGTGAAATTCAAGCTGCAGCCATCAACACGTGAGTCAATAGCGGCCCTCAGAGTCCAAATCATAAAACTACAAATCTGTAAGATTATATTCATGTTGGAGTTTTTTTTTTTTTTTTTTTTTAAGAAAACGAAATCAATTGCAAAACATAATAAAATAATAATAATAATTCGAAATGTTTCTAAATATCTTAAAACTGTTTTTTTAACATCACCTAAATGTCACGTTTGTAACAGTCTATTTGAAATACCTGTATTTAAAGACAATGTACTCGTCAGCGCTTTTACAGAGCAACAGTTA
The DNA here is from genome assembly GCF_014905685.2 of Nematolebias whitei. Taxonomy (NCBI): domain Eukaryota; kingdom Metazoa; phylum Chordata; class Actinopteri; order Cyprinodontiformes; family Rivulidae; genus Nematolebias; species Nematolebias whitei. Next base: position 20,560,660 of record NC_056501.1, read on the forward strand.
AAAAAAAACAAATAAATAAATAAAAAACTTCTAACTAGACAAATAGTTGCTTTTGTGTGTAACTTATATTTTAAACAGCAATTAAATATATCCATCCAAAATATTTGGAAATTAACTGCAAACAAATTACTTTAACTAAAACAAAATAACAAAAAAGACGAGTCAATGGGACTTTAAAACAACTGGATGTCTCTCTCCATGGTCCTGAAAACAAACTACATCTGTCACTGTTCACATTAAGGTCTATTATATCACGTGTCAATCAAGATACTACTTTTGTTATTATGAAGGAACAAAAAAAAATGTTGATATTCTTTAGGCTGCTCCCTTTTTCAGGAGTCAACGCCGGTAGCAAACTCGGAACAAAAACAAAACAAGATGAAAAATATGCAGACATTTTACACCAGATTCTGAGCTATCAAGATGCCAGCATTAAAAGACCAGGGCGTAAATCACAGACCGACCCCTAAACGTATGTGGACGAGGTGGAACTCAAAACCAAGCAATGATAAAGATTTGACAACAATGCAAACAAAACAAACAACAATAATAGAAAATATATTTATATATCTTAGCCATGCTACCGCTTAAACACTTTCAGATATTGAAAGGAAAATCAAAAGATTTGTGCTTCATTCATTTTTTTTTCAAAATATGCATGTTACATGCTGTAAATATGTATATCATACAATTATTATGAATATTATTATAAAACCAGAAACATGTGTTAAATTGAAAATAGCTTAACCTTTAAAAATAAATAAACAAACCATCCACAATCAAGTATAGAAACAGTGCAATATCATTTGGTATGAAAATAATATATTTAAAAAAATAATAAATCAGGTTGTCTAACCTCTAGAGGAGAGTCAGGTTGGTCCAGGAGGTTCTTGTCAC
>NC_056501.1:20561656-20563699 GCF_014905685.2 Nematolebias whitei
GTGATGTTATACTCAGAGGCTCTCTCTCGGTCTAACTCACTGTCTGTTACAAGGTTAAAGAAACTACCTGATGTTGACTTTAGTGTGAAAGGAATTTGCTCATTAATTGAACAATAAACTTTTCCATTTTCTCCCGAATCTGCATCTTGAACATTCACCATAGTAACAACTGTTCCTGATTCAGCATTTTCTTGAATCACACTGGACTGCGTCATAATATTAATGACTGGTTTATTATCATTAATGTCTATAACATCAACAATAATTTTACAAGAATCTGTCAGTCCTCCCTCATCACTAGCTTGCACGTGTATTTGATAGTTTCTCGCCTTCTCATAATCAATACTGCCAGCCAAAAACAAATTTCCATTCAACTCATTCATTTTAAACAAGCCTCTTATATCTGCGACTGCGTTAGATATTGAATAAATTATGTTAGAATTTGATCCTTTATCAGCATCAGAGGCACTGACTCTTGTTACAATTGTGTCTTTAGGAGCATTTTCAGCAATTGAAGCTTTATAAATTTGTTTAGTAAAAACTGGAGCGTTATCATTAGCATCAAGAACAGTGACGTGGATTTTAGCTGTTCCAGATAACTGTGGCTCTCCTCCATCCACCGCAGTTAACACTAAATTGATTTCCTCCTGCTTTTCTCTGTCAAGAGGCTTTTGTAAAATCATTTCAACAATCTTCCCTCCATCCTGCTGCTCTTTAAGCTTCAAAACAAAATGCTCCGTCTTTGTGAGAACATACCTCTGCAGGCTGTTCACGCCAACGTCAGGATCTAATGCCCTCTCTAACAGGAATTTTGCTCCTACCCCTGCAGACTCACTTATCTTAAATCCCATGTCGGATTTTTCAAACACTGGAGCGTTGTCATTAATGTCAGTCACTTCCACAGCCACTGAGAACAACTCCATGGGATTTTCCAAAAGTACCTGGAAATGCAGCGCGCAGGGCGTCGTCTGCCCACAAAGCAGCTCTCTGTCCATCTTTTCTTTAACCAGGAGGACTCCCTGTTCTCTGTTCAGCTCGATGTAATCCGTGTTGTCCCCCGTAAAAATCCGAGCTTTTCCCGATTTTAGTCTTTTATTGTCCAAACCCAGATCTCTAGCGATGCTACCGATCAAAGATCCTTTGGGCATTTCCTCTGGAATAGAGTAACTAACCTGAGCACGCGCCGAGGAGAAGGAAACCAATGAGAAAAACAACAGCAGCTGCCGACGCATTGTTCTCTCCGTCTTTTCAAATGGAGTATATTCCACTAAATTGTTAATTTCCTGTCAAAAACTGAACCAGGTGATGTTTTCCTCATTTGTTTGAAAAAAAAAAAAAAAACGTATATATAATTTTAATTCGTGTTATATATCCGTGAACAAGAACGGAAGGTTTGCTCTGCTTGTCTCCTCCGTGTTAGAGACCAAAATGGATCACGGAGGAGGAGAAGCGGAGACAAAGATACATCACAGCAGTCAGCCGCGGGCCGAGAGCGGCCCTTACAGTCCAATGTGCTGCATCACACGTTCAGTAAAGTCCGAGAATGGAGATAATTTGCAGAATATACAACACGGATGGATGAGGTGATTTTAAAGGGAAACCGATCCAGAAAGCTTTAAAAGGCTAAGATTTGTGAGACTTACAGAGATAAAAGCAAGTTGCAGTCTTAAAAATGCCAAAATAAATAAATAAACAATAAAAAAATCTAAATTTAGGAGCAACGTCAATGGAAATATTTATGGGGTTAGTGGATAGACATTTATATATTCAATAAAGCATGCATATATAGAGAGCAGCAATGTTGGATTTGTTTTTAAAAAATAGTTAAATATTGATCAAGCATATCATATTTCATTAATTATTGTTAACAAAGGCGGAGCTTTGGTATTGAAATAGTTAAAGACAAAAAGTCAAAGGTCAACAGGGAGCACACTCAATACAACGGTTTTCTTCAAGTTACAGAAGCACGATGATAGGTTAAAAATTATCACTAAGTCTCACCTCTAGAGGAGAGTCAGGTTGGTCCAGGAGGTTCTTGTCACT
>NC_056501.1:20563799-20566858 GCF_014905685.2 Nematolebias whitei
TCATTCCATATTATCCACCACGTTACTCAGACACTTTGGGGACAGGGCCTCTCCAACATGTGTACAATTACGAGGTGTGCAGGACGACTGACTCCAGAAAGAGTGACTGTAAGTTCGGGGGAGCTGCGAGTCAGAACGTGTTGATTATGGATCCCAGTTCTACAGGGACCATGCAGAGGATACAGAGTGACAAGAACCTCCTGGACCAACCTGACTCTCCTCTAGAGGTGAGTTTATTTCAAACAAATATGTATTGACATCAGATTACTGCACAGGCGTTTCACATAATAAAAATAATAATATATATATATATATATATATATATATATATATATATATATATATATATGACTTTTTATAACTCTATTGTTGTCGCTGTTGTCAATTGTTGTCATCATTCTTTGTTGAAAGCAGGTCTCTTGTAAATGAGTCCTCGAGGCTCAATGGGATTTACCTGTTTAAATTAAGGTTGAATGAGAAAAATAATACTAATAACTATTTTAAACGTTCAGAAAAACCAGTCACTTTTTAGGCAGTTCGTTTGTTCATTTAATGCTTACCTTTTTACAAAAAATAATCATACCTTTTCTGCTTTGAACTGAATCCTAGTTTATACTTTGTATTGTTGTGCTTTACTTAAATAAGGTTGAGTGCATTTGAGTACCCTTATACACATTAACAATATTACTTTTGGTTTATAATTTGCCTGTTTGTATTCGTAATAAACATGGAGGAACACACTTTCTGTGCATTTTTTTTTAAGTAGGTACAGTGTTTTTCTTGAATTTGCTATTTTAAATTTTGCTGTCATTTGAGCTGACAGCCTGCCATTCGTTCAGAACCAGAAGGCATGGACAGTTCCACTAAGGGAGACACTTGTCTCTACATGTATTTAGACTGCTCTTTATAATCATGTGGTGCAATAATTACATTTTATTTTAGATTGTGTGATTATTTGTAAGCTGTCAATGATATACTCATGGCAAAACGTTTTCATTGTTGTTTTCAAATACAGTTAAATCTCTTTTTTTAAAGTATTTGGTTATAATATATTTTTAAAATGCCGTTGCTGGCATTTTTTTTTTTTTTTTTTAAATCATTGCATGTGTTCATAATGTTCATAAACTGGACAGCAAGGGACGCTGTTGGTCAGTAAAACAAGTAGTAAGTGAGGAAAGGGAGAGAGCATCCTCCTTTTTTTGTTCATTTGAGGAAAAAGAAACGACAGCTTCAGACGCACAGGAGCCTATAACTCGTTTGTAGGGACATTATTTGCATACACGGACCGTTTTTTGCAACTATATTTGCTCTTCTTGGATTTTTTTCCTGCCACAATTGTATTTATTTTCCTATACATTTGGAATGGCGTCTGAGATATCTCTTTCATCCTGTGGAAAATGGCGATCACATTTCAGGTCAGTGCGGTACTTTCTGCTGCCGCTGGTTTTTTTCAGCCACGTCGTCTCGGGCCAGATCAGATACACAGTTCCTGAGGAGATGAAAAGAGGATCACTCATCGGAAACGTTGCTCATGATCTCGGTTTGAATGTGGACAGGCTGCGTTCCGGCCGTGCCCGCGTCGTGACCAGACAAAGCCTCCAGTACACGGAGCTGAAAACAGACAAAGGCGCGTTAGTGGTGAACGACAGGATTGATCGCGAGCAGCTTTGCGGAGACACGACGCCGTGCAGCTTCAGCTTTGAGGTGATTTTAGAGAATCCCATGGAGCTGCACCGAGTAACAGTGGAAATAACTGACATAAACGACAACTCCCCCAGTTTCAGAAAGGAAGACATTAAATTTGAAATAAGCGAATCGGCCACTCTAGGATCGCGCTTTTTGCTGCCCGTTGCGGAGGACGCAGATGTGGGAATGAATGGCCTGCAGAAATACACACTCACTGCAAATGATGTTTTTGGATTGAAGCAACTCTCCAGACCAGACGGACGAAAATATGCTGAGTTGGTCCTACAGAAAGGGTTAGACAGAGAAATTCAGCCAAAAATATCATTAAAGCTTGTTGCTGTAGACGGAGGGACACCACCTAGATCAGGTACTGTAAATATAGATGTGACCGTACTTGATGTTAATGATAACCCTCCTGTTTTTAATCAGTCATTGTACAGAGCTACTGTTTCAGAAAATGCAATAAAGGGCATTTATATCACCACAGTTAAAGCAAGTGATGCAGACTTTGGATCGAATGGCCTTGTCACTTATAGATTATCAAATATGGAAGAGCAGCTATCCGAAATATTTAATTTAGACCAAGTGACAGGAGTCATAACACTCGTAGGGGAATTAGATTATGAAAAAGATAAGAAGTTTGAAATTATGATTGAAGCTGTGGACCAGGGAGGGCTGACAGATTCGAGCAAAGTGCTAATAGAAATAATAGATGTGAATGATAACGCTCCTGTCATAAATGTGATGTCATTCTCCAGCCCAGTTCCAGAGGATTCTCCTGCTGGTACCACAGTAGCAATAATTAATGTGATTGACGCAGACTCTGATCAAAATGGACAGATCTCTTGTGCAACTGACCGCAGCCTCCCATTTAAAATAAAATCCACTTTGACAAATTATTATGCTTTAATAACAGATTCATCGTTTGATAGGGAGGTGATGCCTGAGTATAATATAACTGTCAGGGCTTCAGATTCAGGGTCACCATCCTTGTCAAGTTCAACAGTGTTGCGTTTGAAATTATCTGATGTAAATGATAATGCGCCAGTGTTTGAGAAAATGAGTTATGTTGCACATCTTAAAGAAAACAATTCCCCAGGTGTGTCCGTGCTGTCAGTCACAGCACGTGACGTTGATTGGAATCAAAATGCAAGAATCTCATACTTTCTTGAAGAAACTGAAATAAATAGTGGTCGTATTTCCTCTTACATCTCAATAAATAGTGAAACCGGAGCTATCCATGCAATACGATCTTTTGATTATGAACAAATTAAAGAGCTTGAGCTTGTAGTGAAAGCGCAGGATGGAGGATCTCCCCCACTCAGCAGCAACGTGACTGTGAAAATCCTGATCCAGGACCAGAACGATAACCC
>NC_056501.1:20566958-20570353 GCF_014905685.2 Nematolebias whitei
CCACCGGTCTGGACCGGGAACAGGACCTGAGGGGGGTTATCGTTCTGATCCAGAATATTTAATTTAACCGTTGTGTTGCTGCTTAAAGGTGGTGAGCCTCCATCCTGTCCTCTAATATGAAATTGGATCATTTTAATTTGCTCATAATCAAATGATCGAACCGCTTGTATAACACCACTTTCTGCATTTACAGATATATAAGTGGAAATTGGGCTTCCATTTAAGTCTGCGTCCATCAGCAGGTATGAAACTCGTGCGTTCTGTCCCGAATCAGCGTCATGCGCCTCTACGTAAAACACAGATAAACCAGGATTATTATTTTCCATAATATTAGCTTCATAAAAGCTATTTTTAAAAACGGGTGCATTATCATTCACGTCTGATACTCTCAAAGTTATTGTCTTATTAGTGGAGAGGGGTGGACTGCCTTCATCCACAGCCGTGAAAGTGATATTGTATTCAGGGTTCTGCTCCCTGTCCAGGACACCATTAGTTACAAGAGTGTAATAGTTCTTTAAAGATGACTGGATTGTGAATGGGATATTAGCATTTACTGAGCAGTCTATTTTACCATTTTTACCTGAATCTAAGTCTTTAACATTTATAATGGCTATAGTTGTTCCCATGGGGGAGTCCTCAGCTACTGTATTAGAAAATGAGGTCAGCGTTATTAAAGGAGCATTGTCATTTACATCCATGACCTCAATTATTACATTTGTGGATGTGCTTTGTCCACCTTGATCTTTTGCTTGAACTCCAATTTCATATGTTTTATGTTCTTCATAATCAATCAAACCGTTCACAGTTAAATCGCCGCTGGTTTCATCCAGTTGGAAAAGCTTTGCAGCATCACTGGACATGTGATTTAAATGATACGTCACGCGCCCGTTCATCCCTTCATCTGCATCTGAAGCGCTCAGACTCACCACTAGAGACCCTCTAGGCACATTTTCTTTCACAGAGGCCTTAAAAACTGGCTGCGTAAAAACGGGGGCGTTATCGTTCGTGTCCCTGACCGTGACGTGTATTTTTAGAACCCCTGACCGCTGTGGTTCACCCCCATCCACAGCAGTCAGCGTGATGAGCAGCTTCTCCTCTTTTTCACGGTCTAAAGCACCAGAAAGAAACAGCTGTGCATATTTATGACCGTTTGGACTGGACAGAACCTTAATATTAAACTGGGTGTTTGGATGTAAAGTATAACCGCGTAACGCGTTCATGCCGACGTCTAAGTCTGTCGCGCTCACTTGCAATATTTCCGTCCCCGGAAGAGCTGATTCAATCACTTCTACGTGCATTTCTTTCTCGTGAAAAAAGGGTGCGTTATCATTTACATCAAGGATCTCCACCACCACGCTGTGAAGCTGCATCGGGTTGCTCATAATCATCTCAAAATTTAAGCTGCAGGGCGACGTCTGCCCGCAGAGCTGCTCCCTGTCAATCCTCTCTCCCACCACCAGAATCCCTTTGTCTACATCCAACCTGATGTACGCGCTGCTGTCGCCACTCACGATCCGTGCACCGCCTGATTTCAATCTGTTTGCGTTCACACCCAAGTCCTCAGCAATGTTTCCCACAAAGGAGTTTTTTCTCATTTCTTCCGGGACAGAATAGCGGATCTGAGAAACTGCAGCCTCGATGAAAAAAACAAGGACGAGGGCCTGTGCTCGCCATTTAACCGAGCGCTCTCTGCAAATATAAGACATGTTCCTGATAAAATCCGTCCAACTGAAGGAAAAGATGTGTCCAAAATGGGTTTATATAATATCCAGTAGCTGTTCTGGGTGATGTGTGAATAATCCACCGAGTTGCAACAAATAAATCCGAATAAAAATCAGTGATTAAAATGACGAGCGTCCATCCTGCCCTCCGTGGTACAAAGAGGCGAGCAATAAATGTGCAGCTGCATTTCAAACGCTTTAAAATTGCTGCAAAGACCAACAGCGGCCCTCAGAGGAAAATACCGAAATAAGAAATTATTCTAATAGAGAGAAAAAAAAAAAAAAAGGACCAGAAGAGGAATTTAATAGAGAAGGATTTAATTGCGCATGATCAGGCGCTGGTCATGGTTCTGAAAATACGTAAGAATAAACATTCCATATTTAACTCAGTGGCTGTAAGAGCCGGAAATAAAACGGGTTGATAATACAACCTTGAAAATAGAATAAAAATCAAATGTCTTCCTCCTCAACTATATTTTGTACATTATTTGTCCCCTTTATTACAAAGGCCATAAACATAATAAACAAAGGGAAACAAAGCATGATAAATCATTATATGTATTTTATAAGTTATTTTTTTCATACACTAATGTGATATATATGATTAAAACGTATATACAATTACAAATGTATCAAAACTAGATGCTTGGTACACAGTCCTGCATTCTGCACTTTTAGTTTGTACAGAACATGACAAAATGGAAACTCTATATAAAAAAAAGTCTACATATCAGGTTTAATATGCATGGTTAATGCATATCTAACTCAAGAAAAAACAAAAAATAAATGCAAATATAGATTAAAATATACAAAACTATGTGAATTGTATCATACAATACGGTGAGACAAAGCATTCAAGGAGGCAATTATAAAATTTAAAGTTCAAGGTAACATGCTATTAGGTTTAACTGCAAATTGCATTATTTACACTTTGTTCAAGGATATAATTATGCTGTTAGATGTTTTTTTTAGGACAGCAAACTGTTCACAGTGCGATTGAACCAGGATGATCTTATAAAAATCACTTATCAATACTTTATCAAAAGATCAAAGAGCAAAATTCCAAACATTAACAAACTAAGTGGATCTACAAAAGTATACATTAAAATTCAGAAACTTGTACTGAAACTAAGATGAAAAACAAACAAAACAGGACAAACTCAGGCATTAAATGATAAAGTGTTAGGACATAAATAATCAAAGTTTTAACTATAATTTATATTTAAGCAAATACAATAGGTAAAGGAACAGTACTTATATAGATTGTTTCTATCATAAGAAGATAAACAAAGTTCTTTAAAACACAGTATGTACCCTCATTTACCCATTCATATGGCATTATATTATTTATCTCAATGATTAACCAGTGCTTTATCACATTCATTCACCAATGAGACACACATCAGAAGCAATGAAACACTCATTGTGTTGTCCACGGACACATTGGCATGTGACTGCTAATGGAATCAAACCCACAACTCTTGCATTGGAAGATTACTGCTCTAACAACTCAGACATAGCCGCCATTTACGAATACACTGTCCATGGTGCTGACACAAATTGTGAGAAAAATGACAACACAACTTCATAAAAAAAACAAACAAAGGAATAAGTAAAGCTGTAAGTGATAACTAACCTCTAGAGGAGAGTCAGGTTGGTCCAGGAGGTTCTTGT
>NC_056501.1:20570453-20577292 GCF_014905685.2 Nematolebias whitei
CCCACATCTGCTGAACGAGGCACCATCTCAGCCACCACGGAGCCACCTGACTGGACCGGGAACAGAATCTGAGGGGGGTTATCGTTCTGGTCCTGGACTATTATTTTTACTGTAGTCACTGAACTGAGAGGAGGCGATCCAGCATCGCGAGCAGTCACATTAAACTCAAACCACTTTATCTGCTCATAGTCGAGCGACTTTACTGCATGAATGATTCCACTCTCTGAGTTTATTGACACTAAAGTAGAGACAGGCACTCCTTTAATCTCCCTTTCCTCCAAAAAGTATGAAATTTGAGCGTTTGGGCCCCAGTCTGCATCTTTAGCACTGACAACAAAAACTGAAATCCCAGGTGAGTTATTTTCAGGCACATGCATATAATATTCTGACTCAGCAAATTGGGGTGGATTGTCATTCACGTCAGACACTTTTAAATGTATATTTTTACTCATGGACAGAGGCGGCGAGCCTTGGTCTGACACTGTTATAGTTAAATTATAATCAGGTGCGATCTCCCTGTCAAGATAATTATCTGTTATTATGGTGTAATATCCTGTTAAGGAAGACTCAATTTTAAAAGGAACGTCTGATGTGATGGAGCACCTGACCTGACCGTTCCTCTCAGAGTCTTCATCGTCCACGTTGACAACAGCTATAGTTGTACCAGGAGGAGAATCCTCTGATATGGTGTTAGAAAGAGACATAAGCTGTATTGTAGGCATGTTGTCGTTCTCATCGATTACCTGGATGATAACTTTACAGGTGTCAGTGTGTCCACCGTGGTCACTGGCCTGAACATTTAACTGATGCGTTTTTGATTTCTCAAAGTCAAGTTTGCCCACAACTTTAATCTCGCCTGTTTTGACATTTACATCAAAGAGCCGCCTCGCCTCTTTGCCCACATGAGGGATGGAGAACGTCACCTCCCCATTCACGCCTGTGTCTGCGTCATTTGCGCTCACAGTCGTGACCACGGTTCCTTCCGGAGAGTTCTCGCTTACATCTGCTTTATAAACCGCCTGGCTGCAAACTGGCGCATTATCATTGGCATCCAGCACTGTGACATGGATGCGCACCGTCCCTGATCTGCGCGGCTCGCCGCCATCTGAGGCGCTCAGCACCAGACTGTGCGTCCCCTCCTTCTCTCGATCTAAAGGGTCCACTAAAATCATTTCAATGAAGGTGCCGCCGCCCGGCTGGTTTTGTACTTCCAATTTAAAATGATCTAAAGGTTTCAGGATGTATTTCTGAATATCATTAATGCCGACATCCGGGTCGTCTGCGCTCAGCAGAGAGAATCGCGTCCCCGCCGCTGCAGATTCGACTATTTTTAGATCGATTTGATCTTTTGGAAAAGTCGGGCTGTTATCATTAATATCTACAACCTCCACTGTGACACGATATAGCTGGATAGGGTTTTCTAAAATGACCTCGAAGCTGAAGCTGCAGGGCGTCGTCTGCCCGCACAGCTCTTCTCTGTCAATGCGCTCTTTAATAAAAAGCGTGCCTTTGTCTCGGTTTAAATCGACGTACTGCCGACTGCCTTTTGATATAATTCGAGCTTTACCTGATATGAGTCTGTCCACATCCAAGCCTAAATCCCTCCCGATGTTTCCTACAAAAGCCCCCTCCGTTTGCTCCTCCGGGACGGAGTACCGAGCCTGAGCAGCCACCAAGCTCAGCGTGCAAGCACAAAGAAAAACAGCCAGTGGCTGCACACGGACCGCAGCCTTCCACAAACAAGACATCACGAAGAAATCCTTTTCAGTATAAACGTGTGGAAGATCCAGAAACAGAAAATAATAGTCCCGACGTTTCCAAGGGAGATGTTTTACTCTTTAACAAAAAGCCGAAGGTTTGAGCGTCGTCTTTGAAAGCAGGAAAACACTGACTGGATGGAGAGAGGTGGAAGCCTGAGCTCTTTATTTAAACTGGCATTCAGCGATGAATCAACAGCGGCACTCAGAGACCGTGCACGTACTGTGCATATTAGTAAGAAAATGTGTTTGGATGTAAAATGATTTCTTTAGACATACAAACCATGATATTAATAATGCTCTTTATGAATTAATTCAACATGTACGAAGCTTGATTAAAAGACAGAAGCTCCTGCTGCAAAAAGGATTATTGGGGAAAATAAAGTTGATAGTAAAAAAAATAAATAAATAAATAAATAAATAAATAAATAAATAAATAAATAAAATGGTGATTTTCACTGAAAATCTGTACTGCATAGCTGGATGATAAGTATGGAATTAAACATGTGCCCTCAAAGACAAAGAACAAGATAAAATATGATACTTTAATAAATAAAGTAAAATATTTGAATGTTTTTTTGTTATGTTTCAAAAAAAAAAGTCATAAATAATTAGTGTGAGGTTCTTTTTTGTTTGTTTCCTTCTATCATTTTAGACTTATCCACATTAATACAAAAACAAACAAAAAATACATACATTTACTAATAATAATTTAAAAAAATCAAATTAACAAGAAATACTTGTATATTTTGAGGAATATTGTTTTTAAAGTAGGGTGCCAATGATTACATATTGTTGTTATATAAATATATATAGTACAATGTCCTAACCGGTGCATACACGGAACATCCAGATACAATCAATCAATCAATCAATCAATCAATCAATCAATCAATCAATCAATCAGTAAACCAATCAATCAATCAATCAATAAACCAATCAATCAATCAATCCATTCTTCTTCGTGTTCTTTTGGCTGTTCCCTTCTTTATGGGTCATCACAGAGAACTATGTCACACAAAGACTTGACAATTAATTTTACAAGCACTTCTTGATGAAACTATAGACCACCGAGCTACCTCAGCCCTCTGTGTGGCGCATAGAGGGAAAGTGCCTTTCACAAGGGCCAGCCATGGGCAAATGAGGGTGGATGCAGGTGTGGGAACTTCACCAATTCACACCCACATTTTGATGTTGTCAGTACTGGGAGTTGAACCAGTGATCTTCCGATCACAGGCCCACATTCTTAAACCTATGAGCCACCACTACACTCAGTAAGTCAATCAATCAATTAATAAATGATAATTATCCAAATGAGGTGTGTTTAATCAAATCTAAAATGCCTATTTGTGTATTTAGATGTATTTTATTCCGGCGAGGAACTCTAAAATCAGAAAGGTACATTTAAATGTAGAGGTTAGTTGAGAAACCTGATTCTAGCAGTACCATGGACAGCACCTTGCAGGGAGAGATAAATGGCCTCTGTCACTGCTGTCTTCATTACTAATATAGAAAACAGTAGAACACAATCCCAGAAAAATAAATAAAAAAGAACACTCACCAAAGTCGACATCTGAGAATTATAAGCTGAAATCTGGTCCACTTCAGGTGTATCAACGGCAGCTCCATCGACACTCACTAGATTTTGACTCGGTTTCCTGTCACTAGTTGTGGAGTCAGTCGTCCTGCACACCTCGTAATTGTACACATGTTGGAGAGTCCCTGTCCCCAAAGTGTCTGAGTAACGTGGTGGATAATATGGAATGACAGGGAGGTTGGAGTGATACAGGATGCGAGACTGTCTCCATCTGTAGATTTTCACTGAGATAATAACCACTAAACAGGTGATGAAGAGGAAGGAAACTACAGCCAGAGCCAACACTAAGTAAAAAGTCAGCGTGTCATTGTACTCCTTGTCGTGTGGAGAGTCAGTGAACTCTGACAGCACTTCAGGGAAGCTGTCCGCCACCGCCACGTTAACAATGACTGTAGCTGAACGAGACGGCTGCCCGTTGTCCTCCACTATAACAGTCAGTCTTTGTTTCACAGCATCTTTATCAGTCACCTGACGGATAGTTCTGATTTCTCCATTCTGTAAGCCCACTTCAAACAGAGCCCTGTCTGTGGCTTTCTGCACTTTATAGGAGAGCCAGGCATTCTGTCCAGAGTCCACATCAACAGCCACCACTTTAGTCACCAGATAGCCCACATCTGCTGAACGAGGCACCATCTCAGCCACCACGGAGCCACCGGTCTGGACCGGGAACAGAACTTGAGGGGGGTTATCATTCTGGTCCTGGATCAGGATTTTCACAGTCACGTTGCTGCTGAGTGGAGGAGAACCTCCATCCTGTGCTTTGACAACAAAATCTAACTCTTTAATTTGTTCATAATCAAATGAGCGCACCGCCTGAACGACTCCAGTTTCTACATTTACAGAAACATATTCAGAAATCTTGGATCCAGCGATGTTACTGTCCTCTAAAATATAAGATATTCGAGCGTTTTGGTTTTCATCTGGATCTTTAGCTCTTAATGTGAGAACAGAAATACCTGGAGAGTTATTTTCTGCTAGAAACGCGCTGTAAACACTTTGTGGAAAAAACGGAGCGTTATCATTCACATCTGACACCTTCAAATTAAAAGTTCTCTTAGCTGAGAGAGGAGGGACTCCACCGTCTGTAGCAACAACAGTGATGTTATATTCTGAAACACTTTCACGGTCTAATGCAGAATCTGTCACTAAAGTGTAATAATGTCTTAAATTGGATTTTATTTTGAAAGGTGCGTTTTTTTCTATGTTACAGGAAACTTGTCCGTTCTCGCCTGAATCGAGGTCTTTGACATTAATGATGCCGATAGTTGTCCCAGGAGGAGAGTCCTCTGACACAGGACTAGTGAAGGACATGACACTGATGACAGGAGAGTTATCATTCACATCACTTACTTCAATAATCACTTTACTGGAATCTGTTAAACCTCCTTGATCTTTTGCATCGATTCTAAGCTCGTATTTCTTGTCTTTTTCATAATCAATTGGACCAGCAACAGATAAAACGCCAGAAAACTGATCCAGAGACAACAAGTCAGCACTATTTCCTTTTGTGTTTGAAAGGGAATACGTGATGTGTCCGTTTGGTCCACTATCTGCGTCAGTAGCATTAACAGTAACGATGTAGGTACCAATTATGGCATTTTCTGTAACAGCAGCCCTATAAACAGACTGGTTAAACACGGGAGCGTTATCATTTGCATCTAAAACATTTATATTTATATTCATGGTTCCAGATTTCTGTGGAGTCCCCCCATCTACAGCAATGAGCTTTAAGGAGAGACGGGGTATCGCCTCTCGGTCCAGCTGTTTCTGCAGCACCATTTCTACATATTTACTTCCATCAGGATTAACGTGCTGCTTTAAAACAAAATCACTGCTTGGCGTCAAAACGTAGTTTTGCAGACCGTTAACGCCAACATCAAGATCCTCTGCACTGTCCAGCGCGAACCGAGCTCCGACGTTTGCGGATTCACTAATTTCTAACTCGATTTCTGTTTTCTTAAATAACGGGGCATTATCATTTACATCTAAAACTTCTATTGTGATGGTGTGCAGCTCCATGGGGTTTTCTAAAATCATCTCGAAGCTGAAGCTGCACGGCGTTACGTCACCACAGAGCTGCTCCCGGTCTATTTTCTCCTGCACCACAAGAATCCCTTTGTCTGCCTTTAGCTCGGCGTACTGGAGACTCTCCCCCGTCACGAGGCGGGCCCGACCAGAACGGAGCCGTTTTAGATCTAAACCCAGATCTTGTGCTACATTACCAATAAGTGAGCCTCTTTTCAGCTCCTCGGGAACAGAGTAGCGAATCTGTCCGGCGATAATATCCAGTGACGAAAGGAGCAAAAGAAAGAGTGTCCACCTCATACTGAAAGCCGAACCCCATTTGCAGAGGAGTTGCTGAAACGCCATAATGGAGAGAGAGAGAGGGGAATAACACTAATAAAAAAAGAGATGAAGCTGGGTTTTTTTTTCAATCTGACGTTAACATCTCTCGGGTGTGCACTGATCCAATACGGGGAGCGGAAAATTAAAAAAAAAAAAAAAAGCGTCAAAAAACAAATACAGCGTCCAGCCAAAGAGTCCAACCTGTCCAAATGATCCTACTGAGCCTGCATCGATGTTATTTAAATGTCCTCACCCAAAGACAGAATAAAGAACACCAGCAGGACACGATGCCTTATTAAACAGCGTCACTTAGAGTCCAAAACGTGGAACACCAAAAATGTAGACAAGCAGAAAAAAAAAATGTCGAAAGAAGCTTCATTTTTTGATAGCAGCATGTATAATAATTATTATTATTGTTATTATTATTAATATTGTTGTTATCATTTGTATTATTAGTATTATTGGGAGAGGTAGAAAATATATACGAAAAAAATGCAACAAAAAATGCACAAAAAAAACCCCCTTAAAATGAAGGGGAAAACATGTGAATAAAAGAGGAGCTGTTCATAATGTGGTGCTGAAAATTCGTGGAACTTATACATTTGACTAAATATAAACAAGACAAGCAAACACACAAAAATGTCTTCAGTAAGATATGTTAAGTTAAACAAAAATAGAAAAGAGACAAATGTGCATTAAGAGCAAACGTTACAAACAGCATCAATTCCTTTTAGAAAAGTCCGGCAAATTATTTCATTAAAGCAGGAAAACGACAACAACAACAAAAACTTCAAGCACAATGAATATATAATCCGAGGACAATAACAACATATCCCAAAATTAGACCAAAAAAAATCATAAAAATAGCTATACCAAACAACTGCATTGCTCTCATTTAAGTATGTTAAGACATATTTAAAAAGTGGTGAAAGACAAACATGCAGCCAGTCAGTCATAAATAAAAATAATAAAAAATAAAAAATAAATAAAAAAACTGGCTGCAGAATAATGAAACTTACAAAGCGGATTTACAGTTAATCTCATAAAACGGAGAACAAAAAGCTTTGCAAACATGTTTAAACTCACCTCTATAGGAGAGTCAGGTTGGTCCAGGAGGTTCTTGTCACTCTGTATCCTCT
>NC_056501.1:20577392-20579103 GCF_014905685.2 Nematolebias whitei
ACGGAGCCACCGGTCTGGACTGGGAACAGAACTTGAGGAGGGTTATCATTCTGGTCCTGGATCAGGATTTTCACAGTCACATTGCTGCTGAGTGGAGGAGAGCCTCCATCCTGCGCTTTAACTACTAACTGAATCTCTTTAATTTGTTCATAATCAAACGAGCGAACAGCACTCAGAACTCCAGTTTCAGAGTTTAAAGACACAAAACTGGACACTGGATTACCACCGACCTGTGTTTCCTCTAAAAGATAGGAGATTCTCGCGTTTTGATTCCAGTCAGAGTCTCGCGCGCTGACAGCAAATATATTAAATCCAGGTGGATTGTTCTCCATGATGTGAGCAGAGTAGCTGCTTTTATCAAACAACGGCGCGTTGTCATTTACATCAGAAACTTTAAGGTGTAACTGTGTTGAAGTAGACAGAGGTGGAGATCCAAAATCTGTGGCTGTTATAGTTATGTTATATTCTGAGACAGATTCTCTATCTAAATGTTGATCTGTGATTAAATTATAATAGTTTGTTAGAGATGACTCGATTCTAAAAGGAAGCTTTCCTTCTACAGAACATTTAATTTGACCATTTTTGTCAGAATCTGCATCTTTTATGTTCAAAATGGCGACTGTTGTACCAGGAGGCGCATCTTCAGATAACGGACTGGAGAATGACATCACATTTATAACAGGAGTGTTATCGTTCATATCCAGGGCATCGATTATAACTTTACTTGTTCCTATTAATCCACCCTGATCTTTTGCTTCTACTCTGACTTCAAATTTTCTCTCTCTTTCAAAATCTATTTCACCAGAAACAAATATTGCACCGGAGTCTTTATTAATTCTAAAAATATCTGCAGCACTCCCTTTCATTTTAGACAAACTGTAAGTAATGAGTCCATTCGAACCACTATCAGCGTCTGTGGCATTCACAGAAATTATACTTGTGCCTTTCACGGTGTTTTCCACCACAGCTGTTTTATAAACGCTTTGGTTAAACACGGGGATGTTATCATTTGCATCAAGAACTGTCACATTTATATTGACTGACCCTGATCTCTGCGGTGTTCCTCCATCTACTGCGAACAATTTCAGCGTTAAATGAGAATGCTGCTCGCGGTCTAAAGGTGTCTGCAGAACCATTTTAACCTGTTTACTCCCATCGGGGTTTGAATTTTGCTGCAGGATAAAATTTTCGTTTGGGAACAGAATGTATTCTTTCAAAGCGTTTTGGCCTACATCCAAATCTTCCGCAGTCTGCAGCGGAAAGTGTATTCCAGTTGCAGCAGATTCGCTTATTTCTAAACTGATGGCTTTATCTTTGTTAGGAAACACGGGTGAGTGATCATTTATATCCAGAACCTCGACGGTGATTCTGTGCAGCTCGATAGGATTTTCTAAAATCAGCTCAAAGCTGAAGCTGCACGGCGTCACGTCTCCACAGAGCTGCTCTCGGTCGATCCTCTCATTCACGACCAGGATCCCTTTGTCTGCTCTCAGGTCCGTGTACTGGACGGATTCTCCGCTCACGATGCGGGCCCGCCCGGAGCGCAGCCTCATCAGGTCCAAACCGAGATCCTGCGCTACATTCCCGATGACTGAGCCTCTCTTCATTTCCTCTGGAATAGAATAGCGGATCTGTCCACCTACCATGTTCACCACATGAAGCAGCAACACAAGCAGTCCAGAAAATAATCGCCATCTTGAAGACGCGGAGG
>NC_056501.1:20579203-20580709 GCF_014905685.2 Nematolebias whitei
CAAGCAGTCCAGAAAATAATCGCCATCTTGAAGACGCGGAGGTGATCTGCAAAGCTGTCGCCATTTAGAAAAATAAATAAATAAATAAAAATACGGGAAAATGATGTTCATGCACGGAGAGGTAAAACGTCGTAGATGTAGTTCCCTGGTTAAAGGTGAAAATGTCTCACTGCTTGAGACAGAAATCTGTGCGTCTGTGTTGACAGCACCCTGAATAAAACACAACGAGCCTCTTCCTGTGCAGACAGGCAGGAGGACTGAATGACGAAACAACTGATTCTTTTTTTTGTTCCTTAACCAACAGCGTCCCTCGGAGTCAAAAACATGAACATGCATATATTTATATATATATTTATATTTTTTATCAAGATTAATATTTTGCTTTTGAGTTAACAACTTATGCATTTTTTTCTTAAAGGACAAAATAAAATCTTAAACAAAAAAAATAAAAAAAATGATGTCGACCCACTCCACCCCCCCCCCCCCACACACACACACACACACACAAACCAACCGCTTTGAATGTTATCAGCAAACACTTCACACGCACACTTTGGTATCAGCTTCTGTTGTAGGTGTGCTGTATCAATAAATCTGACTTGACATCCTCCCCTTAAATAAACACACACATAGTTTGCTATAAAATTAAAGAAAAATTACCATAACATGTATTTATTTTTACTTCATGAAAGATGAAATAACTAAACAAGTGTGTCGCCATTAATAAAGCACAGAAAAATAAATATTAGGATAGGCCTTATTCAAACGTTAAAGGCAGTCCAAACAAATAACAAAGTTCTTGCAAATTTAATTAAAATCTAATTGACAAAAATGATTATATATATATATATATATATATATATATATATATATATATATATATATAAACGTCTTTGATCATTTAATCAAATAAATCAGCTCTTACAGGCAGTTAAAGTAGGTATAATCAGTAGCTTAAGTCTGAAAGTGTTAGTAGCATTAATTAATGCAAGTACAGACAATATTAAAAATAATAGCATTTACTATTGAATTGTGTTATCGATAACACAAATAACAGCAAGTAATTAAAGTATTTACTGACAATATTCAATAAATCATTTTATGACTTTTTTTTTTAAAGAGTTTATTTTATACTATGCACAATAAAGAATGAGCACCAACATAGGTCAACAGTATTCCACTTAGGAAGTTGATATTTTACTAATGGAGGAAAAAAAAAAAAGTTTATGATCAAGTTTAAAAAACAACAGTAGTTACCTTCCAAGAACAACAACAACAACAACCAATCAAAAAACACCCACCAGTGATCATAAAGGAAACACTGTTAAACAGAAACCTATTGATTCATTTTCAGTGTTTCTTCCCAACATGGACAGAATGCTCTCCTTGGTGCTGAAACAGACCAAGTCACACAACAGCATTGCAAACTCAGAGGAAAAGGAGTGCAGCCAAAATTAAAACTCACCTCTAGAGGAGAGTCAGGTTGGTCCAGGAGGTTCTTGTCAC
>NC_056501.1:20580809-20583571 GCF_014905685.2 Nematolebias whitei
GATCCCAGTTCTACAGGGACCATGCAGAGGATACAGAGTGACAAGAATCTCCTGGACCAACCTGACTCACCTCTAGAGGTGAGTTTTAACTTTAGTGTCACTGGTTTTGCTCTGTATTTGATTATTGTTGTCTGTGTGCTTTTGTGTGTTTCAGCACTAAGTACAGCATTATGTCCATGTTGGGATAAAACGCTGAAAATGAATCAATAGTTATCTGTTTAACAGTGCTTCCTTATTAATCGCTGGTGGGTGTTTTGTTTAAGTTTGTTGTTGTTGTTCTTGTTGATGATGATGGTGGTGTTGGTATTTTTGCTGCTGTTGTTCTTGTTTAAGGAAGGTAACCAATGCTGTTTTTATACTTGATAATAAACTATTTTATTTTATTTTTCACATCAGTAAAGGATCAACTTCCAAATAGAGATGTTGACCTTTGATGGTGCTCATTAGGTATTGTAGTTTAAAATAAACCTTTGCTTTATTTCAGCTTTGAATGAATTATTGAATACTGTTAGTAAATATTCTTAGTGGTCATTGTTACTTAATGTTAACATAGTTCTTTAGTAAATGCTTTTTTTTTCAATATGGTGTGAATTTGCTTCAGTTAACACGTGTAACACTTTCAGACTCAATATACGGATTTTAGAAGACCTGATTGACAAAACTATCAAATATATATATTTTTTCAATTCATTATCATTTAAGTCTTTCAAATATTATTTTACTTTTCAACAACCTTGTTGAAGAAATATGTTTAAACATTTTTTTTTTTTTTCCATTCGATATATAAAAAAAAATGATGGTTTGGTGATTCTGTGACTGGTGAACAGTCAGCATTACACAAACACAATAATTTGACTGTGTATTCTAAAATTCATTAAATGTCATTAAAATGTTAAAGGGTTAGTGATAGGTTTTGACATTTACACTTAAAATCTACCAACAAAGTTAATTATTTACTAAACGATTGCCAAGTTTTTGTCAGGTGACTAATGAACAAGCTGTTGTGCTGCTCTGGTGGTTGTGTGTCAAACAGCAACACAGTTGTTGTCATGTGGAGGCTCACAGGAGCCAAACAACACATTTCTGCCTCTGGGTTCCCCAGAGGTTCATCCAGCTGTGGCTGGGCCACAGCTCATCATGCCTGCGACATGTCAGTATTTTTACTGACAGTACCGTGGGATCATCTTAAGCCACTTCATGTTTCTTTACATTTTTTTCTTTCAAAGGCAGATTGTATTCTGTTCATCTACAGTACAGCTCTTTAGTTTTTCTGAAGGTGTTTCAAAGTTTTTCTTGGTATGAAAGCTATAATGTGTCCTTAAAATTACTCAGGAAACTAGACGAGGACAGACCAAGTGGCAGGCTTCAAAAACCCGCAGAGCAAATGTCACTGAAGCAGATTTATTACAGACTTGTTCAGGTTTCCAGTCTTTACATCTATGATGACGCTACAGTAAACAGCTTTACAACCGTCAAACAAAAAGCTAAAACAGGAGAAAAAACATCTAATTAAGCTCCGTCCATCCGGCCAGCTAGCTTACCCGCTTCTTTCTTTTTGAATTGCGGGGGTCACTGGTGTCCACATCCAGCACTCACTGTGTGAGTGAGGAGGACATCCTGGACAGGTCTCCAGTCCATCACAGGGACACATGGGGACAATTTAGAGTTACCAATCAGCCTAACATGCATGTTTTTGATCTGTGGGAGGAAACCAGAGTACCTGGAGAAAACCCACACATGCACGGACAGAACATGCAAACTGCACCCAGAAAGACCCCCGGCCATGATTTGAACCGGCAACCTTCTCGCTGAGAGGCAACAGCTCTACCAACTGAGCCACCGTGTTATGTAACTCTGTAGTTTTTTAGATAGCACGTGTGTGTTGTGCGCCACTAGCTTAGCACTCCATCAGTGTAGGCATTGTCAACGGGATGCGGGGCAGTTCGGTAGGCAGGGCGCTCAGTGCTGTTGACAGGGCGGGCACCCTGCTTGTGTAATGGTAGGGGAAACACTGCAGAGACTCTGTGTTGAAGCTATTTTTTTTTTTTTGCAATTTCTTGTAAAGTTGAGTTGCCAAGTAATCTCCAACGTCACTGCCCAGTGAAACCACCATTATGACTTAAACATGCAGTGTGATTAGAGTAAGCAGTTTTTATTTTTTATTTTTTTATAATTCAAGAGTGTGGGTGTGTTTGGGGGATGTCAAGTCAACTTTATTTTTACAGCTCACTTAAAACAGAAGCTGAACATAAAGTGTGTGCTGTGTGTGTGTGTGATTGTGTGTTGTGTGTGTGTGTGTGTGTGTGGGGGGGGGGGGGGGGTATGGATTGAAACGATATCAGCTTTATTTTTTTAAGATTTCTTGTTGTTGTTCTTTAAGAAAAAAATATATGTTGTTAGCTCAAAATCAAAATATTTATATTGATAAAAATATATATGTTCATGTTTTTGACTCTGAGGGACGCTGTTGGTTAAGGAACAAAAAAAAAGAATCAGTTGTTTCGTCATTCAGTCCTCCTGCCTGTCTGCACAGGAGGAGGCTCGTTGTGTTTTATTCAGGGTGGTGTCAACACAGACGCACAGATTTATGTCTCAAGCAGTGAGACATTTTCACCTTTAACCAGGGAACGTACATTTACAACGTTTTACCTCTCCGTGCATGAACATCATTTACCGGTAATTTTTTTTTTTTTTTTTAATGGCGACATCATTACCGATCACCTCCGCGTCTTCAAGATGGCGATTATTTTCTGGACTGCTTG
>NC_056501.1:20583671-20585132 GCF_014905685.2 Nematolebias whitei
GACTGTAAGTTCGGGGGAGCTGCGAGTCAGAACATGTTGATAATGGATCCCAGTTCTACAGGGACCATGCAGAGGATACAGAGTGGCAAGAACCTCCTGGACCAACCTGACTCTCCTCTAGAGGTTAGTTTTAACTTTGACTGCTCTCCTTTTTATCTGTCTTTGAAATGCTGCTGTGTGTCTTGGTCTGTTTCAGCACCAAGGACAGCTTCCTGTCCACTGTGGAAGAAACACTGAAACCTTTTCATGAGTTGTCTGTGTCACAGTGTTTCAGTTGTATTAGCCGATGGGTGTTTTATTCATGCTTTGCTGTTGTTGTTGCTGTTGTTAATGGAATGTAACTAAAGCTGTTTTTATACTTGATCATAAACTATTTTTTTACATAAGTAAAGGATCAACTAAATAGAATACAGTTGGCCTGTTTGGTACTCATTTGGTAGTGTACATAATTGAAATTTCATATATATATATATATATATATATATATATATATATATATATATATATATATATATGTGTGTGTGTGTAATGTCGACTTTGAATACATTATTGAATGCTGCCACTAAATACTTTATTGGCCCTTGTTATGTGAGTTAGCAATAACATATATAAATCTTTCATATTTTTATATTATCTGGAATTGCTTAAAAAAAAAAAACTCGACAAACACTTTTGGACCTGTGCTACAGATTATACCTCTGAGATTAATTTTTTGACTAAACGTCAAAGAGTTCTTTTTTTTTTTCATTATCATTTTAGTCAAATATTTATTAATTTCCTTTACACCAAATTTGTTATTTTTTTGGACAGTCTTTGAATTTATCTTATTATTTAGATTTTACGATTTAATAATAAGGACCTACTTTATTAATTGCTTGTTTCATATTTAATGAAGGAAACACACAAAAAAAATTGTGGTAATGTCTAAGTCATTTTATAATTATCTTTGAGTGTGTGTGGTTGAGGTGAAGTGAAGTTAACTTTATTTATAGATATCATTTAAAAAACAAAACGACATCAGTTGTATTTATATTTTTTTATTAGATTGTGTTTGTGCTTTAAGAAAAATGCAAAAGTTGTTAGCTCAAACGTAAAACATCTTCATCTTTATATGTTTATAAATATATACATGTTCATGTTTTTGACTCCGAGGGACGCTGTTGGTTAAGAAAAAGAAAATGGAATCAGTTGTTTCGTCATTCAGTCCTCCTGCCTGTCTGCACAGGAGGAGGCTCGTTGTGTTTTATTCAGGGTGGTGTGAACACAGACGCACAGATTCTGTCTCAAACAGTGAGACATTTTCACCTTTAACCTGGGAACTACATCTACGACGTTTTACCTCTCCGTGCATGAACATCATTTACCGGTATTTTATTATTATTTTTTTTTTAAATGGCGACATCATTACAGATCGCCTCCGCGTCTTCAAGATGGCGATTATTTTCTGGACTGCTTGTGTTG
>NC_056501.1:20585232-20588784 GCF_014905685.2 Nematolebias whitei
ACTCCAGTTTCTACATTTACAGAAACATATTCAGAAATCTTGGATCCAGCGATGTTACTGTCCTCTAAAATATAAGATATTCGAGCATTTTGGTTTTCATCTGGATCATTAGCTCTCAATGTGAGAACAGAAATACCCGGAGAGTTATTTTCTGATAGAAACGCGCTGTAAACACTTTGTGGAAAAAACGGAGCATTATCATTCACATCTGACACCTTCAAATTAAAAGTTCTTGTAGCTGAGAGAGGAGGGACTCCACCGTCTGTAGCAACAACAGTGATGTTATATTCTGAAACACTTTCACGGTCTAATGCAGAATCTGTCACTAAAGTGTAATAATGTCTTAAATTGGATTTTATTTTGAAAGGTGCGGTTTTTTCTATTTTACAGGAAACGTGTCCGTTCTCACCTGAATCGAGGTCTTTGACATTAATGATGCCGATAGTTGTCCCAGGAGGAGAGTCCTCTGACACAGGACTAGTGAAGGACATGACACTGATGACAGGAGAGTTATCATTCACATCACTTACTTCAATAATCACTTTACTGGAATCTGTTAAACCTCCTTGATCTTTTGCATGAACCTGGAGTTCAAACTTTTTATCTTTTTCATAATCTAGATCATCTTTGAGTAAAATTACTCCAGACTGTTCATTAATTTCGAACAAACCATCAGGTGCAGTATTATGTTTTGATAAATAATAAGTTATCATACTGTTTGATCCGGAGTCTGCGTCAGTAGCGTTAACAGTTGTGACGTAAGAGCCCTTGGGAGAATTCTCTGTCACTGCAGCTTTATAAACTGATTGATTAAATAACGGAGCATTATCATTAGCATCAAGAACAGTGACGTCAATATTTACTGTACCAGATCTCTGAGGAGTCCCTCCGTCCACAGCTATCAGCTTTAAAGACAGATGAGGGTTTGTTTCTCGGTCTAAAGGCTTCTGGAGAACCATCTCTGCGTCTTTCTTTCCATCTGCGTTTGAATGTTGTTTAAGGACAAAATGATCATTGTCGGTCAGGAAATATTCTCTCAATTTGTTCACACCCACATCTAAATCTTCTGCAGGCGCAAGTGGAAAACGAGCGCCGGTAACAGCTGATTCACTAATTTCAAAATCTATTTCAGCTTGTTTAAACGTCGGAGAATGATCATTAATGTCTGTAATCTCGACAGTGATTTGATGCAGCTCCATGGGATTTTCTAAAATCACCTCAAAGCTGAAGCTGCACGGTGTTGTGTCGCCGCAAAGCTGCTCTCGGTCGATTCTCTCCTTCACCACTAAGGTCCCTTTGTCTGCCTTCAGCTCGGTGTACTGGATGTTTTCTCCGCTCACGATGCGGGCCCGACCAGAACGGAGCCTGTTCAGATCCAAGCCCAGGTCCTGCGCTACATTCCCGATCAGAGAGCCTCTCTTCATCTCCTCTGGGATTGAATATCTGATGTGTCCGGAGACAAAACCAGTGAAACAACAAAGAAAATTAAAGAGAAAAAAAATCTGTCCGCAGCCAAATCGCCATTTTACCCGTCCAGGGTGCGCTCGGTCTCCACACAACATGATGAGAATAAATTTTCCTCTAAAACAAACTATAAGGTGTTCCGAAAAATGAACAAATACAAAAAATAAAAATAAAATACAATATATTCCACAGGATATGCTCAATCTCAGTAATATCCCTCTGTGTCTTTTCAGATTTATCCTTTCCTTTCATGCGCCGTGTGGAAACAAAGCTGTCTCTGCTTCACTGACATATAACTACATACAGGGAGGGTACGGGTGGAGATGAGTCCTAAACTCCGTGTGTTAACCAACAGCGTCCCTTAGAGTCCAGAAATAAGAACATAAGTGTACAGTTGCTTAAAAAAATAACTGAACTGTTTTAAGCTAATTGAAAACAACTGTTTCTAAATATCCTTACAAAACAAAAAAGACAAACAGATAAGTTCACCTGTTCAATAAATTGCCACGAATTTCAATTCTAAGTCAGTATTATATTTTACAAAATGTGACATTATCATGCAGTCTTCAAGGACAAAAAATACCTATTTTTTACAGACACACGCACTCACACACGCACGCACACATTTTTACATGAAATCATAAACTGACATAAATTGTATTTATGTTCCCTGCATCAATGATGAAACAACAAACTAACCTAGTGTGTCTTCATCAAAACGGACAATCAAATTATTAAGACAATTCCACTTTCACAGCAAATATAACGTTTTTTTTTTTTAAAGAATATAAACCTTTTTTTTGACCATTTACTTAAATATTGATTTCCTTCTTAGTAAAATCACTATACATAGCATTATTGTGAAAGTGTAAACTGTGGTAATTACAGTAAATCCAGACAAAATTTAAAATACTCATACTAATGAAAGTTGTTATTGCTAACTAAAGTAACAATGACCACAAAATATTTTCTGATAGTCTTCAAAAAGAACACTTATAGGCGATATTAATTTAAAAAAAATCTAGTTTAAACTATGTACAAAGATTTATAGGCAGCAAAAAAGGTGATGGTATTCTGTTTAGGAAATATTTCCTTTACAGATGTAAAAAGAGTTCAGGATCATGAATTATAACATCATTAGTTACAATCCATGAACAACAACAACAACCAACAACAACAACATACATAAAACACCCACCAGAGAAATCAAACATTGTGACACAGACACCTCATGATTCATTTTCAAAGTGCTTCTTCCCAACATAACCATAATGCTGTCCTTGGTCCTGAAACAAACCAAGGCACACAAACAGCAACATTTCAAATAAAGATAGAATGAGTGCAGCCAAAGTTAAAACACTGTAACACATCACTCTCGGGAGTTAACAGCTAGTATATACCTACTAAAAACATAAGTAATAACCAGGACATTTTCCAGATCATTAGAGGAAGGTTCTAGCATAATGTAGTCCAAGAATTCCATTTGGTCGTAATGCTAATATATTTCCCACGTGATCACAATCCACATGTGGGGAGTCCATAGCAGCATGACAACTTTTAAAAATCTGACACCAATCTACCACATCAACTGACATGGTCAATAAAATCAGTTTATGAGCAACTCCAATGTCCTCTCAACACCTTGGTGTTCAAGTTTCTGAGGGACCTCACTGAGCAATTGTTCCTTCAAAACAGTAGACAACACCACCTGAAGTGCTCACTCTGCACCACAGGAGATAAAAACCTGGTAAAACAGAACTCCATCTTGTTCAAATATATGGTCCCATTGCCTCGGGGAAACTAAACCAGGTTTGGACAGATGTTTTCAGTCATCATATTTAGGACGCTGCTTCTCAAGTTAAAGTTCAAGGTTATTTATTGTCATTCACATCCCATGTAATACATGAGATTGGAAGAACATTGTGGAGGGTCCAAGTTACATCTAACAATAGCAAAAATAAAAACATTTCATTTAAGTTGTTTTCATTTACTGAAAAAAAAAAAGTCTATACATTTAGTGTAAGATTGGACTCACCTCTAAAGGAGAGTCAGGTTGGTCCAGGAGGTTCTTGTCACTCTGTATCCTCT
>NC_056501.1:20588884-20590887 GCF_014905685.2 Nematolebias whitei
CGGGAACAGAACCTGAGGGGGGTTGTCGTTCTGATCCTGGATCAGGACTTTCACAGTCACGTTGCTGCTGAGTGGAGGAGAGCCTCCATCCTGTGCTTTGACAACAAAATCTAACTCTTTAATTTGTTCATAATCAAGTGATCTCAACGACTGAATCACACCACTGTCTGAATTAATGGAGAAATATGATGAGACTGGATGCCCGTTAATTTCACCGTCAGTAATTAAATAGGAAATGCGGGCATTCTGACCCTGATCTGGATCTGTGGCGTGGATCTGCAACAGAGAAACACCTGGGGTGTTGTTTTCCATTATGATAGTGCTGTAAGCACTTTGACTGAATGTTGGAGCGTTGTCATTAATGTCACTGACGTCTAAAACTAAAACCTTTCTGCTTGATAACGGAGGAGAACCTTCATCAGTGGCAGTTAGAGTTATATTATATTTGTTGTCTCTTTCTCTGTCGAGTATTTGCTCCGTGATTAATGTATAGTAGTTTCTAAGAGATGATTTTATTTTGAAAGGGACATTTTCATGCAGTGTTAGACGCACCTGTCCGTTTCTCCCCGAATCTTTATCCTGAACACTAATCAATCCCACAACAGTACCAGGAGGTGAATCTTCTGAAATTTTGCCAGCGTATGAGGCCAGCGTCATCACGGGGCTGTTATCGTTTACATCCACTACCTCTATCATTAATTTGCTCGCGCCTGATAACCCCCACGGATCTCTAGCTCGCATGTTTAATTCATAACTTGGAGAAACCTCGTAATCAAGCTTATCCACGAGTTTAATTTCTCCCGTGTGGGGGTTGATGTCGAAAGGACATGGTGAACCCTCCTCTAAGTGGGTGAAGGAATAAGTGACGTTCGCATTAAAACCCTGATCTGCATCGACGGCGCTGACTCTAAGAATAAATGCGCCTGGCAAAACATTTTCCAGAACGGATGTTTTGTATATCATTTGTGTAAAAACGGGTGCGTTATCATTCGCATCTAAAACAGAAACATGGATCTTGACAGTTCCTGACTTCTGCGGCTCTCCTCCATCAGCTGCTGATAAGATCAGCGCGTGCTCGCTTTGCTTCTCGCGGTCCAACCCGCTGTAAAGCACCATTTCCGCGTATTTTCTCCCATCGGCTCCTGCATGCTGCTTGAGAATAAAATGCTGGTTTTCTTTTAAATAGTAGCTCTGCAGGGAGTTTATTCCCACGTCAGGGTCAGTTGCGCTCTCGAGCAGAAAAACGGCTCCAGCCAGCGTCGATTCGCTGATTTCTAAATTAATTTCCTTTTTTGGAAAAGCAGGAGCGTGATCGTTAATATCCTGCACCTCGATCGTTATGGAAAATAATTCGAGGGGGTCTTCTAGGACAATTTCTAGAGCGAAACTGCACAGAGATTTCTTGGCGCAGAGCTTTTCTCTGTCGATCCTTTCATTGACAACGAGGTGTCCTTTGTTCTGGTTCAGCGCCACATATGGATTTTCATCATCTATAACCAGACGAGCTCGACCAGACACCAACCTTCTCACATCCAAGCCCAGGTCCTTAGCCACGTCTCCCACAAGCAGTCCTTTCCTCATCTCCTCTGGGATGGTATAACGAATCTGTCCGCTGACCGCAACCATGAGGCAAAAGAAAAGCACAATGGAGGTAGCCCGATCCAACAGGGGGGCTCTGCTCTTCAGGTTATTCATTGTTTTACTCAAAAACAAGATGAAAAAAGGCAGCAATCCTAATAAAGAGTAGGTCCGCCGAATGTGCACTGTGTTAAACCGGTAGTTTGTTTCATCTAAAAAATATTCAGTCTGAAGCTTCAGTGGAAAAACAACCATCGCCCTTCTTGTTTCTTTCTTTTTTTTTTTTCTTTCAGAGACGGGTGGAGCTTTGTGCTTCATGACGTTACATTAAAAAAGTCTGCTTAGGCAATAGCACCACCAGCTGTTACTGTGAAAGAACAAACACTGATTCTGCTCTATCTGTCCAGTCCATTTGCCCCCCCCCC
>NC_056501.1:20590987-20598508 GCF_014905685.2 Nematolebias whitei
CACACACACACACATGTCTTCGGTATTTAATGATACAAACCAAATCACTGAGATGGGCACAGGAGGAAAATGTGATACATTAGAAAAGGGCATTATGGCATTATTTATTAAAGTACACTATTAAAATGTGTAACTATGATGTCAATCATTTCAAATAGAGAATGATGGTACATTGCACAATAGATGACTTAACAAAAACAAGACAGTGAACCGTAACTTTTCTCTAAATTCATAAGAAAGACAGGCAGACATACAGGCAGACAAGTAGGCAGACAGACGACAGACAGACAGACCGTCAACCGTTTATATGATGAGGTAAGAGTTAGCGTTCATTATTAAAAATTGAAAATATGTGGAGGCTAGGTAGATTAGAAGAAAGCACAGCAACAGATTCTTAGTCCTCCGTTAAGGAGCTGTCCTTGGTGCTGAAACAAATGTCATGGCACACACGTGTTTCAAAGGGGGAAAAAAAAAAAAGAGTGCAGCCACATTTAAGGATTCACCTCTAGAAGAGAGTCAGGTTGGTCCAAGAGGTTATATATACGCTAAAAAATGCGTGAGTAGATGAAAAAGTTGATTTCAGGAGCAAAAGAAAAAAACAAAACATGTTGCTACACTGTTAAACATTGCAGCCTCATATAGTTAAATCCACTTACTACATTTCTTTAACTCAAAGAGCTCTGACAATTTTTAGATTTTTAACTCTATGTTATGAGTTTTACAAAGTAAAACTTACAGCAATCCATTGTGTTGACTATTAGAGAAATTTGTCAGATGTGTATGTGTTGATTGAACTTGAGTCTTTAAGTCAGAAGTTGGAAAAAAAAAAGGAAGGAAAAAAGGCGGGGCAGTAAAACTTAAAGTTATTCATTGTGTTGAATATTTGGGAATTTGTCTGATTTGATTGAACTTGCATTTGTAAGTCATCAATTTAAAACAGAAGAGGGAAAAAAAGGAGGGAGTGATGGATTGTATCAAAAGAGACAAATATATATATTTTCAATGACTTTTGAGTTAACCTGTCTTCCGTAAACCAAAGCAACACTGAAGAACGGAAATATTACTTTCTACACTGCAAATAAATCTTATATCAGATTTCATCCAAAATATACACATTTCACGATAATGGAAAAATGATTTTTAAAGGACTACTTCCACCAGCGGAAGAAGAACATTTCTCTGACAGTTGTCTGTCACAGTAGGCGGAACAATACACTTGTCTGTACCCGCGAAGAGGACCAGTGCCATTGGATTCTTCACGCAGCATTAGTGCCAGGTGAGTTTAATAATCTATATCCATATTTTTCTATTAACCTTCGGTGCAGTAATGTAAAAAAAAAAAAATAAATAAACAGTAACCATGTAGACTGTGCCTTTTAATAGCCTGGGAAAAAATTTTTTTTTACAGGTTTGGCTACCAGCTAATACCCCACACCCCCGCCGCTTTGCTAGACAGATTAAAACGTATTCGGTCAGCTTTTAAAACGATATTATGAATTAGATAACCGGTACAGTGTTTTAATGTGACCGTTATACACGTTGTTTTCTTGTGTTACTAAATTCACTCAGTTTCTCAAGCATTCACCGGAGCATGAGCTAGCTAGTTAGCAAACCGTCAAGGCTATAAAATGGCGTTAGCTTATTGTGAATGTTCAATATGAAACAGCTTTTTCACAAATGGGGCACAGCGCTCATGCTTTGGTTACTGCTTGTATTGACCAGTAACTAGGATAATACATTTCATAATGTAAAATGAACCGATTTAAAGCAGGTAATTTGTGTTGGTGCAGATCATGCAGTAGACTTAAAAACTCTGCAAACATTTTTTTTTTTCCCTCGCATTTTTTTCCTTTTCCCCCTTGTGTGCGCGCGCATGCGTGGAGCATGTTTGGTGGACTTCAGCATGAAAGCGGGATGCAGCAGAAAGCAGAGCAGATGCTGACTGCCATTTTAAAATAATATACAGGAGTAAAATGTATCCCAATTCCTCAAGAGATGGAACAGCGCATTCTTCAAACACTTGTTAAACAGAGACGTCCGCTCTCGATGCCCCTCCAGTATCTTTTGCATAGACAGATGGAGCTTGCAGAAATAGTGAATTAAAGCTGCAGTATGCAACTTTTTTATATATATATATATATTGATTACATATTTGTTGAAACTGTCACTATGTCATGACAGTCTGTGGAAAAAATTGAGCCAGGAGGCGGGTCTTAGAGCTGTCAATCACCGTCTGAGTGGCGCTGCTTACCCCTCTCTGCTATGAAGAATTTATGTACAAAATATATAAATAAATAACTGGGTTTCATTTTTTAACATGCAAATCATTTTTGTTCACAGAAGTAAACAAGGATTTCCAGTTCATGAGGTGGAAATGTAAGTTTTGTGCGTTCTCCTCAAATGGGCAAAGAAGAATAGCGGAGACAAGAAATAATTGGTGATGAACCTCTTATCTCTCTTGTCAAGGACAGATAACCTGCATTGTTTAGTGAGCAACAGGTAATCCTTTGGCAACTGAATACAGCATAAAAATCTTATGTTTTGTGACTTTAGTACTCATATAGTCAAAACATATACTTTGTTGCAATAATTTAATTCTTTGAGTTTCTGTTCTCACAGATCTATGCTTCTCTTATATCTCCTTCACTCATGCCCTTTTCTGTGCTATTTTGTTACCCATCTGCTTCAGCTAATTGCGGAGTTCCGCAGAACTGTCACCAAATACCTGCTGGAATCCTTTTTTGGTGGACTTGATGCATTCATGCCCAGTCTTCTACAACTTTACAAAGCAGCTGCTGCATCGGGCAGGAGGTTGGCCCTGAACAGCATTCTGGATTGTCTTCAAAAGGAGGTGTGTACTGTATAAGAAACGTATTCTGTCAGTCTGTATGAAGATTATGATTCAAGCTTTAGTATAGCATTCACATAACATTACCTGTTTTGGTAGGACACAAACCAAAACCAGAGAACGGCGGCCCTTCTTGGTGTCCCATGCTACTTTTCAGATGACTCCTCCAACGTAATCAGGATGTGTGATGTAAGACCCTAAATTTACATACTGTACTGTACTACTACACTCTGCCAAATGCATATAGTCAAAACTAGGGGACATGCAACTTGACTTAACTTATAACTATCATGTAACACAATCAACAGAAACAAATGTAGCCTACTACACAATCATGCAATCATTTTTTTTTTATATCCTAATGAAATCTTAATCAATTAACTCCTTAATTAAATGAGTTACATAAACATTTAAATTTCCCTTTGGGATAAAGTATTTTTGAATTTGAATTTAAAAGCTAATGTAATGAAAAGTTTGCATCAGCAAGCATTTACTGTATTTTCTGGACTGTAAGTCAAGTTTTACTCCAGAGCCCCTTACATATAATTTTTTCCCTCTCCATGACACATTGACTAATGCGAGTTATGCTCCGGAGCGATGTATAGTACGGAAAATGCAGTACATCAAGGACTGTCTAAATAGCCTTGCTGAGGAATCTTGCCATCACCCCACTGTACAACATGTTGTTAGTTTCATCTCCCAGAGTTTTTTTTTTAATTCAAGTTTTGTATTTGCAGGAATCATTTTTATTTATTGTTGGTTGATACACAGCCTTTCAGCCCCATTACTGTTCAACACTCACTCACACTCACTTCAAATACAGATATAGCCTTAATTAAAATGTTAGGGATGTCTTAAACTTGGAGAAGTTAAGATGTGTATGTCTTTGTCTTTAGGCTCATGGGGAAACCCTTGACATGATAATGAAAGGGATGGAAGTTGGACTGCTCATTGGACATGAAGGCCCTCTGCAGGATGCATTCCCTTTTAATGTCTTCAATGTGGCTGTGGTAGTGGAGGAGAAGATCATCCTACATGACATCAGAGATGTACCCACTGGCTTTGCCATGTTACTGGACGCCATCTACTGCCTTAACCTTGAATACCCTAAAATATGAGGTACTCCTTTTGAGTTCCTACAGAAGGTCATCATGAACATTAAACCAGACCAATGCTCAGCCAGAGTCCATGGACTAAGAAATAAACTGCTTCGATATTGCATGTAAAAGTTAGTTATTTTCAAATGACAAATGTTTTTTGATTGTTCCTCATGTTGATCATTCATGTATATATATATAAATATATATATATATAAATATATATACATATAAATATATATACATATAAATATATAAAATATATAGCAACCATTAGTTTTTTTTATAAACATTAGACAGAATGACTCGCTTCACATTGACAACAAACTAGATTACATGGATATTTCATACTTTATATAAGACTTTAAATAATTATATTTATAGATACATAGACAAACAGACATAGTTGGTGCTTCCCTTGATAATTCTATTAAAACGTGAAATGGATCAAAAAGAAGTAGTGCCACTAAATGTGTGTTTTTGGGAAAAAAAAATCAGGTAGATAAACAAAAGCAGAAATGCAGAAAGATAATCTACTTCCTCGTCTAATCTAGCAGATGAGTCCAGTGACCTACATTTGGATTCATGTCCTTCGCACAGCGACACAGCAGCACTCCTACATGCATAAAACATCAAGTAATAATTCCATAGCAACACATTTTGTCTTCTAACAAGCCAACGAGCAAGTTTAATGTGTTTAAATAGGTCATAGAAATGCCTTAAAACATTCTTGTTCTCACATCAAAGAGCATATTGCACTGACGAGCAAACAAGGTATGCAGCATGATGATGCGTAATTCAGGAGATAGCTGCACAGTGGAAATCAAGGCAGTTACTCTTCATGAGCTATAGAGCAAGTAGAACAAAATAGCACACAAAATTGTGGCACAGCTGTTTGTGCTTCATGACTGCAGTAGCAAACATTCACAACACTTTTTATGTAAGTATTTACACAAAGCCTCTCAAACTGTAGCAAAGCTGCTGTCAGTTCAGCTTTACGTGGTTCAAAGTATACATAAGTAGAAAACAACAATGTATCTGTTTTTGTATGTGTGTGTGTGTGTGTTTTATTTTTTTCCCGTAGTATGGTGGTGTTGAAGATGATGTGAATGCCAGTGACTTGTGTGTGAATAAAAATAGCAAAGCAATCATTATCTTACCTGCTGAAGATCAAACAGAGGAGTTCCATTCAGGATGAGCACAAAGGAGAGAAAAGACAAAAAGGCAATAAGTTATCAAGAACACTACATCAGTTGACTTGGTTAAATTATGTCAATTTATAAATATGGCGAGTTCAATAATAATATTACATTAAAAAAATTGAATCATTAGTTTTTATAAAAAGACAGAATGACTCGCTTCACATTGACAACAAAACATAGATTACATGGATATTTCATACTTTATAATAGACTTTTTAAATAATTACAATTCCACTTAATTGAACATATCTATCTGTGCTCAGTTGTTTTTCTTCATTTCAACCTTCTTAACAAAGTGACAAATGAGGACAGTTTATTTGTAAGAAAAATGTCCTGACAGAGCAGCAATGCACATACACACAAACAAATCATAAAACATGCACAATGCATAAAATGATCAACATAGAGACCTTTAAGGACAGCCATTCACAAAAGGAGCAATTTATGTAAGATAGTTATTATTTGTGTTTTAAAATGATTTTGAATCATAAGAACATGTGCAAATATTATTAGGCTTTGTTGTAAATATTATTTTATTTATTTATTTTTCATTGTACAGATGTGTCATCAAAATTATGTAACTGCATGGCATACACCTTATCACTCTTGTATATGCATATGCATATATATATATATATATATATATATATATATATAGTGCCTTGCGAAAGTATTCGGCCCCATTGAACTTTTCAACCTTATGCAACATGTTAAGCTTCAAACATAAATATATATATATATATATTTTTTTTTTGTGAAGAATCAACAACAAGTGGGACACAGTCATGAAGTGGAATGAAATTTATTGGATGTGTCAAACTTTTTTTAACAAATAAAAAACTGAAAAGTGGGGCGTGCAATATTATTTGGCTCCCTTGAGTTAATACTTTGTAGCGCCGCCTTTTGCTGCAGTTACAGCTGCAAGTCTCTTGGGGTATGTCTCTATCAGTTTTACACATGGAGACACTGAAATTCTTGCCCATTCTTTCTTGCAAAACAGCTCGAGCTCAGTGAGGTTGGATGGAGAGCGTTTGTGAACAGCAGTCTTCAGCTCTTTCCACAGATTCTCGATTGGGTTCAGGTCTGGACTTTGACTTGGCCATTCCAACACCTGGATACGTTTATTTGTGAACCATTCCATTGTAGATTTGGATTTATGTTTTGGATCAGTGTCTTGTTGGAAGATAAATCTCAGTCCCAGTCTCAGGTCTCTTGCAGACTCTAGCAGGTTTTTTTCCAGAATGGTCCTGTATATGGCCCCATCCATCTTCCCCTCAATTCTGACCATCTTCCCTGTCCCTCCTGACGAAAAGCAGGCCCAAACCATGATGCTGCCACCACCATGTTTGACAGTGGGGATGGTGTGTTCAGGGTGATGAGCTGTGTTGCTTTTACGCCAAACATATCGTTTTGCATTGTGGCCAAACAGTTCGATGTTGGTTTCAACTGACCAGAGCACCTTCTTTCACACGTTTGGTGTGTCTCCCAGGTGGCTTGTGGCAAACTTTAAACAACACTTTTTATGGATATCTTTGAGAAATGGCTTTCTTCTTGACACTCTTCCATAAAGGCCAGATTTGTGCAGTGTATGACTGATTGTTGTCCTATGGACATACTCTCCCACCTCAGCTGTGGATCTCTGCAGTTCATCCAGAGTGATCATGGGCCTCTTGGCTGCATCTCTGATCAGTCTTCTCCTTGTTCGAGATGAAAGTTTAGAGGGACGGCCGGGTCTTGGTAGATTTGCAGTGGTCTGATACTCCTTCCATTTCAATATGATTGCTTGCACAGTGCTCCTTGGGATGTTTAAAGCTTGGGGAATCTTTTTGTATCCAAATCCGGCTTTAATCTTCTCCACAACAGTATCTCGGACCTGCCTGGTGTGTTCCTTGGTCTTCATGATGTTCTCTGCGCTTTGAACAGAACCCTGAGACTATCACAGAGCAGGTGCATTTATACGGATACTTGATTACACCCAGGTGGATTCTATTTATCATCATCAGTCATTTGGGACAACATTGGATCATTCATAGATCCTCACTGAACTTCTGGACTGAGTTTGCTGCACTAAAAGTAAAGGGGCCGAATAATATTGCACGTCCCACTTTTCAGTTTTTTATTTGTTAAAAAAGTGACGCATCCAATAAATTTCATTCCACTTCACAATTGTGTCCCACTTGTTGTTGATTCTTCACAAAAAAATAAAATTTTATATCTTTATGTTTGAAGCCTGAAATGTGGCAAAAGGTTAAAAAAATCCAAGGGGGCTGAACATTTTCCCAAGGCACTCTATCCATCCATCCATCCATCCATCCATCCCCCCTCCCCTCTCTCTCTCTCTCTCTCTCTCTCTCTCTCTCTCTCTCTCTCTCTC
>NC_056501.1:20598608-20607762 GCF_014905685.2 Nematolebias whitei
TATATAACCAACTCAGCATTTTAATTCCCACTATTAACGCATTATTAAGCAATAACCCAGTTATTGTTACAGTTAGCCATTAAAAAAAATATATATATTTTTTTTGCTTGCTTGTTTTTTTTTTTTCACTAGAACCTACTCTACATGCTACTAACTATACTAAGTTTGCTAAAAAGGTTAGTACATTTTGTTTTCTGCAGGATAGTAACAAAATCTATACAATTTCTTCACCTACACTTGCTGACATTTGAATCAGAGTAGTGCCTGCATCAATAACACAATTAAAGAGAAACATGAATTCAAATGGGGTGACACGGTGGTTCAGTTGGTAGAGCTTCCGCCTCTCAGAAAAAAAAAGAAAAGAAAAAAAAGTTGCTGGTTCAAACCCTGGCCCTGGACATTTCTGGGGAGAGTTTGCATGTTCTCTCCGTTCATGCGTGGGTTTCTCCGGGAACTCTGGTTTTCTCCCACAGACCAGAAGCATGCATGTTAGGCTGACTGGTA
Organism: Nematolebias whitei; assembly: GCF_014905685.2. Classification (NCBI taxonomy): domain Eukaryota; kingdom Metazoa; phylum Chordata; class Actinopteri; order Cyprinodontiformes; family Rivulidae; genus Nematolebias; species Nematolebias whitei. The sequence continues at coordinate 20,599,113 of NC_056501.1, forward strand.
ACTCTGAATTAGTGAGAGAGTGTATGGTTGTTTGTCTCATTTATCTCTATGTGTCCCAGTGATGGACATGAGACCTATCCAGGGTGTCGCTTATCTCTCACACAGTGATAGCTGGACAGGGGCACCAATGGCCCCGCGACCCAAAAAGGAAGAAGTGGTTACATATAATGGATGGATGAACTTGAATGTTTTTTTTTTTTAATCTGATTTTCAAACTAAATTAATTTGACTTGTTTATAAAAAGTCAAGTCACACAAAAAGTGTTATTTTAGAGAACTATACAAAAACTTAGCAAGCTGAATCTGATTCATCCCAAACAAAATCCAGATTAAATCTACTTAACTGAACTCTGGTATTTTAGGTGTTCACATGACTATGTTAATAATAAAAAAAAATAATGATGATAATCACAATAATAATATCAATAATAATAATAATAAATGTTATTTGGTTTAAAAAAAGTTATCTGAGAAAACCACAAGACTGTGTCCAGTTTGATCTTCGGCCCAATCATCTTCTTTGATCTATATAAAGAGTTTTATAATAAAATATTTCTCATTGCTAAATAAAATCTTTGTTTATGTAGGTACTAAGTTTGGCTAAATAACACAGACAAAAAGAGATAACTTTTGAGCAGTAGATTGGGTATCTTTCTTTTATTTGGCATTACATGAAAACAAAAGCCAAAGAAAATATTTATTTGAATATATTTTATTATTTTATGATCATTGCTTGTTTACAAAGTGTTCACATATTGAGATGGATTTATGAAATAGTGCAAAATGTTGTTTGTCCATCACACAGTGAGTTTAGTTTTATTCAGTGCAAACACAAATAATGTAATATTATCAAACAGTGCATCATATAACAATGGGTAAGGTGAAATCTGCTACATACACAAAATAAACAAATAAATAAATAAAATATAAAATTAAATATATATATATATATATATATATAGGTTTAAAAAAAACACTTTAATATTTAAATCAAAGTTCCAACACATATGGTAATATTTAGTTAACCAAGTCATGCTTAGAAACCACCATGTTATTTGAAATGGAAAATAAGATACTAATGTATAATAATATTTAGATATCATTTTCAAAAACAACATAACTCTCATAACAGTAGTTATTTATATTCTGACAAAGTTGAAGAATAAAAACTTATACAAATACATAACTGAAAGCATCTACAGTTATACTAACAGAACATAAAAAATAAGTACATCTTTAGTAAGTATTTTCTCTAAAGGTAATCTAACAAGAAGCAGATACTTAAAGGTCAAATTTGTTTTATGTTTGAGGCCTTGACCTCTGAGGATTAATATAAAGTTGAATACCAACATATTGCACGATTCCATGCATCAAATTTGTTTAAAAAAAAAATCACATTTGAAACATTAGCACTGCTTTATTAATATTATCAAATAAACACAAACAAGTACAGTTAGAATTAGTAGGAAGGCTTTAAATAAACCCAAAGCTCATTTGATCACATAGCATGGGTGCTGTGGTCCTGCCCTGACCTTCAGGCTGCCCCTCTCTGCACTCAGGCGCCTCAGTGTGTTTTTTTGATACGCTGCACTTCTTTTCTTTAACGTGTCGGTGTCTGTGTTTGGCCCGAATCGAAAATCGCCCCTCCACGAGCCAGTGGTCAGAAATGGGTCATATCGGTCGTCGCCCAGCAAAGTCCCGCAGTGGCTGAAGTCGGTGAGAGTCGATGAGCAGTATGTGGTTGGGAAAATGGGCAGACTGTTTGTGGTGGAACGGTAGACGTAACTGCGTCGGCAGAGCTTAAAATAACACACGCAGCTGATTAAAAGCAGGAAGAGAAAAGAAACGGCTGACAGTGCGATGATTAGATAAAGTGTCAAGTTATTCTCGTCCTGCGAGTCGTCTGCGAACTGAAAAAGTTCGTTAAACACAGGCAGCCCGTCGCTAATCACGATGCTGACCGTCGCTGTGGCAGAAAGAGCGTCAACGCCGTTATCTGTCACCAAAACCACGAGCGTGTGTTTGGGCTCGTCCTCCTCCATGAAGGCTCTCAGAGTTCGGATTTCTCCCGTGTGCAGATCTGCCATGAACAGGTTGGGCCGTGTCGCTTTAATGATTCTGTAGGCGAGCCACGCATTGTGGCCACTGTCCGCGTCCACAGCCACCACCTTAGTGACCAGGTAACCTCTGGGCGCTTCAATTGGCACCATGTCTTCAGCAATAAACCCAGAGGTTTGGACGGGATAGAGGACCACAGGCGCGTTGTCATTTTGGTCCTTGATAAAAACATTTACAGCGCACGTGGCGGACAGTGGAGGATCGCCTCCATCTCGAGCTGTCACCTTTATTTGGAAGTGGGCCGACTGTTCGTAATCGAAGAGGCGCGATGTAAAGAGCTCTCCCGTGTCTGGGTTAATGGTCAGTAAGGACGACACATCCGAGTTTGTGTCCTTTGATATGCGATATATTATTTTAGCATTTGCTGCGTCATCTATGTCCTGTGCTTGGAGTTTCAGGACAAACGTACCCATGGGTTGGTTTTCCAAAACGTTCACATTGTACGCGCTCTGCGTAAAAGTCGGTGGGTTATCATTCACGTCATCAACCACTAACGTTAAAACTTTTACACTGGAGAGTGGGGGAGAGCCTGCATCAGTGGCGGTGACTGTGATGTTGTATTCTGGTTGGACTTCTCTGTCCAGCATCTCACCTGTAACTAACATGTAGTAGTTTTTGACCTCAGAAACTAGTTTAAACGGAACATAATCTGAGATTGAACATGTGACTCGACCACTGCTACCTGTGTCCAGGTCGTAAATATTAATTAGAGCAATCATAGTTCCTGGTTTGGAATCCTCAGCCACCCTAGTGGAGGCTGATTTTATTTCTATCACTGGGTTATTATCGTTCACATCAATTACATTGATAATGAGTTTGCAGTGGGAGGCCTGACCGCCCCCATCTTTGGCCTGAACGTCCAGTTCGTGTGAACTTGCTTCTTCATAGTCAATAACACCTGCTACCCTAACCTCCCCGTTCAGCGGGTTGATTTCAATAACTCCCCCCATCTTGTCTGACAGGTGGCTGAAAGAGTAGGTTATCTCCCCGTAGACACCCTCGTCCAAGTCCGTGGCATTCAGTGTTGCAATGAGAGTCCCCAAAGGTGAGTTCTCTGGCACAGATACTCTGTAGACCCTTTGGCTGAAAACTGGAATATTATCATTTGCGTCCAAAACACGGATGCGGATAGAGGCGGTTCCAGACCTGACTGGATGACCCCCATCCAGCCCACTAATTTCCAACAAATGTTCAGCTTCCTCCTCCCGGTCCAGGGGCTTTTTAAGAACAAGCTCCGGATAAGCATTGCCATTTATTTGAGTGCTGATTTCCAATGCAAAATGATCATTCTGGCTGAGTTTATATTCACAGACAGAGTTCGTGCCCAAATCGGGGTCATGCGCGCTCTCTAAGGGAAAGCGCCACCCTAGAACTGTAGATTCCACCAAATCTAGTTTGATCTCGTCTGTAGCAAAAGCTGGGCTGTTGTCGTTTATGTCTGAAATGTCCAAAACTAAGCTGAAGGCTTGAAGCGGATCCTCGAGTAAAAGCTGGAACTGCAGGATACAGGCTGCAGCCTGAGCGCACAGCTCCTCTCGGTCTATCCGCTGGCTGATCAGAAGATTACCGGAGGCAGTGTCCAGTTCGCAGTGCAGGCTGGTTCCCTCTGCAACAACACGAGCTCGACGGGCATGAAGCTGGGACAGCTGCAGCCCCAGATCCCGCACAACGTTCCCAATAACGGAGCCCCTCTGCATCTCCTCTGGAAGAACATAACGGACCTCCCCGAATGAAAAGGAAAAAAGAAGAGTGCAGAGGAAAAAAACAGTCCACCATTTTAAGTATGCTGGATGATCCATCGTACAACATGCTTTCAAAAAAAGAGACGCCGTCGACATGATATTTAAATCCAACTATGGAGCTGAAAAAGCAGCAATAAATCGACGTTTCTCTGCTCCACTCGCTGAGTTATTCATGCTCTATTAGGGATGCTGTCAGCATCTACTCCTCTGCTTTCTTCCCCATTCCACCACTGTTTTTTTTCCCTCTATCTCTCTCTCTCTCTCTCTGACTCACACAGTCAAGCAGGCACGCAGCAACTCTCCTTCTCTCCCTCTTCCACTGGCACAAATGCTCATCCATGCACATTGTGCTCAAATGTACTGCTCCAGTTCTACTGACACAGATAGGGAGAGACAACAACATCCAGGAGGCACACGCTATAGTAGAGCATCACCAAGCGATGAAGAGTTTTATTGCAACTTATTTTCACATATATGTGGCTGTACAAAAAAAGCAAACAAAAAAAAACAAATTAAAATAAAAGTTACTAAATACCTACTGCTTTGAACTAAATAAATTTGAAGCAGCTGATGACAAATACTGCAAACCAAAATAAGGAATACAGTATAGTCATATAAATGACTAAAATGACTAACATAATCACACACACACACACATATATATATATATATATATATATATATATATATATATATATATATATATATATATATATATACACATAATGCAATCTCGCTTACAGTGTTAACAAGCACCCTCTTTGCCCATTGGAAAACTACTCAGACTTCATAGTTGGGACATGCCTGGCCCATGAATCCTTGAAGACTTGATCAGGGCCTCTGGCTGGTGGGACTATGTGGATTTGGCCCTTCTACGACCTTGTTTAGCCACCTAGCTAAACCCTAATTTTGCCTCCTATAACATTACCCACAATTCCACACTGTAACAAGTGAGTCTCACCAAACTTTAAAATCCAGTACTTTATACTAGGCTGAATTTAGACTCTGAGCTTGGACCTTCTTGGTGCTTCCTAAGGGGGTCAAAGGGCCCTCCAAAAGTCAAAAGGCCAAAAAGGTCAGGCCTTTCTGAGTACAATAAAGAAACGAACAATAATAAAACAGTTTCCAACATTTAGGGAGCTCTATAATGTTCAATGCGAGCACCCTGCATGTCAACTAATGATGAGAAGGGACTACCCGATGCGTCAACATGTGACTCATTGGGAACCTGCCCAAGTGTCAATATATGACGAGTAGGGAGGGAAATTGTGTGCTGACCATTCACAGCTGTGCATTGTTTTTGTCAAATTAATTAGTTTAGTTTTGTGAGGAGCTTTTGTGGGGGTGAGCTTCCATTTTATTTACAACATTTTTCTCCTGTTTTTGTTTTAGTAAGTTAGTAGGGTAAGAAACATGCATTATATTTACTTTTGTTTTGTTTAGCGAAAATAGTAGGACAATAACAGTTTTGTTGTGTTTCCTTGACTGGTGAAGCCTTCCGGACCGAAGGCGAAACGTTTCAGCACAAAAAAAAAGAAACTGTCCAGATGACCTGACTGAAAAATGTTGGATTGTATACCTGGACTATTGAGCATGGACTTTGTTGTTTTCAACCAGTTTGACAAGACTGTCAACAAGGAAGAGGGCCGGAAACGGAGGAGGGGGTGTACCAAAGAGACCATCTTTTCACAAGCAGAACTGGTTTGTTCCACTTTGGAGTAAGCTGTTGTGGGAAGAATCAGTTTTGTTGTGTGTTTCCTTGTGTAGTTCACTACACTTGACTGATGAAGCCTTCCAGATCGAAGGCGAAACATTTCAGCACACAAAAAAAAGAAACTGTCCAGATGACCCGACTGAAAAATGTTGGATTGTATACGTGGATTATTGAGCATGGACTTTTAGTAGGACAATAAGTTTGTATTGTTTGTTATTTTGGCCTGTGCTCACACTGAAGTCTGCCAAGACTCCGAGTGCATCATCATTGACATTGTAAATAAACTCACCTTTTAACCCACATTCTTGCAGGGTCTGTCCCTGTGTCCATTTTCTTTATATTTGTTTCTTTTCCTTTTCTGCTTATTGTACTTTTCATTCTGCCCCTTGTTGTCATTCTGTTCCTGTTGTTTTTGACTCTGTGTTTTCTGTTAATCTCCACTCACGCCTTCCTCAGCCTGCCTCTCCAATCTCTAACCATTCACACCTGTCTCTAATCAGCAACCATTCCAGGTGCTCTCATTACTCGCCCTACCTCTACCTTTTTAAAACTCTCTGCTCTCCCATCAAACTGTCCAGTATTTGTTCTGTTTTGTACAGGTATCTCAGTCCTCCTCTGTCTGTCCTGCTGCGTCTATTTGACACTCTGCTCTGTTTTTGCTTGTTGTTTTGCCTGAGTAGATTTTGTCAGCATCGACAGCCCTTTGTTTTGATGTTTAAAATGAATTATTTTTATTTTAAAACTCCTGCCTCGTCCACCTGGCTGCCAATGGGTCTGAAAACTGAGGATTGTGAAATATTCATAGACTTTTTGTGGCTGCTTGAGGTGTGCATAAGGTATAAACACCCACATCCAATCACAACCTGGTGGCTGTGATTTGTGCCAGTCGTAACACACTCAGTCCTTCAGGTCATGTGATCAGCTGCTCATGAGTGTGCCAAAGACGAAGCATAAACTCTGAGACGGTGCTTTTGCTGTGGCAGCTCCTAAATTATGACATGACCTTCCCTCGGACACCAGACAGGCCTAATCCCTGTCTGTTTTTAAATTCTTTATTAAAACCCATCTCTTTTCCCTGGCCTTTGACAACATCTGAAATGTTGACTTGTAATCATTTTAAATCACTTTTTTTAAATTATCTGACTAATTGTTTTATTTTGTGTACAGCACTTTGATCCTGTGGGTGTTTAGCATGCACTATCAATAAAGCTGGTACAGCATTTGTAGCCCATGTCTAGAAGTTATTCAGCTGATTAGGGTGAGACACCATGAGTTTTTATTATTGAACATTTTCACAATATTCTGTTTTTTCATGAATTCTAAGCCATATTTGTCAAAATAAAAAATAAATTCTCAAAATAGTTCACTGTGTGATGAATCTTTTATGTAATATATTATATATATGTGTGTGTGTGTGTGTTTTTTGTTTTGTTTTCTAGAGTGATTGATCAAAAAATTAAATAAAAAAAAGAACAACAATGTTTTCATGATATTCTACATTTTTAGATGCACCTGTATGTGGCGTATGACGTCACATCAAGTGTCGTGTGTTTACAACCTCATTTCATTTTTGCAATAGATGTTCTATAGAGTCTCATGATTTATTGTCTGTCAACTGCAGGATCCTTCAAATCAATGTAAGTGCACATATTTAAATTTGATAACAAGAAACCTACAAATGTTTGTCTTGCAGATATGTATTATGTATCATGATTATTTTGTGTGTGTGTGTGAATAAACTGAAAAAAAATAAAAACATGTCAGCAATGAAACAGACGTGTCGGATAATCTGGCATTTATTTAAATAATGCAACATTGATATATATATATATTTATATATAATCATGGCTAATCACATGTGTGATTGATGTATGGTGCAAGACATCACGGACCTTCTTTGTTCAAGAATATGCAGTGAACTCATACATATGAACTTTATTTTAGCCAATGGTTTGCAAATTGTTTGAATATTTAGGTTGTAAATCAATACTAATTCAAATCATTTAAAAAGATTAAATGGAGAAAACTAGACAAACGTATGACGAACATTATGGATGTTGTAAAACATAATGTGGAAAAATGGCAAGTTGCCAGCCTGGTTTGTAAAACTTGTTGGTTTAGAGTGAAATTAAAAAAAAAAAAAAAAAAAGATCAAATGATGAAAAGGTACATATTTAACACAATGTAAGCAAGATACAATTATTAAAGACAGCCAATGAGGATATTTTCAGGTAGACTTTTTTTTTTTTCTTTAATTATCAGATTAAGCTTTAGAGCAGCATGGTGGCACAAGTGGTAGAGCTGCTGCCTGTTAGCGAGCAGGTCCCTGGTTCAAATACCGGTCCGGCGGCCTTTCTGGGTGGAGTTTGCTTGTTCGCTCTGTGCATGTGTGGGTTTTCTTAGGGTACTCTGGTTTCCTCCCACAGACCAAAAACATGCATGTTAGGCTGATTGGTAACTCTAAATTGCCCTTAGGTGTGAGTGAGAGAGTGAATGGTGTTTGTCTCCATGTGGCCCTGTGATGGACTTGAGACCCGTCAAGGGTGTACCCTGCCCCTCACACAGTGACTGTTGGCCAAGGGCACCAGCAACTCCTGTGACAAATAATGGAAGAAGCGGGTAAAAGATAATGGATGGATGGATGTATTAAGCTTTATTATCATTGCTACAAAGTAAAGTGAGATTATGTTCATACAGTCGTCTGAAAGATGGGCAGAGTGCACGTTGCTGATGCTCCTAAGAGCACGACCCATTATTCTTTAAGATAGAAAAGGGTAAAAGGCCATGAGCACAGGATAGTGGTATTACAAAAAAGGATCTCTTCACACCTTATCCTTATCAGGACACAATTTAAGACATCATGTCAACAGATTTATTTAACAAACTGAAGGATCAATCTTTAAAACAAATACAACCAGAACAGAAAGTGAAATGTATAACATACAGATTATTAGGCTTGAAAACAATAATATTAACAATATTAAATGAGAGACAGGCCTACCTCAGGAGAACTGTCAGAGCTTCCAAACGCATCAGCAAACTGAGCTGGACTCTTGTTCAGAGTGTGGTCAGCAGGC
>NC_056501.1:20607862-20616361 GCF_014905685.2 Nematolebias whitei
TGCACGTTAATGATGCCCACCTCTGTACCAGGTGGGATATTTTCTGGAATGGGATTGGTCAGTGACTTCAGACTGATAACAGGGGCGTTGTCATTCACATCAGTGATATAAATCATGGCCTTAGCATAAGACGAAAGCCCCAGTCCATCCTTTGCTTTTACTCGAATTTCATATGAGTTTGTGATTTCATAATCAACACCACCAATTGTGCGTATTTCTCCTTTTTTACGATCAATACTGAATATCTTTTTTACTTCTTCAGAAACATGTCCAAAATCATAACTTACATCTCCATTCACTCCTTCATCTGCATCAGTAGCACTGACAGTAACCACCACAGTGTCTAAAGGAGAGTTTTCAGGCAGTCTGGCTTCATAAACAGCCTGACTGAACACTGGGGCGTTATCATTAGCATCCAGCACAGAGACATGAATAACTGCAGTACCTGATCTCTGAGGAGATCCACCGTCTAGAGCTGTTAGTGTCAATTTCATTTCATCTCGTTTTTCACGATCTAACTCCTTATCAAGAACGAGCTCTATTTTGTTTCCATCTGAAGCCAAAATAAAATGTTCGTTATTTTCTAGGCTGTACTGCTGAACGGAATTCTGTCCCACATCCGCATCGTGCGCCTCCTCCATCACAAAGCGCGCTCCTCTGTCTGCTGATTCCCGAATTTCTATATTGGTCAATTGTTCGTTGAATTCCGGCGAGTTATCATTAATATCCTGAATATGAAGTGTGATGCGGTGCAGCTCCAGGGGATTCTGCAGCACGAGCTCCTGTGTTAAGATGCACGAAGCCTTTTCTCCACAAAGCCCCTCTCGGTCCATCCTGTCGGCCACAACCAGCTCTCCGTTCTTCAGGTTCACATCACAGTAACGTTTGTCGGTTCCGTCGGTGTCAATGCGCGCCTTTCTGTTAGACAACGCGCGCGTCTGCAGCCCCAGATCTTTGGCAACGTTTCCAATAACTGATCCAGGTTTCATCTCCTCCGGGGAAGAATAGCTCAGGTCTCCATATGCGACGTGCAACCAACAGAGGACAAAGCAAAGCCCACACGTCTGAATTAATGCATTTCTTGATTCCATTTTTAAGGTGCGATCAAGTTTAAAAAATAAAAAATAAAATAAAAAATGAAATAGTAAAACAACACAGCCCTAACATGAAGCAGTTCGATCCTTTTGCTGGTTTGAAATGATTCGGTACTAAATCGATGTGGGTATGTCAAAATGGAGAAAAATCCGATCATACTGCAGGTGTATAGCGCCACCGTGAGTTCAAAGCAATAAAAAGCATGTACAAAGTTTAAACTACTTAAAGTTTTACATTAATTCATGACGTTCACTCAGAATTTGAAGCTGCTTTTAAGTTTAACCACCAACACATATCAGGAGAGTAAAGAGTTGTTCACAAACAAAGTTAAATAGACACATACGATTTTAACACAGTTCAGTAATTTATTTTACTAAATGAAGTTCATTTTTGTGAAGTGCATAAAAAAAATACCCGAATGCAGATGTGTTTAGAGTTCATGTTTAGACGTGTAAAACGTATTTATGACTTTTAAGTTGCTCGATGTGTTTATCATCGAGTTTAATTTATTTAGTTTATTTTATTTTGAAAGGTTCATATTTGCAAGAGGAAGTGACGTTGAATTTTACTGATATCGATGTTATTCATTGGTCAAATTGAAGAGACGTAAAAGGTGACAGGAAGTGGCTTCGGGTAATTAGATGTCGCTTGACAGACAAAGTTGAGGGTTTAAAAAAAAAAAACCGAGTGTACATGAATGTGTCAGACTTTCTGGTAGTTTAACTCAAGATATGATTTATTCAGTTTAATTTTGGACCACTGTTATAATTCCTAGCGGTAAGTAAATTCATAATAGTCTAATTAGTTCACTGAACTTAAGATTTATTAACAAAGTCAATGACATTTTAGCCACTGTGAAGCTAACCTAGCTAACACTGAGGAGTAAACTTGTGTTTAAGATGAGGGAGGTTTGGAAATGCAGCAGCTGGTGCAGCTAAATGAGTCTGTATGGGTTGTTGTGAAGTTGTGGAGTGAAGATATTGGTAAAGGATCAAAGAACGGGCTGCCATCTTCATCATCATCAGAGCTTCAATGTGGTAATTTGTGCTGATCTTTAGCATATATTCAGGCCTGCAAAATATATTTTATTTAAACTGGCTGCTTTATGCTAAGCAATTTTCTTACTGTTGTTTATTCTGATTAAAAACAAACAAACAAACAAATAAATAAGTACACTTGGTGAACAGGTTTGTCTTCCTTCTTTCTCCAGGTGTGGAGTGGAGAGCATTCCGTGTTCCAGCATCAACATGTGGCATGGGGTCTGCACAGCTGGAGAGAGGAAAGCTCTGCAGAGAGTGGTGGAGGCTGCAAAGTGAAGACTGTTGGAGTCAGCCTCACCATCACAGACATCTACACCTCCAGATGCAGGAAGAGGGCCACAGCTGCATGATGAAGGACCCCGCTCACCCAGCACACATACTGTTTGCCCTGCTCCCCTCAGGCTGGAGGTTGTGGAGAATTAAGTGTAGAACCACTAAACTGAGGTACACTTTCTGTCTTGAAGCTGTTACACATAAATCTCTAACCAAGAAAATCATTGTAATACCACCTTAATTAGTGATATGTCACTTTATCTGGGCTGCTGATTTCTTGCCTTAAAGCTACTATATTCATACCCATCTGCTCACAACAGACTCATGTTCAGACTGCTGTTTAATGTACCATAATATTTTACATTATTGTTGTTTAGCATATATCTTCAATCCGTATATATACGGTTTATTTTCTTATACTTTATATTTTTTGCTATTTTGAGGGTAACTGGGACCTTGAGTACACAATTTTGTTTCTCCACATGTACCACATGTGGTGTGAATGACAATAAAGAACCTTAAACCTTATTTTTTTATTTTATTTATTTATTGTTTGTACATTGATCTCAAAGTGCCCCATAGCCTTTCATGGTGACCTGATTCAGCACAGCTGTTGACATGCAGGGATGTTTAGTGACAGTCTTTTCTAAAATCCACTGTGACATCCAAATTTCTTGATCTGAGACACTTTTCAGACTGAAAATAATTCAGTTCAACTTTGTTTCTTTTTGTTCAGAGTATTTTTGATAGCATTTACTTTTTTGATTTGTTGTGTGTTTATTTATTTCCCTATCTGCAGGAAAAAAAAAGAGTTATTATATATGCTGATGGCTGTGGGCAGAAAGGGTCACCCGCAGCAGTCCATCCCACAGCTGATCTGAAGAAACTGGCCTCAGATACTGATCCATCCACCTGGACCTGATGACCTCTTGGCCCTCCCTCCTGGCCAGCAGGGCTGCCCGAATGCTGGGCAGAACTCCTCCCTGAGCAATGGCCACTCCTCCCAGCAACTTGCCAAGCTCCTCATCACCATGGACAACCAGCTGTAGGTGCCAGGGGATCATTCCTGTAAGTCCTCTGTCACAAGCTGCGTTTCCTGCCATTTCCAGGATGTTGGAGGTCGAGCACTTGAACACTGACACCAGGTAGACGGAGATGTGTCCACAGTGCCTCCTTTTCAACTCATTTGGGAGTTGGGGCTGTATTTGAGGTACTTGAGCTTTTGAGATGTTAATAAGCTGCTCCTAGTTGTAAAAATCAACCAACCAAACAAACAAACAACCAAAGAAAAAAAAAACAACAACCTTGAGCTGGACAACTTAAATATAAACAATGTGCAAACTTCTATTTTGGTATGTTGCTGCATCTAGGCAAATGAAAGTCACTTCCAAATACTGGGTTGCCATATAAAAATCTAAAAGGGCTACCACCATACACACAAATGGAAACTGGCCACCCCAATCATTTGCGAAACATATGCTTTAATATTGATTAAAATATAGTTTCCTGAAATGATTGGTGTTGCTGAAGATTAATCTAAAAGGGTCAAGGCCACCATTGGCCACCTCCTGGCTCTGTCATTGTGTCTGGGTGTGAATAAAATAGCATTTTTTTCCACTCACCAACATTTGTCACTCTTCACTACCTCAGACAGGAATAAATAAACAAACAAACTATCTCTATTCTTAAACACAATGTAACTTCAACCCACTTGAATATGTTGTACTAAAAACTTCAAGGTTTACTTGCAATCCATGTTCAGTTCCAGTCCAGAAAAAGCTGAATCTCAAAAACTACAAACATTCACTATTCAAATCATTAAGCAACAGAGGACATAAGCATGGCAGTTTTTTTTTTATTTATTTTAAATCTTTGACTTATATTATACCACATGGAACATTTTATTTTTTAGTCTGATGATACAGTTATTTATTGTGGTAATTCAACAACGAGCACTCTGTCTTTTACAATCAGCCATCATTGTCCAGAGCTATTTAAATTGAATAAAACTGGTTTTAAACAAAGACAAACACAAACTGATGATGTTCTCATATTCACAGGCTACAACATCTGATTTCTAAACATTTGTTGCATTTGAAGGTACTTCTTCTGGCTGTCCCGTCGACCTGGCGTCAACTTCAGTCTAGTCTAAAAATGAAAGAATTAGTTGTGTTAAACATATTTAAAAAAGATAAGAAAATGAGAAAAAAATACATCAAGTTGTTAGTGTTTTCTCTGAAATTAATATATTTTTTGTCATGAACAGATGCACACTATGTTAAGGAATATGTTTTATGTTTTTTTTGTTTGTTTCAATCGTACTTGTTCTTAAAGTTTGTTTTATGAAATGTGTTCTGTTGCCAGATTTTTCTGGGAAACTATTGTAGATGTGTTTCTCCCCATAAAATAAAATAAATAATAATAAATCACAAATCTATCAGAAGGTGGATTATCATTTAAAATTCAGATTTTTGTCATGCCAGTTATAGTGTCACGAGTGTGCTGCACCTTTATGGATTATACAGTATTTTATTATTAAACGAAATGCCTAAATACAAGATAAAAAAATTGCTAGCATGGATATAAATAGTCTATTTTTTTGTGATACAGGTCATAAATACATAGGGTGTGCTGGGTGGCATTTGTTTAACAGATGCCAGATTTTGTGTACTGACACAAAAACGGTTCAGGCAAAAATTCAAAGGAATCTCCATGTGGAAAATATGTCAATGTGACAAAAAACAGTGCTACATTTACTGTGAGAGGGAGGAAACTGCTTGAAACGTTTAAGCTGTTACAAAACCTCTCATGTATTTAGTTCAAAGTGAAAAAGTATTAGTTCTATTTAATAAAAAAAGAACATGTAAAACTGAAATCAGCAATGCAGATAACTAAAGTTTATAATTTTGACTTCAGCTAAATAAAGCTATGCATACAGACAGAACTTTCAGTAAAAATTCTCATCAAAATAGTTTATAAATGTAGAAGACGCTCATATTGATACGACATTGCAGGCTCAATGTACTGTATCATTCTTGGTTAAATACTTTAGATGCATGATAATCTGTCAAATATTTTTACACCATCTTTGTTCAGTGTAATCACATTCATACAGTAGTTAATGAGATACAATTTATTATTATTATTTTTTTCCTATTCATTTGACTTAATGAGTAAGCTTAGGTTGGACCTGCTTAAGTTATAGTGACATGTGAAGCAATCTCCTGACGGCCATATATGTAGATAAAATCTCAGGAACTATGGGGGTACTCTAATTAGACAGCAACAATGCTTAACTGATAATTATGGTGAAATACAAATTTGACGTGAACTTTATAAAAAGAAAAGAGACAGAATCATCTGTTTTTAAGTATTCCCTTTCAGGGGTCACCACAGTGAGTCATCCTCCTCCATCTCACTCTGTCCTCACTTCAACAATATCCATGCCCTCTCTTCTCCTGTGTGGCATTTCTCATTGTCTTCTGCCTGGAACCTGCATTTCTAATATCCCTCTACCAAGATACCCACTGTCCCTCCACACGTCCAAACCATCTCAGTCTGGCCTCGCTAACTTTATCTAGTTGTTCAACATCTGCTGTACCTCTGATGATCTCATTCTTTTTTATTTATTTATTTATTTTTTTAATCCATCTTTGTTACTCCCATGGATAACATCACCATCTTCAGCTCTGCCATTCTTTCTCCTGTCTGTCCACAGCACATCTCACCACTGCCCTTCTGTCCTCATACATGTCCTGTACCAATCTAAAACAGTTATCTGCCACTCCAGATTTCCTCATGTAGTACCACACCTCCTTCTTTGGCACCATGTCATATGTTGTTGTTTTTTTTTTTTTCTAAATCTACAGACACAGTGGAGTTCTTTCTGACCTTCTCTGTACTTCTCCATCAGCATCCTCAAAGCAAAGATGGTATCTGTGGTGCTCTTTCTCAGCATGAAACTGTACTGCTGCTCAAAATTGTTACCTCTCGTCTGTCTAGCTTCCACAACTCTCTCCCAGATATTCACTGTGTATCAAAAAACAAACAAACAAAAACTGTAGTTGCTACAACTCTGTACATTAATACCCTTGTCCTTAACACTAGCACACTTCTCCATTCTTTAGGCATTTTCTCATCCTAAAATATACCATTAAATATTTAAGTTAAAAACCACACCTTCATCTCTATAGACATTTCCAAACCTCCACTGGTATGTCATCAGTTCCATCTGCTTTACCCTTTTTCATACTCTACAAATCTTTCTGAACATCATCCTTACTAATCTTTCCTACTTCCTGGTCCACAGTTTATTTGACATGTACTCTTCTTTCCCTTTCATTCTCTTCATTCATTAGCTCCTCAAAATATCCCATCTTCCTGTCACACTCTCCTCACTTGTTAGAACATTACCATTCCTATATTTATGAAACCTAACCTGCTACACATTCTTTCCAGCCTGATCCCTTTGTCAACAGTTGATACAAGTACTTCTTCCCTTTCTTTGTGTCCACCCTCCCATACGACTCTTCATACATCTATTTTGCTTTTGCTACCCCCATTCCCTCCATGACCTACATCAAATCTCCCAATTCTCCTGTCTCTTCCTGTCAGTAGTCTTACTGTCCTGTTTCTCTTTGAATAGCTTATTGCATTTCACTAGTCCACCACCAGGTTCACATATTAACTTTTTTCTGTCCAGATGACACATCTTCCTACCTGTCTCTCTAATTACTGTTGCTGTAGTAGCCCAGTCATCTGGAAGCTCTTTATTAGCACCCAGAGTCTTTAACAGCTCCTCTATGAACTTCTCACAACATTCTTTCTTCATCAATTTCCACCATTTGGTTTTCTCTTATGTTTCTCTTTTTTTCTTTTCTCGACACCAACATTCACCCAAACATCTGATGCTGTCAGGTCATGCTCTCCCCTGCCACAACCATATTGTCCCCAATCCCCCCCCCCCCCCCCCCCCCCCCCACTTTTTTTTTTTTTTGGAAATAGATATTAACTAAAGTCATGTCCAGAATATTGGCAAAATCAAAGACTTTGGACAGAATGACAAAGAAAGGTCACCAAGACAGAGTAACAGTAGGAGAAATCTACAAAAATTGTGAATAATTTGATTCAAAAATAAAGTTACTGATCATAAGTGATTCAGTTTCAAGGACAGTGATATAGGCAACACAATCAAGAAGATTATTGTTACACATATACACAAAAAACTCAACCGCAAGAGACTAAAATAATTGAGAATTAGTATACACAAGCTAGAAGAACAATGTCTACACTTGAGGAGTCGTTCATTTCTCAAAACAAAACAAACAAAAAAAAAGCCATAACTTCTAACTGACTTTAAGTGTGGATTTTATTTACGTTAACATTAATCCATCCATCAATGCAATATCTTTACCCGCATCTTTTTTTTTGGTTCACTGGGGTCACTGGTGCCCATGTCCAGCCATCACTGTGCAAGAAGTGAGGTACACCCTGGACATGTCTCCAGTCCATCACAGGGACACATAGAGACAAAGGAGACAAACAACCATTCACTCTTTCACTCACACGTAGGGATAATTTAGAGTTACCAATCAGCCTAACATGCATGATGAGGAAACCAGAGTACCCGAGGAAAACCCATGCACACACAGAGAGAAAATTCAAACTCCACCCAGAAAGGCCCTTGGACCGGGATTTGAACCAGGACAACCTTCTCACTGGGAGGCAGTGGCTCTGCCAGTTTTGCCATCTTGCTGCCCTGTCAATAATACTAAACAATAATAATAATAAAAAATAATAATAATATTAAGAATAAGAATTTATGTCTGAATTATATAGATGGAAAATGTGGAATGAAGATGTGTATAAACTAAATAAATACCTAATATAATTATACCTAAAACACATCAGTACGATGGAGAGCGATAAGGGCAGAAACAGTTATGTACTGTAAGTCTACTGTTACACAGAAAGGAGATATATAAAAAAAGAGTATCAATCTAAAATCAAGAAACGTTTTACACACAATTTAGGAGAAATGGGCCTACCTCAGGAGAACTATCACTGCTTCCAAACACATCAGCAAACTGAG
>NC_056501.1:20616461-20621476 GCF_014905685.2 Nematolebias whitei
TGCACGTTAATGATGCCCACCTCTGTACCAGGTGGGATATTTTCTGGGATGGGATTGGTCAGTGACTTCAGACTGATAACAGGGGCGTTGTCATTCACATCAGTGATATAAATTTTTACTTTAGCATAAGATGACAGCCCTAGTCCATCCTTTGCTTTTACACGTATTTCATATGAGTTTGTAGTTTCATAATCAACACTACCAATTATTTGTATTTCACCCTTTTTACTGTCAATACTAAATATTTGCATTACTTCTTCAGAAACATGCCCAAAATCATAACTTACATCTCCATTCACTCCTTCATCTGCATCAGTAGCACTGACAGTAACCACCACAGTGTCTAAAGGAGAGTTTTCAGGCAGTCTGGCTTCATAAACAGCCTGACTGAACACTGGGGCGTTATCATTAGCATCCAGCACAGAGACATGAATAACTGCAGTACCTGATCTCTGAGGAGATCCACCGTCTAGAGCTGTTAGTGTCAATTTAATTTCATCTCGTTTTTCACAATCTAACTCCTTATCAAGTACGAGCTCTATTTTATTTCCATCTGAAGCCAAAATAAAATGTTCGTTCTTTTCTAGGCTGTACTGCTGAACGGAATTCTGTCCCAGTCCGCATCGTGCGCCTCCTCCATCACAAAGCGCGCTCCCCTGTCTGCTGATTCCCGAATTTCAAAACGGATCACCTGTTCCTTAAATTCCGGCGAGTTATCATTAATATCCTGAATATGGAGTGTGATGCGGTGCAGCTCCAGGGGATTCTGCAGCACGAGCTCCTGTGTTAAGATGCACGAAGCCTTTTCTCCACAAAGCCCCTCTCGGTCCATCCTGTCGGCCACAATCAGCTCTCCGTTCTTCAGGTTCACATCACAGTAACGTTTGTCGGTTCCGTCGGTGTCAATGCGCGCCTTTCTGTTAGACAACGCGCGCGTCTGCAGCCCCAGATCTTTGGCAACGTTTCCAATAACTGATCCAGGTTTCATCTCCTCCGGAGAAGAATAGCTCAGGTCTCCATATGCGACGTGGAACCAACAAAGAACAAAAAAAAGCCCACACGTCTGAATAATGACGATTTTAGAATCCATCATTATCAGCGACATACATCCAGGTTGAGTGCAAAAATGAAACTGAAAGTTTAAAAAATAAACACGATCTTATGAAGAAATGCTTTTCGATCCTCACTGTTTGGTCATTTGTTACAAGACTGACGCACACAAATATGGCCACACCATGAAACGTGAAATTCACATATCACAAGACAAGTATATTGCGCCACCGTGAGGTATAACCGATTCAAACATGCACCCATTATGTAGTAAATAACTTTTTTTTTTTTTTTGGAGTGGCTAGAATACAACATTGTTACACCTTCAGCTGTCCCACCATGACTTAAAGGAACTGAACAACCGTGTACAATAAAGTGAAATGCAAGTTCCTGCAAACCTTTCCCATTCAGTAACCAATTCAGCATATTAAACAATCATATGTATTTTAGTAAGAAGCACAGCAAGGGCTTAAATATAAATTGGTTTATAATTCATTCAGTGTTCAAAAACCATGTTATTTATCAAAATATATGTGTTATTTGCATTATATATATATATATATATATATATATATATATATATATATATATATATAAATAATGTGTGTGTTTTATCAATGCCTTACAAATTGTTATAGGTTGACAATACCTCAGCAGCTTTTTTTAAGCAACAAGATCAGTGTATCTCTTGTGCGAGTCCCAAGCCCAGGTAAATTGTGAGAATTATGTCAGGAAGGGCATGCAACATAAAACACTTCAGTCAAAACTAATATGCAGGTACATCAAAGCACACAACAACCACCATCAATGCTGTTAACAAACAGGGCGCCGCATAAATTCTGCTACTGCTAGTCAAATACCACGTTTAAGTAAACATACCTGGAGATAGAGGGAGAAGAGGAAAGTCAAGAATGTATGACTCAAGGTGGCAACTCAAAATGTGGGAACAATGACAGGCAAAGTTAGAGAGTTGGATGACATGATGCAGATAAGGAAGGTATATGATTTTTGTGACTAAGAGACCAAGTGAAAGGGCAGCAAGGCTCGCAGCATTGGAGCAGTGGTGGAGAATGTTCTCAGACACTGTACTTAAGTACAAGTACAAATAGACAGAAATGTGCCAAGTAGATGTACCACTTAACATTTTTAGTATAAGCAAATAATTTCTTGCTTTTAAAAATACTTAAAGTATTAAAAGTAAAAGTACTTGCTGAATATATTACCTTATGCTATGGTCTACAATATCATTGTGTGCCTACCATATGTATATTTTCTGTAGTACATTAATAGTGTGTCATTTTAATGAACAATGCTGCAGATATTGCATGCTTTTTTCTTGTGTTTACCCTATGACACCGTTCACACTTGGGCTTGTGATTCTGTGCATCAGAATTTCAGGGATGACATGCAGTTAAATGCCATTAAGCAAAATAAGAAAGAGGAATGATTATACTTTTGAAAGTATTTATTTAACACAAAGCAAAACCTATGTGTCATTTCAACTGCGTTAAACACATTTGAGTAAAAGTTGTCTGCCTGAAAAAAGGGGCATTCGACACATCTAACAAAATAATAGACACTGATCATTTCCATTGACTTTTCTACTCCAGTTTGTCATCAAAGAGTTAAAATACTGTCTAGTCAACCTTGTAATGGGTCAATAGTGAACGATATTTTAACTTCCTGACACCATTTTCAAAACTTTGATCCAAGTGTCGCACTTGGATCAAAGTTTGAACCATTTGAAGACATCTCTTGTCTCATAACATCCCATGAACTGACACATTTTAATATCACAGCAATAATTTCTTGTTCAAGTTCAGAAGAAGTTGGTTTTCAAAGTTTTTTGAGTCCATTCAGGCTCTTTTGGGAGATAAAATATATCCTGCTGTACTGAAAAGTCTTTCAATAGTCTTTAAATAAGGCCATGGGTGGCATGTATCTTCTTGCTGACTCTCTGTGGTGGAATCTATTTTGGGTGTGTTAGCGTTGTTGTGGGTTCGCCCAGCTCAATGATGTATATACTAGAATATATGTCAATGGCCCAGCTCTTCTTGAAGGTGGGTCTAACGTTACCTGACTACTTAGCAGTGGTTCAAAGGGCCAACTCCCCTCTCGCCATTGGTTGCTTTCAAACAAATAAAAAAAAAAAAAACTTGTAACGCAACGCATTATAGAAATTTAATGTAGTAGAAAGTACAGATACTTAATGTAAAATGTAGTAGAGTAAAGAAAGTACCCACATTTAACTATACTTAAGTAAAGTACAGATACATGAAAAATGTGCTTACATATAGTAACAAAGTACTTGTACTTAGTTACATACCATCACTACATTGAATCAAGGATAAAACTGTTTTTACCATGGGCTGAATAG
Source organism: Nematolebias whitei (assembly GCF_014905685.2). NCBI lineage: Eukaryota > Metazoa > Chordata > Actinopteri > Cyprinodontiformes > Rivulidae > Nematolebias > Nematolebias whitei. Next base: position 20,619,889 of record NC_056501.1, read on the forward strand.
AAAGAGAACTGGAGTAGGGGTGATCCTGAAGGAGATGTTGGCAAATAATGTAGTAGAGTGAAAAGAGTGTCAGATAGGGTGATGTACATGAAGGTAGAAGTAGAAGGTCTGCTTCTAAACATTGTCAGTGGTTATGCTCCATAGGATGAATGTGTCATACAGGAGAAAGATAATTTAGGAAGGATCGGGATGAAGCGATTGAGGGCATTCTCAGGAAGGAGAGAGTGGTAGTCAGAGCAGACCTAAATGAAGATGTTGTTGGAGGAAACAAAGGGGACGAGGAAGTGCTGGGTAGGTTTGGTGTCAAGGAAATAAACCAGGAAGGACAGATGGTGGTGGATTTTGCCAAGAGAATGGAAATGGCTGTAGTAAACACTTATTTACAGGGGGGGGGGGGGGGGGGGCATTAAGGTGAAACACCCACACCTGTCTCCAACCTCATTTGCCCCACTCTGAGCCAATGAGCAAGGCCCTTAAAACACTCCCCCTCCCTCAAGCTGCTCCCAGGTCACCTTTAGGCAGTCCACTGCTTCACATGTGTGTGCTCACATGTGCATTGTGAAAAATGCAGATAATTATTTACCCAATGGGGATTACGAGTGACCGATGAGAATGAAGGAAGGTAGGCAGTGCAGGTAGACTACATTCTGTGTAGAAGAGGAACCGTGAGGGAGATTGGGGACTTTAAGGTTGATGCAGGGGAGAGTGTGGCCAGACAACATTGTATATCTGTGTGTAGAATGACTGTTGTTGAAAAGCAAAGAAAAATAAATAAATCAGAGAAAAATACCAAATTGTGGAAGCTGAAAAAAGGAATAGTGTTGTGAGAAATTGAAAGAGGAGCTGTAAAGGCTCTGGGTAATATGAAATAGCTTCCAAATGACTGACAAACTACAGCAACAGTAATTAGAGAGACAGGTAAGAAGGTGTTTGGTGTGTCATCTGGACAGAGAACCTGGTGGTGGAATTTTGAAGTGCAGGAAGCTGTTCAAAGAAAAAGGTTAGCCAATACGAAATTTGACAGTGAGAGGACTGAAGAGAGGAAACGGGAATATAAGGAGATGGAATGTAGAGCAAAGAGGGAGGTGGCAAAGGCAAAGCAGAATACATATGATGAGTTGTATGGGAGGCTGTAAACACGGAATATGGTGAGAAAGACTTGTACCAATTGGCAAGACAGAGAAATGAAGCTGGAAAAGATGTGCAGCAGGTTAGGTTTATTAGGAATGGTAATAGTCAACCGTTGAAGAGACAATGATGGGAAGATGGAAGGAGTACTAAGAGGAGCTAGTGAGTGAAGCAAATGAAAGAGAAACAATAGTTGTCATGGAAACTGTGGATCAGGAAGTGGGCGATATAGTGAGTGTAGTTTAGAATGTGCTAAAAAATACTGAAGAAGAGGAAGGCAGTAGGACCTGAGGACATAACAGTGGAGGTTTAGAAATGTCTTGGAGAGATGGCAGTGAGATTTTTTTACACACATTTTCAATTGCATATTTGAGGGTGAGAAAAAGCCTAAGGAATGAAGAAGATGTGCTGGTGCCCATGTATAAGAACAAGAGTGATGTACAGAATTGTGTATGTGTAT
>NC_056501.1:20621576-20626374 GCF_014905685.2 Nematolebias whitei
GAACCAACTTAAAAGGCACGTTTTGCTGGATGGAGCAGCGCACCTGTTGGTTATTTTCAGAATCCGCATCCTGCACATTAATGATTCCCACCTCTGTACCAGGTAAAATATTTTCTGGCACTGGGTTTGTCATGGACTTCACATATATTACAGGCTCATTATCATTGACATCAATTACATCTATGATCACCTTCGTGTAAGTAGATAACCCTAATCCATCTTTTGCTTTTATGCGTAAATCGTAATTTGTGACAGTTTCAAAATCTATTTTGCTGACAAGTTTTATTTCTCCCTTTTTACGGTCGATACTAAAAACTTTCTTCACCTCCTCTGAAACATGCCCAAAATCATAACTTACATCTCCATTCACTCCTTCATCTGCATCAGTAGCACTGACAGTAACCACCACAGTGTCTAAAGGAGAGTTTTCAGGCAGACTGGCTTTATAAACAGCCTGACTGAACACTGGGGCGTTATCATTAGCATCCAGCACAGAGACATGAATAACTGCAGTACCTGATCTCTGAGGTGCGCCTCCGTCTAAAGCTGTCAAAATCAATTTTAATTGATTCTGTTTTTCACGATCTAGCTCCTTATCTAGAACCAGCTCTAATGTGCTTCCATCCGCAGACAAAATGAAATGATCATTCTTTTCTAGTCGGTACTGCTGAACAGAATTTTGGCCCACATCCGCATCGTGCGCCTCCTCGATGACAAAGCGCGCACCCCTGACTGCTGATTCTGCAATTTCTATATTGAATGGACCTTCATTAAACTGCGGTTCGTTGTCATTTATATCGTGAATATGTAAACTAAAAGGGTGCAGCTCAAGAGGATTCTCCAATACAAGATCGCGTTTGATTACGCACGACAGCTTTTCTCCACAAAGCTCCTCCCGGTCGATCCTGTCGGTAACAATTAAATCCCCACTGCTGAAGTTGATGTCGCAATATCGTTTGCGATTTCCTGCGGCATCAACGCGGGCATTTCTCGATGAGAATTCACGCAAATCCAGGCCCAGATCCTTGGCCATATTTCCAATAACAGATCCGCGCTTCAGTTCCTCCTGGAATGAAAAGCTCAGTTCTCCGTTCACAGCGTGCAACATTACAAAGAAAAAAAGGCAGAACCGCATGCGCTCCATAGTGGCTCAAATGAAACGTGTCCAGGAATACAAAAGCACAATCCTCAGATAGATTTCCAATAGGCTCAAGATCATAAAGTAGAGCACCGACAGAGCTGCAGATATTCTGGTTCTGGCTGCGCAGCCAAAACAACTGGGTCTGAAAAAAAAAAAAAAAAAAAAAAATCCTTTCATCGGTTTACACAATAAAGGGTGGAGTGGAAATATATTCAGTCGAATAGCGACACCGTCAGTGGAAAGAAGAAAATACACTGAAAAACAAATGTGACTTTCTTAAGAAAATGTTTAAAAACTATATTTGATTTTTTTTTTTTTTTTTTTTCCGAAATCACTCAGAATATGTCCAGTCAGCAGCATCAGCATGCTAGTCAACACACCCAATCTTGTTTTTAATACGCATCTTTTTTATTACTGTAGGGTACAAAATAAAATAAAATAAAATAAAAATAAACTGCATTTAACTGATATGGTTAAGATTTATTTTAAAACATGCCTTATTATTATTTATAAAGTACAAGCCTATTAAACTAGAACCCTGCATTGGAAGATCTGAAAGCTGTGTCATGTTTCTGCTCCAACTTGCCATGTTTCTCTTTTCATTCATGTCCTGGTTTATGTTACAAAGTCTCTGTAATGCCTATCACCCATCCTGCTGCACTTCCTGCTCTGCTCACCTAACCACACCCACTCTGCTGAGTCACTGCAATCAGCCCTCATGCAGCTCACCTGTTGTCACCTGTATTTAAACCCCACAGCCACAATACTCAGTGCCAGATTATTAAAAGCCTAAAAGGGAGTAAATATCCAGTATCCATGCCATAGTCTTGTTTGTCTTCCTGGTTTTGACCTCACCCCTGTTCCACGGATTCCTCGCCTTGCTCTCTGCCCGTCTGTTTTGGATTATCTGCTCTGCTTATGGAAATTACCTCGACTTCCTCCAAGGACCACAACTTTTTTATCTTGTCTCAAGATTGACTTCGGATCTCTGACCACCTGTGTATCGGCCTTGTCTGTTTCTCTGAACCTGCCATTTGGATTCCCCTCCTTTCTGCTCACTGCTGAGCTCAGTCTCAAAAACGGCTCATCTTCACCATGGGTGAAGTCATCAGAACCAACTCCTTCAAGGAATCGCTCCCTTATCTGTCTGTTAAGATTGTGCTGGCCCAAGGACTAAGACCTCCACCAGATAGTTTATTACTATATCCTTTAAACCTTCCTGCTGTCTGCGATCTGGTTCGAATCCCTAAACCCGGTTGTCGTTTTATCCTCTGACGAGCAATAGTTAGGTTTATTAGTACTTTCAACATTTAAAGTAAAATACTGCAAAGCTTAAGGATAAATACAACCTGATGGATTGAAAACAATAAAATAAAAGGAAGACATGCTCCACCATAAAGTAACCATCGGTATAAAAGAATCAACAACTCAGCTAAACTATCGGAATAATATAAACTGTTGAAAAAAACATTCAGATTTCTGCTCGAGACTACAAGGGTTCATCAGCACCAAGGACAGAGACACAACAGCTAATGTACTGAAAACACCACAAGGACAAAAAAATGTTTCTGAAGGGTCAGATGTTTTACTATTTCAATAACTTTTCAATGTGCAATATTAGATAAAAGCTTGCTGTGTTAAGCTAAGCTATTATAATAATCAAGCCTATGAGGAGCTATGGCAATATTACCAGGAAAGGGGTTAAAATGTTTTTTTGTATCCTCAAGATTCTGAGACTGATGATTCAGGAATGAATTTGCATTCAAAGACACTAATGGCAAATGTTAAACGTGCAATTCGTAGAATAATGATCACCACATCCTAACCAAACCAGTTATTGTAATCAGTAGAAATCACTCCCAGAGAACTGACATTTAACCACTTACTGCAAATCTCACTTAAATAATTCCAATATACAGTTTAAACACTGGTGATAAATTTATTAATCCAACCTTTATTTAGACAGGTTAATCCCATTGAGCCTATGGGACTCATTTAGAGAAGAGACCTGATTTTAACAAAGAGTGATGTCAACTGTAGAAACAGACAAGAGAAAACAAATAAACCCTCAAAAGCAACCAGCACCTCTTATTTCTCAAATTTGGTGGTAGTATGACTAAACAGTCAAAGATAATATTCTTATTCAAATAAGGATGAAAATATTTTAGGTTCACGCTTTTACACTAAACTTAGTTAATATACAACATCATAAATGTATATATTGTTGACAGCACAACAACCAGACAATTAAATGAATAATGCGAACACATACTAGAAGTTCTTATTTTTTTTGAAATTGCACTTTTCCCTAATATGTGTTTTGTAGGTTTTGCAAAATAAAAATGAAGTTATAATTGACTTTTTATTAATTTGTCTTTAGCCTTGCGCAGACACTTGAACTCCCCTTAGTGCACTCCTCTAGCAGGTTAGTTGTGTGAACTATCAGATCTTACTGCTAGCAGAACACTCTCTTTCTTCTCATAAAACATTTATTGCCTTAAAACATATTTGTTTAAGAGAAATGTGTTTTTAAGAAATGTATTTAGATTATTGGAAATAAAGCCAATACAACTGTATTACATGATCACTGAATACGATAGCTCAGCCTATTTTATCAATGTAAACTAGAAAAAACAATATCTGTGATTTTTTAATTATATTTATTGTTAAATAAAATAAAACTTGCAGCTTGACTGACAGTAACATCTCACCGCTCATGCATCTTGATCCACAGTTACATGGTGAAATGTAAAACAGACTGAAAAGAAGCAACTTAACCATTACCAGTATTCACAACAAAATTAAAATAGTATTTTAAAGACAATAGTAACTGCTAAGAGAATAAACTAAACAGAAACCTGGCTAAGAAAACCATCACGACCTCCAAACATATTTCATAAGTTATGATCTGAATAAACGATTACCGTACCAACCATGTGTTCAGACATCAGCAACTCAGTGGGCTCACTATGTTCAAAACCACAGACAGAGACACACACCCAAAGCAAACCATACAAATAAATAAATAAAAAAAGTTAATAATTGAAGAATCATTCAAAACAAAAGGTCGAGAAAATGATGGATGCCGTGGTGATGAAAGAAAGAATACAAAAAGATAGAAGCAAAACAATAAATAAACTAGCATTGTTAAATTGCCTTATTGCAATTGCAAATATATTCACGTACTAATATAGACACATTGTCTTCATATAATATAATAATACATGATTGCAGTGGTGAGAAAAAATTACTAAAATAAATAATGCATTAAAAACTCTTTCTGAATCCTATGTTTATGTTCGGTTTCACCATTCCGCAGTTTAAATGGGAAGTTTTAAATTATTATTGGTGCATTATAGCCAACCAAACCACCTCCCCACCAACAAGACCCACCATAGCACCTTTTTTCAGAGTCATGGATGAATATGTCAGGAAAATCCAATACGGTTCAGCACCAAAAACAATTAACATAATGAAAAATTAAAGCAATAAATTAAGAAATAACATTGGAGGAGAAAATCTTTGAAAGAAAGTTTTGTAGTTTATGTCATGAGGTAAAGCTTCTTACCTCAGGAGAACTGTCAGAACCTTCAAACACATCAGCAAACTCAGCTGGACTCTTGTTCAGAGTGTGGTCAGCAGGCAGCGTGTTGTCAT
>NC_056501.1:20626474-20634747 GCF_014905685.2 Nematolebias whitei
TTTACATAAATAACTGGAGCGTTATCATTCACATCAATTATTTCAATAATTAAAGACGCATATGACGCCAATCCTAATCCATCCTTAGAAATGATCTGCATATCATAAAACGATTTCTTTTCATAATCTATTTCTCCCGCTACTTTAACTTCACCTGTAACAGGATGAAGAATGAATATTTGGTTTTCATCTGACACGTGATCAAATTCATAAGTCAAATCTCCATTCACTCCTTCATCTGCATCAGTCGCGCTCACAGTAACCACCACAGTGTCTAAAGGAGAGTTTTCAGGCAGACTGGCTTCATAAACAGCCTGACTGAACACTGGGGCGTTATCATTAGCATCCAGCACAGAGACATGAATAACTGCAGTACCTGATCTCTGAGGAGATCCACCGTCTAGAGCTGTGAGGAGCAACACGATTTCTCTTTTAACCTCTCTGTCCAACTCTTTGTCCAATATTAGTTCACTATATTTCCTCCCAACTCCTTTTGATTTAACATTTAATTTAAAATGATCGTTTTGTTGCAGGGAGTAGCTCTGAACAGCATTTTCTCCGATGTCTGCGTCGTGCGCTTCATTCAGAAGGAAAGCCGCTCCTCTCACAGCCGATTCACGTATTTCTAATTTTAGTGATTCTTCCTTAAACTGCGGTGAATTATCATTAATATCCTGAACATGGATGGTAATACGATGCACTTCTAAAGGATCTCCCAGCACCAGCTCCTGTTTTATCACACACGTCGGCTTCTTCTCACACAAAGCCTCTCTGTCGATCCTTTGTTGCGCAATCAGCTCTCCGGTGTGGAGGTTCACTCCGCAGTATGCAACACCGTTATCTTCTGTGTCAATGCGAGCCTTCCGAGCAGACAACGCTCCCAGGTCCAGTCCCAGGTCCTTCGCGATGTTTCCAATCACAGATCCGCGCTTCATCTCCTCCGGAACAGAGAAGCTCACGTCTCCTCTGACGAGGCGGAGGGACAGAAAAACAAGAGCCAGGCCGCAGCGCAGCGCAGCTGTCCACGACATTTTTTTTTTTCTTTTCTCCAAAAACAAACAAAGCAACAAGGTTACCTGAGGTGTACCTAGAATCTCAAGCGTTTTGAAGACGTATTCCTAATTTCTCACAGAACTAGGTTATCAAACGTCCAGAGCCGGTGTTCTAAACACAATGCAACAGAAGACTGAGGTTAAATCCAGTGACCAAACGGAGGAGGACAACCCCGTCTACCCGTTTACTGGTACACACTGACATCTTCAGCATTTACATTGTTATAACAAGGCTGGTAAATAAATAATACTAATAAAAATAATAATAAAAAGAAAAAACGAGGTGAACTTATTTTATTATTATTTTACAGTGCTTTTATTGAAAAGAAAGTTACATGGCATTTTAAAAAATTTATTATTTTGGGCAAATCACAATAGGCTATACCGTCAATAATTAAATAAAGTTTTCCCAATCAAAGTGTATAAAGTCTAGAAAGTGTTTTTTTTTTTCTTCATATGCGTTACTACAGTCATGTATTTTACTATTTTTAAACTATTGAATAGGTAAAACTTTGACATTAGTGAAACTATTTTCTTTCATTCTAACCAAGATGCTGTCTTCAGGATGAATGGAGAAAAATATATATTTACATTACTGTGTGTAGCCAAATGTTTGAGTGTCCAGACCAAGCTGTATTTAGTTTATCTGCCAACGTTTAGTAAATTTTAAATGACATAACTCGTGGTGGCAGTGGTAAAGGACTCGTTCTGGTGTTTAGAAGTGCAGCCCTAAAGTGTACCCTTTAGTGTTAGCCTCAGCTGACAGTGAAACACCGTCGAGTGGCATCATGAAGGGACTGAATGAGCCACACATGCCTGTATTGCTGCAACCTTGCAAAGGCATGGACAAGCTGCAGGGATGTGCTTGAATGTTTTTTGGACATACACAAATACCAGAAGCAAATAACAAACAGAAGGCAAATCTATTTGTATTTCTTGTTGGCAACAGTAGCAAAGAACAATGTGCTGGTGGCAGATACAGCTAATGATGCTTACAATATAGACATTATCAAGAATTTTGATGAGCATTGCATGAACAAGCCTGCTGAGTAACAATGCTTTATTTTCACAAGAAACCAGGACACCAGTAAAAATATCAACAGTTATACCACTGAACTCACTGTCAACAAAAACATAATTCCAGGACAAAAAAAAAGGGGGGTTGTAAGCTCAATAATCCATGTAAATAACAACAAAAAAGGTTAAGTTGTGTCATCCGGACCAGTTTCTTTAAGTGAGAGAATAAATTCAGAATGTTGAGAGATTCTCTTATAGCAGGATTGTGTGCAGAAGTAACAATAAAAGCATGAGAAACGGACTACTTCAAGAGATAAACTTTGCATTCCACATGTTTGCAGCTGTGCAGAGCAGCTGACATTTCTAAATAACATGTCAAAACCATCACCAGACCTATGATGGAAAAGGTGAACACAGTGCAAGAAGCACAGTGCCAGTTTAAATGCAGCAATACACTACAGTGTAAATTATGTGGGAAAACACATGAGAAAGGGCGATAAATGCCCATATTTAGAAAAAAAAAATGTACAAAGTATGGTAGGGCCAAAAACAAAAACACTTTGCAGTAAGATGCTAAACAAAATCTGACCAAAAGAGATAGAAACACAAAATTATAACAACATAATATGTAAGTCATAACTACGAGTATATCACCTGCATTACAGAAACAGACAAGGAGGTAATGGATGTTACAGAGACATATCTAAGATAAGATAATATGAGATAAGATAAGATATAACTATTGATCCCGCTGGAAATTGTTGTGCCATAGTTTCAGTACAAAGGCACAAACACAAAGAATCACACAAGATTTAAAACATAACAGAGAATATGAAAAACAACAGAGAATATATAAATACCCACAATTAAGGTCTAAAATAGGTCAAGTGCAGACAGACACATTACATTGTTTGTTGCAGTAAGAATCCAGTGTAGCATGCAGGGGGTGTGACATGTTGTTCAGGATCTGGAGCAGTTTCCTCAGCATCCTCTGCTCAGACACATCTTTCAGAGACTGCAGGTCCACTCCCAAAACTGAGACAGCTCTCTTGATGATCTTATGGAGTCTGTTGGCATCAGCTTTCTTCACCCTGCTGCCACAGCACACCACAACATAGAAGATGTTGCTGGAAACCACCGAGTGGTAAAACATCTGCAGCATGGTCCTGCAGATGTTAAAGGACCCGAGTCTTCTCAGAAAAAAAAAAAAGAAAAAAAAGGTAACTCTGCCCTTTCTTGTAGATGGCATTGGTGTTAGCTATCCAGTCCAGTTTATTGTCTAGGTGGATCCCCATCAGGTAGTTGTAGCAATCCACAGGTTCTACCTTAGTACCCTGGATGTTGATAAAGTTGTGAGGTGGGGGGTGGGGGCTTATCTTCGTCCTGTAGTCCACCTGCAGCTCTTTTTCCAGCGTTGAGTAGCAGGCGGTTCTGTCCACACCACTCCACTCTACTCCATCTAGTAGAAAGATTACAGAATGGAGGATGAAGAGACGGGCAGTGCTTACATAGACTCTTAAGGTTCCTTATGCAGGTGTACTGTTAGGCAAAAACAGAGTACAATTCTGAATAAACTGTGGTGTAAGTTGCAACCTCATCCTCATTAATCTGCTGAAACCTACATTGAGCTGGAACACATTAATAGTGTACTAGTCATGTACAACAAGTGGATGCTGATGTTATTAGAGGGGTGCAAAGTCAAAACAAGAAACTCCAAAATGCATAACATATATAGAGTTCCAAGTAAAAAATGAAGATGGTGCAGTGCTTTGCTTGATAGATTGGCCGACGAGGCGATGAATCTGATTAAAGTGCACTATAAGTTCATCATGGCAGTAGGCAGTCTAGTCACACACAAACAAATAAATACACAAATATATACAACCTGCAACAGAACTGTGAAGACATTAAGGACAATTATGCTGATGTGCTCACTGAAGAGGTTTGTTCGGAGGGAAAAGTCAAAACGGAGGTCGCCAGCACAGTAAAGTCAGTGAATTTACCACATAAATGAGTTCCAGTGGCTATAATGAAACTGCTGAAAGAAAATCAAGAAGACCTGCAACACAGAGGAATCATCACACCTGCAGGATGCAGTACAGACTGGAACAATGCCATGGTGCTTGGACAGGAACAGAACAGCAAGCCAAATAATATATATTGCTCCCAAATCCTTGAACAGAGCCCTAAAGCAGTCACTATCTGTTGCCAGTCATTTTACCAGACTTCTTGAAAGCAAAGGTGATCAATGTTCAGTGGGTGTCATCAAGAGTGGATTCTGGCATGTGCAGCTGGAAGAAGACTCCATTTATTTAATAACATTTGCCACTCCATTTGGTCATCACAGATGATTGAGGATGTCAATGGGGATAAGTCTGACCCCTGAAGTCTTTCAATGAAAACTAATACAAACATTGGACAGTGTGCCAGGACTGTGCATTACTGCATATGACATTCTCATCACATGTTAGGGAGAGACACAAGATGAAGCAGAGCATTTCTCATTAAAAATATATAAAGAGAGAATCAGTTTCTTGACAGATGCAGACAAACAATCATAAAACTGAATGTAGGCAAATTCAGACTGAAACAGAAGGAGGCTACACATCAAGCATCACCTGACTGCAGATAGACTCAAACTAGATCAGAAAAATGTGTGCCATTGAACAGATGCCAGCACTGGCAGATGTAACAGTAAAGCAAAGACTAATAGGTATGGTAAATCACCTAACCACATTTTACCCTCAGCTGTCAGATCTATGCAAGGTGTTGAGACTTGAAAGTCACTGAATGGAATTGAACAGCAGAAGACAGAAGAAGCTTCAGTCTGAAAAAGACAATGCTACGTGCTCCAGAACTAAAATATTATAAACATGACAAAGAGCTGACCATGCAGATTGATGCTTTAGACAGTTTTAGGTGCAGCCCTATTGCAAATGGAAAAGCCAGTTGTTTTAACCACGTGAGCAGTAAAACCAGAGCGCACCCATAGTCAGATTGAAAATGAGTCCCATGCAATGATTATCAACATTGAAAAATCAGTGCACATACTGTATGGCTACAAAGTAACTGTTTAGTGATAACAAGCCATTAGAAACCATAGTGCCAAAAACATTACTGAGCACACCAAAGGCCACAAGTTATGATGCTGTGCATATGTAAGCATGATGTAGAAATATTTTATAAGTCAGGAGCATAATTGGTACTAGCAGATACTTTGAGTTGAGCTGTTCCACCAGAAAGCTAAATAAGAGACATTTGCTTTACATTTACCGATCTCAGCAAACATACTACGTTATAAAAAGACAGCCACAGAAAAGGACAAAACATTTCAACTTCTCATTAAAACCATGATGTAAAGATGGTCTAAAGACAAGCTACAGGTACTGAGTGAAATCAGGCTAACTTTTAATTACAAGATGAGTTAAGACACCAGGGTGGTGAACATGTTTTAAATCCTGATGCTATGAGGACATGCATCAATAGCCAGTTAATTCACCTCACCAAGATGTAGAAGGATGTTTACAGAGGGCAAGAATGTGTGTCTACTGGTAAGGCACGGAAGTGCAGATAAAACATCCATGGTTGACAAACAACAAAAAGAAACACTAATGTCATAAGAAGTGTCAAGCAGGTTGTGAGCAAATGTGGCACAGGTTTGTTTGTGTTTGACAACAAGGACTATCGCGTCACAATATATTAATTCTCAAACTTTTGACATGTAGACTTGGCAGACACAAAATTGACCACAGTGAGGAAACTGAAAGATCATTTCAACCATCAAGTTATTACATATTTGATCTTGGACAGTGGATAACAATATGCATTACAGGAATTTAAATAGTTGCTAAACTGTGGGGATTTTAACGCGTGAACTCATCACCAGAATACACACAGAACAACGGCAAAGCAGAATCAGCTGTTAAGGCAGAAAAACTAGCCTCTCTCTGAGCCATAGCTGCTGGACAGGATCCGCATCCTTCTTTCGTGGACCATTTCAACATACCATCACAGAGCCTGAACACCAGTCCATCACTGAGACTGCTCAGTTATTGCACCAAAACATAGTTACCAATTAATTAAAACATCGTTCAATACAAAAACAACTGGGCTTTATTTGTAACAGAAGACGTTTCGCTCCTCATCCGAGGAGCTTTCTCAATTCAATGAGCAGTGAGTGAGAGAATCAGGTTATAAGGCTGAGTGAGATAAGACACACACACATATGTAGATTTGACAAGTCACACCTCCACACCTTAACAGTAGGGGGCTTCTTAAAGTCTTTGTTACCAATGAAAACAAGTCTGTTGAAAACAAAGGTGGTTCAAGTCAGACGGAAGCAGAAGAACAAGCAACTATGTCAGAGCAGTAGAACATATAAAACAACTCAGCCAGAGACTTGAATCTGATTCATGCAGGGGACTTTTTGAAAAGCCAACCTTTCCCATCGTGGGATGTCTAGAGACTAGGCAAGGTATCCAATCAAAAAGAGGTCCTATGATGTTCAGTCGCAATCTGCGAGTACCATTATGAGAAACTGCAGACACCTTAGACATGCACCTGGAAGTACCACCAGTGACACAATTGATATCAGTATAAATATCCAATGTCAGCCAGAGGCTGAGACATGGACATTCAGCGGCACACAGAGACAATAGTAAAGGAGAGACCCCTGTCACAACCAGAGCTGGTCAGACAGTGAAGTTACCACAGCAATACCAAGACTTTGTACAATCATGCAGATCATACAATCTGTCACATTAGTCATTTGGAGGCATTGCACTGAAATTAGAAATAACACAAGGACTGTTTGTGGTATTTGTTCAAAAAGGATAGCAAAAAAATATATAATGAAATTTAAACATTGATGTTGATTTGATTATATTGACTCTCCCTTTGAACACTAAACAAACAAAATTATGGTTGTACTTGCTTACAGGGATACATCTGATATAGGTTTTGTTTAACCGTCTTAATACATTGCCCCTTGCTGAACATGTTTTGGATTGAACTCTTTTTATTTAAGTAGCTAAATATGAAAAGTTTTATTTTGTTGATTACTGGGATAGCTTTAGTCTAAGATAAAAGCTTTAAGTTTGAAAAAGAGAAAAGGATGTAGCAAGAGAATGTTTTGGGGTTATGTTGCAAATGGACATGTTAGCATGTGATGATGAAGGCATGAGTGCCCTGACCAAGCTCATATATATATATATATATATATATATATATATATAGAGAGAGAGAGAGAGAGAGAGTTTACCTGCCATAATGTTTACAACCTGCAGTATTGAAACAGGACCTATGTGCTCTTTATGGGAGTACTGAACATACCATGACACATAGAATGCAACATGCAGTACTGCTAGAAATCAGTTAAACATATTTTTGAGTGAGGTTGCTTTAATGCAGCGTTCTTCTAAAAATTGCTAAGTGCTGCAACAAGATTTTTGTTACACTATAAATACTTTGAAAAGTCGAATTAACAGCAAATACTACTGTCAGTATGTCATAAACTTTTCAAATTATAGCTTTAAAACGGTGTTACTGACAGTGAACTAATTCAAAGTTCTTCCTTGTATGTTTGCTACAAATATTTTGTAACGCTCCTTTAAATTAACGCATTTCGTTCAGAACTCAGTGGAGCGGAAGTTCAGCGCGGACGTTTTTTGAGTGTGACACAAGCAAGAAACGTGTGCTCACCGCAGGTGGTGTGCATCTCATAGCCGCATTCATATTAAGTGGATAAAGGACTCATGTGACGCATTATGTGAAGCATTATGTGAAGCAATGTGTAAAGTTCAGTGTCTGACCCGCTCGTTGCGAAGTGTAGCGCCAAAGCTGATGGTGTTTTTTTCCCGTTTGCTCAGAAGACAATGAGGTGCGTTCAAGGGGTCCCTGTTAATTTGAAATTCCATGTAAACGCGATAAACAGGCATTTTATGTTTGTAAACGTTTGCAACATCCTCCAATTTGTTTTAAATTTTAAAGTCCTGTAAATTTTAATGAAAGCGACACAATTAAAAAGAGAAACCATTTTCTTTTTTTCATTTCATTCTCAGGATTCCATCTCTGCCCTTGGCAGATAATGTGGTCCTGTTGGCAGCATCATGCCGTGATCTGCAGCTCTACTGGAGCTGTTTGCAACTGAGGGTGAAGCGGACAGACGTCAGAATAAGCGGAAGATAATGCGTCAATGATGGATGG
>NC_056501.1:20634847-20637784 GCF_014905685.2 Nematolebias whitei
GTTTGCTGATGTGTTTGGAAGCTCTGATAGTTCTCCTGAGGTAGGAACAAGTTAATTATATTTCCTTTTGTCTTCACAAATGTTGCTGGCGGTTATTATCAGTCATAACCTACATGGGAATCATTAAATGTTCTTTACACTATTTAAACTCAACCTTTTTTTTTTTTCTCGAGTCTACATTTTTTGCTAGTCTGTAGACAATAATTGTCATGTTATGTTAAGATGTTCAAGTGTTCTGTCCTTTTCCTTGGTTGTCTTTTTATCATTCACTATGTCTGCTTATGATTTCATAAAGTTTTTCATCATTTGCCTCTAATTCAGCTTAGACTGGTGGTCTCTTTGGTTGACAGGCTGTGTTCAGAGTTTCTGACTGTAACAAATATATTCCTTGCAAACACATGATATCTACATCATAATTCTGTGTTGATAGCATCATAGCCTTTTGGGCCCACTAAGTTTTGTTTTAACCACATGGTTTAATTGACTCGTGATTGTTCTAAACAGTTACTTTACAGCCAATAATTTTATATTTTTATGCTGAAAAATATTGCTGTAAACTCTGTCATCATTGCATTCTCACAGTAATTTGTATAGTTCCTCAGCTAGCAAAAGTAAGTATGTTGTGTGCAGTTGCATCCAGTCATGAGTCTGAAGAGTCACTCTGACCTGTCAGCCCTTCAACAGGGTTATAATAATTCAATACTGGAGCAAGACATATGTTATTTGTCAGATTGAGGAATACCTCCTTGTCTTCTGCTGTTCAATTCCATGCAATGTCTTTTTGTGTCAGGTTTTCAGCACCTTGCACTGGTCTAACAGTTGAGAGCAAATTTAGGTTGGATGATTCACCATACATATCAGTTTCTGCTTTAACATTTGTCTGCGTGAGCATCTGCTAGATGACACTTCTGGTTTCTCTTTTTGCACTCAGATGGAGTGTGATGCATGAAATCTCTTTGTGACATTTTCTGATATTTTATCTGACTTTGACATTGTGTCTTCTATTATCTGGATATGTCAGATAATTTATCTTTCCACATGATAATGCTACTCAATATTTTTGCATGTCAGCCTGTTGAAAAGGCCATTATTCTTTAAAAACTACATCCTTAACATTATATATATAATGTTAAGGTGCAGTATTGAAAACATATCCCATTGAAAAAAACAAGTTTTCTGGTTTGACTTTCCATAGTTGGTATTTATAGAATTTATACTTGTTAGGGCTTTCTTATTGTTGCTGAAACTATTGAAACTTTCCACTGTTGGCGAATGTTTGGTGTTGGAATTCTTCATGTATACAATTGGTTGTAAATAACATTTGCATCCTAAATTTCCCTCTGTACTTCATTCTGAATTCTGAATTAATTTGTGCCTTCTCGGGATGTGGGAGTCCCTAATTCGATCCCCAGCCATTCCCAAACATTATGATGTCTCTGAGCAAGACATCGAATTGCTCCCCGGGTGTAGCTGTCCACTGTTCCACATGGGTGTAATCCAGGTGTGATGGGTTAAATTCATAGAAATAATTTTGCCAATGTATGGGAACATACAATATTAACACATAGCACTTTTCTGATTTTTTTTTTTTAAATGTGTATCCCATGCAGATTATTTTACTTGTTTAATTGAGAAATTAATCCCACTTTTTTTTTTTTTTTTTAAGTTGTAAGATAGTAAAACAAACAAAAAAAAAGAAGCATAAACTCACATTACTATATAATGTTAAATTAAGTATTAGAATTGAATCTTTTTTTTATTTTTTTTATTTTTTTATTATTTTTTTATTTTTCCTTTGCACGGACCTTGGCAATGCAATACATATTAATTTCATACTTCACCTTTTGAACAGTCTAGTAAGGGTTTTCTTGAATTGAAGCTGTTTGTCATTAGATGGTAAAAGTAATTACTGCATTGGAGTAAACTTTTACTTTTTCTGTCTCTGTCCCTGGTGCTGAAACCTGCTGTGTTTTTAGTCAGCTAACAAAAGCAACGTTGCCCGTTTCTGTTTCTTAAAACTTTCATAGTTTAACTTTTTGTAAATAATAGGAAAATAAACATAATTTTAGTTTTAAAATTACGACAATATATGTTTTTTTTTAATTATCATTATTATTATTTTTATTATATATTTTACTTTATATAACAAGGTGATGTTACTTTTGTTGTATTTTTCGCTAAGTCAACGGGTCATTCATTCCCTACACTGCTTTTTGAACTGCAATTCACAGAAGTTCTGCTTAATTTTTTGTCTGTGTATAAAGACCAAACACATTATGATGAATAGTTAGTTAGATAGATAGATAGATAGATAGATAGATAGATAGATAGATAGATAGATAGATAGATAGATAGATAGATAGATAGATAGATAGATAGATAGATAGATAGATAGATAGATAGATAGATAGCCCTTTAAAGGGAGAGTCACAATCACTTTTTAAATCTTGCTGGGTTTTGTCTGTAAAAAAATACATTGTGTATGTATTTGTCTTATTTTAAGTGAACTTATGAAAGTTTATACTTGTGTTTCTTAAACATTTGTCTGAAGAAATGTAAGTGAAAACAAACATTTAACGGCTTTTGTGTAAAAAAAAAAAAAAGGTATTGCAAAATAAATTTACTCAAGTACATATGAGTTTTATTGATGTTTGATTAGGTAGTCATACATTTGCACTAAAATGTAAAAATATGTGCTTTCACAAAAGTTAATTGTTTGAAAAAGCCAGTATATAAGAGACGCGTGATTTACGATGTTGGTTAAAAAAAGAAAAATCACATTAAAAGTTCTTTGAAAGTTTTATAATACTCCGTTAATCAAGTTTAGTTAAAAAAAAGAAGTACAATTTAGAAAAATAAATAAATCTTATTAGTTGTTGTATTTCATTTTTACTGAAGATGTCAGTATAGACCAGGGCAACAACAACCAGTGAACGT
>NC_056501.1:20637884-20641988 GCF_014905685.2 Nematolebias whitei
TGTTGCCCTGGTCTATACTGACATCTTCAGTAGAAATTAAATATAACAACTAATAGGATAAAAAAAAAAATAATAATAAAAAAAAAAAAACGATTCATGGAGTATTATAAAACGTTCAATAAACCTAAAAAAAAAAAAATACAGGATATTAATTTATGAGACTTATAAAGAGTTGCTTTTTCAAACTATTTAATTATTGTGGAAGAGCATTTATGTATGTATTAATGTATGTATTTTTTTTGCATTTAAGTCCAAATGTAGGGCTGTTTAATCAGACATCAAGAAAACGCATATTTTCTTTTTTTTTTTTTCATTTTCTTTTTTCTGTGTTTTCGTTTTTACTCAAGTCATTAAATGTTTGATTTGACTTAGATTGTCTCAGAAAAAAAAGTTTAAGAAGCTCAAATATAAACTTGCATATTTTCACTTAAAAAAGATGATTAAACACACAATTTATTTTCTCAGACAAAACACTCCAGCAAGATGTAAAAAGTGAGTATGACTCTCCCTTTAAAGGGTTAATAATAATAAAATAATAAAAAAAAACAGTCCATCGTAATATTTTGTCTTTAAACACAGACAACTGAATTTGCCACAGAGCTTCGGTGAAATAATTTAAAATGCAGTGAAGGGAAGGATTGACCTGTTGACTTGGGGAAATGCAGCATGAGTAATATTGCCTTGTTACATAATAAAACATGTACATACGTTTATCATATTTTTAAATCTAATAATATTTGTTTTCATATCATTTTAAAAAGTAAAACAATTAAAGTTTTAAGAAAGAAAAACGTGCAAAGTTGCTTTTATTAGCTGACCAAAAGGACACCAAGTTTCAGCACCAAGGACAGAGACAGAAAAACTGAATTGTTTACTAAAAAAAAAATAAAAATAAAAAGTCCATCCTCAATAATCCAGGCATACAATCCAACACTTTTCAGTCAGGTCAGGATTACTCCAATGCATCTGTTATTTTTATAATCTAATGGGAAACTTCTTCAATTTAGGAAAACCCTTATCTGCTTGTTCAAAAAATTAAATATGAAATAAATATTGATTGCATTGCCGACGTCCGTGCAAAGGAAACAGAAAAATTCTAAGTAAAAGAAAATATGCAAATTGAATAAACAATTGTCCATTAGATAGTATTGTGTGATTTTTCTTATTTTTTCTTATCTTAAAACATAAAAAGTGGAACTAATTTATCAAGTAAAATCATCTGCATGGGATAAAATAATAAAATAAAATAAAATAAAAAAATTCTGAATAAGTGCTATGTGTGTGTCATTTTTGTATGTTCCCATACATTGACAAAACGAGTTCCCTGCATTTAACCCATTGCACCTGGGATCTACGCAGGTGCATAGAGCAGTGGGCAACTATGTAAGCACCTGGAGAGCAATTTAAGGATTAGGTTTCTGGCTCATCGACATCACAACATGTGGGAATGGCTAGGGATTAACTCTGGGACTTCTGGGTCCAGAATCGGCAAAAATGAATTCAGAATGAAGTGCAGAAGGAATTAAGGAAACAAATGCTCTTTACAATCAATGCTATACATGAAGAGCTACAACACCAAACACTTGCCAACAATGCAAAAATATTGAGTAACATTATGTTGTGGACATATGCATTTTTTTTTAAATTTCCAGGACAAATAAGACACAATGTCAAAGCAGATAAAAGATCAGAATAGGTCACAAGGAGACTGTATACATCACACTGCATCTGACTGCAAAAAGACAAACCAGAGCCAGAAAAAAAAAAATCCATTTAGCAGATGCCCACAAAGACAAATATTGAAGCAGAAACTGAAATGTGGTGAATCATCAAACCTAGCTTTGCTCTCACCTGTTAGTCCAGTGCAAGGTGCTGAACACCTGCCACAAAAAGACATTGGATGGAATTGGACAGTAGAAGACAAGAAGGTATTCCTCAATCTGACAAATACACAATTTCCTAGTCCAGTTTTGAAATATAACCCTGTTGAAGGGCAGACGTCAGAGTGACTCTTCAGACACATGTTTGGGTGCAGCTCTATAAACAATATAATTACTTTTGATAGCAGATTAATAATAAAAAACAGTGTGGCAATGCATTGATTCAATATTTCCAGCATGGTAATATTGACTGTAAGCATGGCTGTAAAACAGCCGTCGCAACAATTATATGTGAAGGGGACAAGTCCCCACCCCCCACATTAAAAAAAACAAACAAAAAAAACGTTCGTTTGGATCCCCCCCCCCCCCCCCCACACACACACACACACACACCACCGCCACCACTTTTACTATAAAACATTAGTTCAGGCGGCGCAGTTTCTGTTTCTTCGTGAACAAATCCATTCCACTTGATTAATATGAGAATACTCAAACCACTAAACTCCACTCCAGGTTTTCCTGGTTACCTCCAACACAGCAGCTTGTTGCCACGGTCACAATATATGGTGGTCACAGAATATGGTGTAACACCTGCAGTGTTTCTGTGCGTCTCCTCCTGTCTCGGCATAAAACGCGCACAAGTGGAGGAGATGGAGACACCTGTGTTACTCGCGCGCCAGTTTAGCGAGCTTAGTGTGGGCAGTTGTTGACCAGGGGGTTGATCATAAACATATATTCATGTTAGGAGGATGCTTGAGAGGAGCTACGTCTGTAGCATGTTAGCTTAGCAGTAACTTGACGCTGTAAGACGTTGCAGGTGAAAGAGACGCTGTGTGTTAATGTGCTTTAAAGTTGAAATGTCTTTAAAACCCCACATCTTATTGTCTTCAAACGTCACGAGAAACATCATTTAGAGGAGTAGTGTTGAACACAAGTAAACAAGTCCAGTGGCATTGTTTTTTTTATTTCTTTATAAACACAAATAGTGCAGACCTGACGCTCTGTATTAAAGTGTATTAAAGTTAAAATGTCTTTAAAACCCACAGCTGAATTTACACAAACTTGGTGAGAAACATGTTTTAAATGTGTGGAATTAAAGGAAATCTAGCAGAAACGTTGCTTTTTTTGTACACTAGTGAACGCCTTTTTTACGCGTGCACACACGAACACCTACACAAATCATTGTGTCATCCCCACATTACGGATGCTTCTGACGCCCTTGCTGTAAAGTAACTCTTCAGAACAACCTCAAGTGAATAAAATCACAAGGTTCAAACAAAAACTGAGTGGGCCAAAAAAAACTACAAGATATGATGTGAGCACATACGTTTGATGTTGACATCATGTATTTGCATGGAAGAGATGTGTTTGTGTTACAGTCAGAAACTTTGAACACAGCCTTGTCACCACAGAGTACACATCCGTAAGCTGAATTAGAGACAAATAGCACGATGCAAAACGTCCAAAATTCAGCAGAGAGACTGAAATAAAGAAAGACAACCAGAGAAAAAGACAAAACACTCCATCTTCTCAATAAAACCACCATGACACAATTATGGCAAAAATGTTAACTACAAATACCCAAAGAAATCAGGTCATACTGTCCATTACTACATGAGCTAAGCCTCCAGAAAGTGTGTTCTTACGAGGTGATCGCACATTCATCCATGATGACATAAGAACAGACATCACTAGCTGATTACCTTCATCTCACTTAGGTGTAGAAGAATACCGGTCGAGAGAACGTGTCTACATGCAAGACATGAGTGGCTATAGAAAATAATAATAAGTATTTCACTAAGCCTACTACAACTGAACAGAGACAAAGCAGGTGGAATAAAGTGGACTGTGTGAGTTTCCATACGATCCCACTACAGAAAATCTGGAGAGGGACTGATGCCAACTAGCAGAAGGTTCCTGAGAAGTTCTATTTTACAATCCACATCTGCTCACATAGACTCATGTTCATGCTGCTGTTGTTTGGTGCATTGTTTTGTACTGTTAGTGCTTAGTATATTCTGTGTTTAGTATATTTAGTGTTTTCTTAGTTTAGTGTATTTACTGTTTCCTTTCTTTAGTGTATTCTTAGTTTAGTGTATTCTTATTTTAGTGTATTAATAATTTAGTGTACTCTAAGTTTAGTGTATCAACTGTATTCTTAATTAAGTGCAATCTAGGTTTAATGTATTCTTAGTTTAGTGTATGCTTAGTTTAATGTATTCTT
>NC_056501.1:20641998-20643066 GCF_014905685.2 Nematolebias whitei
AGTTTAATGTATTCTTAGTTTAATGTATTCTCAGTTTAGTGTATTCTCAGTTTAGTGTATTCTTAGTTTAGTGTATTCTTCGTTTAGTGTTTTCTTAGGTTAGTTTATTTGGTGGTTTCTTAGTTTATTGTATTTATTTAATATTTAGTTTAGCAAAGTTCATGTCTTGGATCTTACTACTGTTTTTCTTTACAATTTGTATTTTTGATGGATGTAACTGGGGGACCATGTGCACATAGCTTTCATTCCACCACATGCACTAAATGTGATATGAATGACAATAAAGATCCTTGAAATTTGAACAATCTGATTAATTTTAGAAGAAATCACATATACTTCATACAAAGACCTATATTTATCATCACTGATCATACATGTTAATATCATCATTTTGTGTCAACATGCCAAAGGCTGTGAGCCATGAACATTCAGAGATGACGCATGCCATACAACAAAAGAAGAGACACCAGAAAGGGAGACGTAAACCGATAATGTTTTTAAAATGTTTGATTTATGAGGTGTTATATATATATATATATATATATATATATATATATATATATATATATTATCTTATATATATTATCTTATATATATTTTATATTTTATCTCCAAATCTTATAGTTTTACCGGCAAAAAAGCAAGCCCCCAGATTTTTAATTGTGAGGATAAATAATAATTATATATTCTGTTTGTGGAAAAAAAAACACACACAAAAAAAAAACAAAACAATGAAAACAGAACTGCCTATTGTGAATCAAGGAAAGATGGAAAGTATTCTAAAAGTGGAAATAGACATTAACATAGGATATCAGGAGTTCTAGATGGTTTAAAGTCAACATTCTCTAGATTAAAACGGGACCTATTCTCAGATATGAACATGAAAAACACATCTTTAAAAAATAAGTTCAGTTGCTGGAATGTGAAGAACATTTTGGATTCTAACAACTGATAATAACATTAAGCAAGAAATAAATGTTAAAACAAATAGAACACATTGGAATTATATTTAACGTGCTCTTACCTCAGGAGAACTATCACTGCTTCCAAACACATCAGCAAACTGAG
>NC_056501.1:20643166-20643733 GCF_014905685.2 Nematolebias whitei
GCCCTGGTCTATACTGACATCTTCAGTAGAAATTAAATATAACCACTGATATGATTTTTTTTTTTTTTTTTTCAAAACGAAACTTGATATACATAGTTGTAGAAAACGTTCAGAAAATATTTAATGTATACCAAGACACTAAATCATAAAGCTCATAAAGAGTGTTTTTTTAAACAGTCTATATAGCGAAAGCGCATATTTTAGCATTTTAGTCCAAACGTGACACTTTTCTAAACATCAAATAAACTCATGTTTTTGTGCATGTATATTATGTTTTTTATTAGTATTATTATAATTTTTTTATCTTACACAAAATTCATTAAATCGTTGATTTGACTTCCTTTTTCACAGAGAAACGTTAAAGAAAGAATCACAAACGTGGTGAAATTAACATAAACTGGATAAATCAACACGTAATTTACATTTTTACAGACAAAAAAATCCAGCAATATTTAGAAAGTGAGTGTGACTCTCCCTTTAAATGTATATATATATATATATATATATATATATATATATCTAATGATAATAAATAAATAAATAAGTCCATCATAATATTTGGTCTTT
>NC_056501.1:20643743-20647666 GCF_014905685.2 Nematolebias whitei
TAATGATAATAAATAAATAAATAAGTCCATCATAATATTTGGTCTTTAAACACAGACAACAGAAGTCACCACAGATCTTCTGTGAGTTGTAGTTCAAAAATAAGTGATGTGAAGGAGTGATGACTTTGGGAAACATACAACATGAGACATATTACCGTATTGTATAATAATAATAAAACTAATAATAATTTAAAAAAATATATGTTTATCATAATTTTAAAACTATTTTGTTTGTTTGTTTTAGAGTTAAAACAAGTAAACCTATAACAGTTTTAGGTAAAAAAAAAAAGAGCAAAGAAACATTTTATTAGCTGATGAAAAGGACACCAGGTTTCAGCACCAGGGACAGACAGAAAAAGTAGTTTACACCAATCCATCCATTTTACCATCTAATGATAAACATATTATTTTCAAGGAAATCTTGGCCCGATTGTTCAAAAAGTGTAACATGAAACATGTTTTGCATTACCAAGGTCATTGCAAAGGAAACAAACAAAAAAAAAACAAAAAAAAAAGAAAAACGCATAAACCATTAAGGATGTAATTCCAATATAGAATTTAGCATTAGATAATATTGAGTATTCCTTGGGCAGCACGGTGGCACAACTGGTAGAGCTGCTGCCTCTCAGCGAGCAGGTCCTTGGTTCAAACCCCGGTCCAGGGGCCCTTCTGGGTGGAGTTTGCATGTTCTCTCCGTGCATGCGTGGGTTTTCTCCGGGTGCTCCGGTTTCCTCCCACAGTCCAAAAACATGCATGTTAGGCTGACTGGTAACTCTAAATTGTCCCTAGGTGTGAGTGAGAGAGTGAATGGTTGTTTGTCTCTATGTTTCCCTGTGATGGACTTGCGACCCGTCCAGGGTGTACCCCGCCCCTCGCACAGTGATTGCTGGACATGGGCACCAGCGACCCCCGTGACCCAAAATGGAATAAGCGGGTAAAGATAATGGATGGCTGGATGAGTGTTCCTCCTCCTTTTTTAAATTTATTTGAAAACTTAAAAAAAAAAATAAAAAAAAAAGTTGGGACTAATCTATCTAGTAATTAAGTAAAATAATGTACATGGGGGTAACACAAAAAAAAATCAGTCCAGAGGGAAATTTAGGATGCAAATGGTCTTTAGAAACAATATTACACATGAAAAACTACAACAGCAAACACTCAGCAACAGTGAAAGTTTCATTCTTTTCAAAAGAAAGCCCTACCAAGTATAAATTCGTTAATAAGACTAAATATTAATATATATATATATATATATATTATAAGATAAGGACATGCTTAAATGTTATCCATGTAGAAATTTATCGATACATTCCAAATTCAAATTTTATAAAAAGGCCCTGAACACAAAATGAAAAATCCTTATGAGTTAAAAGACAATCTGGAAACCTCAACTATGGAAAGTCAAACCAGAGCACTTCATTTGTTATTGGTTTTGTTTTTTTGTCCCCATCACTGCAATTTAAAAATAGATAGAATGTACAGGATTTATACTTTAAAGAATATTGACCTTTTCAGCAAGCTGACATGTAAACATACTGAGTAGCTTTAAAATGTTGACAGATGCATTTTTGACACAACCAGATAAAATAAAACACAATGTCAAAGGCAGATAATAAATCAGACTAAGTCAGAGGAAGACTGCACAACACTCCATCTGAGTGAAAGACTGAAAGCTGATCCAGAAAAAAGCGAATGTGCCATCTAGAAGATGCCCACACAGACAGATGTTAAAGCAGAAACTGATGTGTGGAGAAATATCCAAATTAGATTTGCACGCAACTGTTGGATCAGTGCAAGGTGTTGAACACCTGACATAAAAACCACATCAAATGGAATTGAACAGCACAGCACAAGGAGGCATTCCCTAATCTGACAAAATAAACATTTCTTGCTCCAGTATTGACATAATATAACCCTGTTGAAGAGCTAACAAGTCAGAGTGACTCTTCAGACACATGCCTGGATGCAGCACTTTGCAAACAATACAATTTGTTTTGCTAGCAGAGCAGTTTTACAAATTACTGTGGCAATGTACTGATTACAGAGTTTCTAGCAATAATTTTCAGCATGAAAATAAAGACTGTATGTATGTCCGTAAAGTAACTTTTCAGAACAATCACAAGTCAATTAAACCATATGGTTAAAACAAAACTGAACGGGCCCAAAATGCTACAAGCTATGATGTTGTGAACACAGAAGTATGATGTAGATATCATATTTGCAGGGAAGGTTTTTGTCACAGTCAGAAACTCTGATCACAGCCTATCCAACAAATGAGACCACCAGTCTAAGATGAATTTGAGGCAAATGGTGAAACACTTTCCAAATTCAGCAGACAAACTAATTGATAGAAAACAACAACAACAACAAAAAAAAAAAAACAGCCAAAGAAAAGGAAAAAATACTCCAACTTCTTATAATAGCATGACTCAATTACGGCCTAAAGACTAGCTAAAAATAACCAAAGGAATCTGCTTGTTGTCTATTACTTCATGAGTTGAGCCACCAGGATGTATAGTCTTGAGGTGAACGTACTATCATCCATGATGCCATGAGGACTGTCGAGAGAATCTGTCTACTGGCAAGACATGAACGGCTATATCAAAGTATATGGAGCTCAATGTGACATCTGTTATTGCATCAAAACAGAGTTGTAAATGAAATCAAACATGTTGAAACTAAAAATGTTTGGAATCTCTTAAATTTGAAGAACAAATACATATGTCAATTAGCCACCTACAACAGATCAGAGACCAGACCAGGCTGAACAAACTGGACCAGGTGAGGATCCAGATATCTGACTATGATTAGAAGAAATAACAAACACTTCATGCAGCTAGAATTATCATCAGTGACCCTCAATGTTAATATCATGATTTTGTGATGAAATGCTAAAGGGTGTGAGACATGAACATTCAGAGATGACTAATGTCACAGAACAAAAACACAGACACACTAGTAAAGAATAAATACGTTTCAATTATGTGATTGCAAAGCGAAGTTGAAAGAACTTTGTGAAGTTACACACCCAACAACAAATACATCATCAACATGATCAACAAAACCACCACCACCACCACCACAAACAACAACAACAACAACAACAACAACAACAACAAAAACAAAAACAACAACAACAACACATTACAATATATATGTCATGTGGCTAAAAAGAGGAATATACTAATGTTTGGATTAGCATTCACCTGAAATGTTTTGGGATGCAAACAAACAAAAATGATGTGATGAGTTCTACATGTTGGACACTGACATGGTTATGTTTCACTTTTTTTTTTTTGTACAGCTAAATAATTCACATTTTTGAAAAGAGGTTAATGCTTTGAACATATATGATTTATGAGATGCTATTAGATTAATCTAAAAAAAGGGGCATAATATTTAGTTTTTAAGTTTCAATGTTAAGCATCAAAAGTTGCATTTGAATAAAATAATGTTTATTACAGGCTAAATAGATTCCTTTGTTTAATTTGAGGACATGAAATATGATGATTTTATGTTTGAAAAAAATCTACAACTGAAAAAACAAAATATTGTGAACAAAGGCAAAGATGGAAATTACTCTAAAAGGTAATTCAGCTGACTTGAAGAAAATATTCCATGACTAATAACAATTTAGAAGTCATAAAGCTCCAGTTTTAAAATGAGATAAAGTCATGGACTGGGATAAGAGAAATCTTGACTCCAGAAAAAACAAAAAAACAAAAACAAAGGTCAAGTTTCTAAGGTGTGAAGAACATTGTTGTGATTTACATGTAGGTTATGACTTACAATTCAAACCAGCAAGAAAAGTAAATATGTGAAGACAAAATAAAAATATAATTAATTTGTTCCTACCTCAGGAGAACTGTCAGAGCTTCCAAAAACATCAGCAAACTGAGCTGGACTCTTGTTCAGAGTGTGGT
>NC_056501.1:20647766-20650627 GCF_014905685.2 Nematolebias whitei
AGAGAACAAACACTGACCGATCCCAGTAATGGAGGATTTGCAGTCCAAGTTCACTGGTTCTTGTTGCCCTGGTCTATACTGACATCTTCAGTAGAAATTAAATACAACAACTGCCAAGCTATTATTAATATTGCTCTTCTTTAAACAAAACTTGATTCATGTAATTTTAGTAAACGTTCATCAAATCTTTAATGCTTTTTTTAACCAATATAGTAAATCATGAGTGTCATAAAATATTTGTAACATGGTAATTTGTCAATTAATCCCAATGTCATATAGTATAAAAAAGTCCTTAGCACAAAATGAGAATTCCCTGTTAGTTAAAAGACAATATGTAAAGCTCAAATATGGATATTCAAATCAGAGAATGTCAATTTACATTTGATTTGTTTTTGCTTGTTTTTCTTTTTCCCACTAGTGTGCCTCAACAATATATATAATGTTCAAGATTTAGATTTTGAATAATAATGACCTTTTCATGATGGTTACTCGTAAAAATATTGAGTGGCATTAAAATGTTCACAGATGCATGTTTAACATATTTAAAAATAAGAAAACACATTGTCAACGTCATATAAAAGATCAGACTAAGTCACAAGCAGACTACATACATGACAGTCCATCTAACTGCAGAATGACAAACCAGATCCATCAAAATGTGTTGCCATCCAGCAGATGGCCACACAGACATATGTTAAATCAGAGACGTATCTGAATAAGTGAATCATTTAACCTAGATTTGCTCTCAACTGTTAGACAAGTGCAAGATGCTGAACACCTGACACAAAAAAGTCACTGAATGGAATTTGACAGAAGACAAGAAGGAATTCCTCACTCTGACAAATTAAATAGTTCATGCTCCAGTATTGAAATAGTATGAACCTGTTGAAGGGCTGACATGTCAGAGTGACTCTTTAGACACATGTTTGGGTGCAGCACTATGCAAATAAAATAATTAATTTTGCCAGCTTTGTAATGATAAAAACAGTGTGGTAATCCACTTATTATGGCATCCAATCATTTTAGCATGAAAATATTGATTATATGAATGGCTGTAAAGTAACTGTTCATAACAATAATAAGTCAATAAAACCATATGGTTAAAACAAAAATGGAGCAACCCCAAAAGGCTAGAAGGTTTGATGATGTGGACACGGAATTATGACACATTAAGCATTTGCAGAGGATATATTTGTTACAATCAGCAACTCTGACCACAACCTATCCACCGTGTTAACTGAATTAGAGACAAATATGGTGGAACTCTTACTAAATTCAGGAGACAGAATAAATTATAGAAAGACAACTAGAAAAAAGGACAAAACACTAACTTCTCAATAAAACCATGACTCAATAATGTCCAAAAGAGTAAATAAAAATGCAAATGAAACAAGGTCTAATTGTCGATTACTACAGAATACGATCCACCATATTTTACAAGGTGAGCACATCATCATCCATGATACCATGAGGACTGACTAGATGATTACTGTTATGTCATTTACTGTAGGTGTAGAAGAAAACCGTTTCAGAAAATGTGTCTACTGGCAAGACATGAGCGGCTACATCAAGAAATACAGAGCTCGATGTGATATTTTCAAATCAATGAATGAGAGTTAAAACATTAATGAAATCCCTCTAATGTCACATAAAGTGCAAAACATGATGTGT
The DNA here is from genome assembly GCF_014905685.2 of Nematolebias whitei. Classification (NCBI taxonomy): domain Eukaryota; kingdom Metazoa; phylum Chordata; class Actinopteri; order Cyprinodontiformes; family Rivulidae; genus Nematolebias; species Nematolebias whitei. Next base: position 20,649,438 of record NC_056501.1, read on the forward strand.
GCAAAGGTGAGCACAGATATGTTTGTGTTTGAAAATGTGTATTCAGAAAGTAAACATGCCACTGAGCTTAGTGCAACTGATCAGAGACCAGAGCAGAATGAACAAAGAGGACTGTGTGAGGATCCAGATGATCCCACTGCAGAAATTCTGGAGAGGTGCTGAAGCCAAGTGGCAAGGAGGTTCCTGAGAGGTTCTGTTGCAATCTGACTATTATTAGAATAAATCACAGACAACTGCACAGACCTAGAATTATCATCAGTGACCATCAACAATATTATCATTTTGTGACAAAAAGCCAAAGTCTGTGAGACATAAACATTCAGAGACAACTGACGTCACATAACAAACACAGACACACAAGGGAGACATATTTGTTGAATTAAAAGAGGTTGAAGAGTCAAGTTGAAAAAGCTTTTTGCTGTTACACATAACGACAAAAATAACAACAACAACACATTAAAAGTATGCCACTTTTGGCTTTGGGGAGAATGAAATTGATGTTAATGTTACCATTCACTAATTTATTGGGGGAGAATGCAAACAAATGACAATGGTGTCATGAGGTCAACATGCATCGACAGTTGGGATTTTGGTAAACAGATAATGTTTTGTACATGTTTAACTTATGAGATGCCGTTTTACTTTTTTTATTTTTATTTTTTTTATATATATTTAGATAGAAAGGACAAATGGATATTTTATGTTGCAAAGCTAAGCATAAAAAAAATACATATTTTATTGAAATCTTATAGTTTTATTACCAGCTAAAAAGCAACCCCAGATTTTGAAATGAGGAAAATATATAAAAATAATGTTTAGAAAGAAGAAAAAAAAGTGAAATAAACGGTAGAATGTAAATCAGGGAAAGATGGACATTATTCTAAAAATCAAAGCAGATGACATGAACATAGCATCTCATTGTAGTTTTTTTTTTTTTAAGTCAACAAGTTCTTCTTTAAAATGGGAGTAATTCTCACATATGAACCAGAAACCCCACCTCTCATGAAAATAAGTCAATTTACTGTATCTTGAATAACATTTTGGATTTTTATAACAGACAAGCACCTTAAGCAAGGAAAGTAAGGTTAAAAAAAAAAAAAAAAAGATATGAGAAAAAAAAAAAATGGAAAAATAAATAACGTATTCTTACCTCAGGAGAACTGTCAGAACCTCCAAACACATCAGCAAAC
>NC_056501.1:20650727-20655597 GCF_014905685.2 Nematolebias whitei
AATCTGAGAATACATGTCGGCTTTTCCCCACAATGCTCCTCTCTGTCTATTCTTCCAGACACGAACAGATCTCCGTTCCTCGGGTTGATCCCGACATACTGTTTGTCACTTCCTTCCATTTCCACACGAGCTTTCCGAGCAGACAGCCTCCCTGAATCCAGTCCCAGATCCTTGGCGATGTTTCCGATCACAGATCCGTGTTTCAGCTCCTCCTGGACGGAATAGGTCAGGTCTCCGTGTGCGCAGTGCAGCACAAAGAAGACAAAGAGGAGGCCGCGGATTTCAGCAAAACACCGTCTGTACTCCATCATCAGCTGTTCTACACGCGATCAAACCACGTGGTTACAATCAATGAAGAGATTATTTTCTATCAGAACATGAGCTTTAAGAGCTTTGGTCTCCAACGTTATACGACAGAGAACAAACACTGACCGATCCCAGTAATGGAGGATTTGCAGTCCACGTTCACTGGTTGTTGTTGCCCTGGTCTATACTGACATCTTCAGTAGAAATTAAATATAACCACTAACATTATTATTATTGTTTATTTTTTTTGCAAAAAAACAAACTTGATTTACATAGTTGTAGAAAACGTTCAAAAAATATTTAACGTGTTTACCAAGACAGTAAATCATAAAGCTCATAAAGAGTGTTTTTTATAAAGTTTATTTAGCGAAAGCGCATATTTTAGCATTTTAGTCCAAACGTGACACTTTTCTAAACTTAAAATAAACTCATATTTGTGTGCATGTCCATTTTGTTTTTATTTATTTTATTTCATTTTACACATATAGATTTTGAAATTGAGTGTGATTTTCACTTTAAAGGGGTTTAAAATATAGTGTAAAAATAAACAAACAAAACAAAACAAACAAACAAACAACAACGGTCCATCATAATATTTGGTCCATAAACACGCACAGCAAAAGTGACCACAGAGCTTCTGTGAGTTGTAGTTCAAAAAGAGGCGATTTGAAGGAATGACAACTTTGGGAAAAATACAACATGAGAAATACTGCTGTTTTTTTACAATAAAAATATATATATATAAAAAAAAACTGTTTATCATAAATTTAAAACTAAAATTAATTTTGTTTTATAATTTAAAAAAAAGTAAAACTAGAAAAGTGTTAGGAAACAAAAATGAGCAAAGATACTTTTTATTAGCTGTTGAAAAGGACACCGGATTTCAGAACCAAGGACAGAGACAGAAAAAGAATAAAATGTTTACTCCAATCCATCCATTAGTTTTACCATCTAATGAAAAACATTTTCAATTCAATGAAACCCATACCAGATTGTGCAAAAGGTGAAAAAATAAACATGCATTGCATTATCAAAGTCAGTGCAACGGAAACAAACAAAAATTTATAAGCAAATAAATAAAAATGCATAAATGATTAAGGATGCAATTCCAATATATAATTTAGCATTAGATGGTACTGAATGTATCTCCTTCTTTTTTTGATTTATTTGAAAACTTTAAAAAAAGGAAAGTTGGAACTGGTGTATCTAGTAAATAAGTAAAATCATGAACAGTGGGTTAAAAAAAAAAAAAAAAAAAACAGTCCAGAGGAAAATTTAGGAAGTAAATGCTCTTTAGTACAAATTGTATACATGAAAAACTACAACATCAAACACTCACCAACAGTGAAAGTTCCATTCTATTCAGAACCACGAACCTAGAAAGAACGTCCTACAAGTATTCATTCATTAATAAGACAAAATATTTTTTAAAATGTTGGAAGACAAGGACATGCTAAAATGTTATCATTGTAGTAATTTATCAATAAATTTCAAGATAAAATTGTATAAAAAGTCCCTGAGCACAAAATGAAAAATTCTTGTGAGTTAAAAGACAATCTGTAAACCTCAAATATGGAAAGTCAAACCAGAGCATTTCATTTTATATTGGTATATATTTGTTTCCATTATTGCAATTTAAAAATAGATAGAATGTACAGAATTTATACTTTAAAGAATATAAACCTTTTTAGCAAGCTAACATGTAAAAGTATTGAGTAGCATTGAAATGTTGACAGATGCATTTTTGACACATCCAGACAAAGTAAAACACAATGTCAAAGGCAAATGATAAATAAGACTAAGTCAGAGGGAGACTGCATAAAACACCATCTGAGTGAAAGACTGAAACTAGATCCATAAAAAATAAAAAATAAAAAGAATGTGCCTTCTAGCAGATACCCACACAGACATATGTTAAAGCAGAAACTGATACGTGGTGAAATATTCAAACTAGATTTGTTCTCAACTGTTGGACCAGTGCAAGGTGTTGAACACCTGACACACACACACACACACACACAAAGACATTGAATGGAATTGAACAGCATAACACAAGGACGCATTCCTTAATCTGACAAATTAAACATTTCTTGCTCCAGTATTGAAGTGTTATAACCCTGTTGAAGGGCTAACAAGTCAGAGAAATTCTTCAGACTCATGTTTTTTTGTGCAGCACTTTGCAACCAATTTAATTACTTTTGATAGCAGAGCAATTATTCAAAACGCTGTGGCAAGGAACTGAATAAAGAATTTCTAGCAATAATTTTCTGCATGAAAATATAGACTATATGAATGGCCATAAAATATATTTTTCAGAACAATCACAAGTCAAAAAAAAAACACGGTTAAAACAAAACTGAGTGGGCCAAAAAGGTAACAAGCTATGATGTTGTGAACACAGAAGTATGATATAGATATCATATTTGCAGGGAAGGTACTTGTCACAGTCAGACACTCTTAACACAGCCTATCCACCAAAGAGACCACCAGTCTAAGATGAATTAGAGGCAAATGGTGAAACACTTTCCAAATTCAGCAGACAAACTAAATGATAGGGAAAAAAAACAACCAAAGAAAAAGACAAATCACTCCAACATCTTATTATAACATGACTCAATTACGGCCTAAAGACTAGCTAAAAATAACAAAAGGAATCTGCTTATTGTCTATTACTTCATGAGTTGAGCCACCAGGATGTATAGTCTTGAGGTGAATGCACTATCATCCAGGATGCCATGAGGACTGTCGAGAGAATGTGTCTACTGGCAAAACATGAACGGCTATATCAAAGTATATGGAGCTCAATGTGACATGTGTTATTGCACCAAAGCAGAGTTGTAAATGAAAGCAAACATGTTGAAACTAAAAATGTATTGAATATTTTAAATTTGAAGAACAAATGCATATGTCTATTAGACACCTACAACAGATCAGAGACCAGACCAGGCTGAACAAACTGGACCAGGTGAGGATCCAGATGATCCCAATGCAGAAACTCTGGAGAGGTGCTGAGAAGAACCAGCAGGAGGCTCCTAAGAGGTTCTGTTGCAATCTGACTATGAGTAGAAGAAATAAACACTTCATGCAGCTAAAATTATCATCAGTGACCCTCAATGTTAATATCATGATTTTGTGACAAAATGCTAAAGGGTGTGAGACATGAACATTCAGAGATGGCTAATGTCACAGAACAAAAACACAGACACAGTAGTAAAGGAAACATACATGTTTAAATCAGAGGTGGTTGCTAAGTGAAGTTGCAAGAGATTTGTGAAGTTGCACACACAGCAACAACAAATACATCATCATCATCATCATCACCATCATCATCAACAACAAAAACAACAACAACAACACATTAACATATATATGTCATGTGGCTAAAAAGAGGATTGCTGTATACTAATGTTTGTATTAGCATTCACCTGAAAAGTTTTGGAATGCAAACAAACAAAAATGATGTGATGAGTTCTACATGTTGGACACTGACATGGTTATGTTTCACTTTTTGTAGAGCTAAATAAATGACAATTTAGAGAAGGGGTTAATGTTTTGAACAAATATGATTTATGAGTTGCTAGTAAATTTATCTAGAAATAAGGACATACTTGTTTTTTTTAAGTTTCAATGTTAAGCATTGAAATTTGCATTTTTATAATAAAATAATGTTTATTACAGGCTAAACAGTTTCCTTTTTTATTTGAGGACAGGAAATATATGCTGATTTTATGGTTGTAAAAAAAAAATACAAGCATAAAAGCCAAAAAATATGATTCAGATAAAGATGGAAATTATTCTAAAAGGCAATTTAGAAGACTTGAACTAAGTATTACATGACCATTAAACTTGTAGAAATCATAATGCTCCAGTTTTAAAATGAGATAGAGACATGGACTGGAATTAGACAAATCTTGACTCCAGAAAAAAAAAAAAAAAAAGGTCAAGTTTCTATGGTGTGAAGAACATTGTGTGGTTTCCATGTAGGTTATGACGGAGAATTCAAACCAGCAAGAAAAGTAAATAAGTTAAGACAAAATTAAAATATAATTAACTTGTTCCTACCTCAGGAGAACTGTCAGAACCTCCAAACACATCAGCAAACTGAGCTGGACTCTTGTTCAGAGTGTGGTCAGCAGGCAGCGTGTTGTCATTGTAGGATGAGACAAACTTAAAGTCACTGGTTCTAGATCCTGTTGTCAGGTACGCGTCATAATTGTAGGAGCTGCGTAAAGTTCCTGTGCCGTCAACATCTGTGTAATTAGGAGGGAGATAAGCGCCGGGGATGGCAACTGCTCCATCAAACAACAGTCTGGGCTTTCTCCTGCGACAGAACCTCACACCCAGGATGATGATGATGAAGGTGAGGAAGAAGGTGGACACACAAACCAGCGCGATGATCAGATAAGAGGTCAGTTTGGAGTTCTTCTCCTCATAAGAAATATCTTTGAGTTCTGGCACCTCAGCCAAGTTATCAGAAATCAGTAAATACATGGCGCACGTGGCAGACAGAGAGGGCTGTCCGTTATCTTTCACTGCCACAATCAGGTTCTGTTTCATGCTGTCA
>NC_056501.1:20655697-20659805 GCF_014905685.2 Nematolebias whitei
TGCCCTGGTCTATACTGACATCTTCAGTAGAAATTAAATATTACCACAAAGCACAACATGTTTGACATATTGAAATGTTTTGAAATATTGGGAAACACATGCAAAAGCACTTGTTACAAACTATCCAAACTAAACTAGCCAATAAAATATATGCATACTGTAGGTTAAACTAAATAACACAAATTTAAGTCTGTCAGAGTTTCATTATCAAGTTGCAAATGCATAAATTGTTAGTTTTTTTTTTTTTTCCCCCAATAGATACATGACATCAGAACTTTAAATTGAACTGTATGTGAACCGATGGCGAAGAACAGGATAACAAATCTCTTCTTAGGGCAGCACAGTGGTTCAGTTGGTAAAGCTGGTGCATCTCAGCGAGCATGTCGCCAGTTGAAATCTCTCGCAAGGGCTTTTCTGGGTGAAGTTTACATGTTCTCTCCATTCTTTCTCCATGTACTCGGTTTTCCTCCCACAGACCAACATGGTTGCATGTTAGTGTGGCAAGCTTTGGAGTATGGATGCTATTTTTATTTTATTTTAAACTTACAGCAATGCCATCTTTGTAATTTCACCTAAGAAAATAATATATACAAAAAGGCACTTTGGTTTGTTTACAAATAAGCCGGAGGCAGTATTCCAAGATACAATATAAATTTTATTAAACACTATGTAAAAATAACTAAGTAATGGAGACCATAGTGATTCTTAACAACTAATACATTAGTCAAGGCTAAGGCTTCCAGTGGTCAGACAACTAACAAAGACAAAACACAAAAGCGGTGATGCACAACACACAAGTTGAAGGGACCTGTCACCCACAGCACACAACACAATGGAACCAACACCGGACTGGACTGACACCGTCAGCCTTCACCAGGAACAAAAATATGAATATATATAATAGTTCAGAATTGCACATAAAGTATAATATGAGCCTCAAGATCACATACATACAAAACAATCAGAAATGGCCCCTGTGTTTAGGTCAGTCAATCTTCTCTCAGGTAAGACACTGCCTAACTATGCTGACTAAAGCAGGCTGTGAAAGCCCACCACGAAAGGCCCGAGCAGTGTAAGGACACCTCCTGAACCAGCCGACCCGGAGCAACAAATCAAATCAAGATGGAAAAAATGTAATAAAATAAAAACAAACAATTTAAAAATAATAATAAAAATTAAAAGCTCCATCAAAATGAGCAGAACAAAGCAGCATGGCGTCTTGCGGGACCGGTGTGACGTCTGATACACGTCTGCTGATCACATCACCCGAGGAGAGGAGGAAGTCACACTCTGCATCATTTGAATCACATGCCAATCACGCCCAGGATGAAAGGGAACAATTATGTCCCAATCTTTAGTTGACAACACCACACCGAGCACTAGACAGGTGGAATGCTGATCAGACGCAAACAGCAGCACTGCCAGGTAAACCGGAAGTCAGTAACATCAAAGAGGAAATCACGGCAAGAGAACAACACCGGCTTATATTGTTCGCCCTCTCCTGGCGATTGGGCACTTAACACTGTTGTAAGCAGCTTTGAGAGCAGGGGAAATGGTCATACTGCTACATTAGGCTGATTGGTAACTCTAAATTGTTTGTGAGTGACATAGTGAATGTTTATTTGTTTAGTTTGTCTCTATGTGGCACTCTGGTGGACTGGAGACCTGTCCAGGGTGCCCCAAACCTCTCACACAGTGATGGCTTTAAATGGGCACCAGTGACCTCTGACCTGAAATGGAAGAAATGGGTAACTATTTGGCTGGAGTTTTTTTTTTTTTTTTTTTGTTGTTCTTCTTGTTTTAATCTAAAACCAATTCAAAAGCAAACGTTTTTCATGAAATATAGTGTATTGTGAGGTTGTTGCCCCCACCCCCCCACCCTTCCTGAAAAAAAATAAAATTAAAAAAAGACAGAAATGTGTGCACAATTATGACACATTTTACAACAGAAAAACAGAGCGGGGTTGCGATTACCAAGTGACAAAAGCAGTATTTTCAGCACCAGGGACAGAGACACAAAAGCAAATCCCCTTTACTTGAACCGTGATGACAGAATAAATAAAACAATGTAGGAAAACTCAACTTGCCCAACTGAAATCAAGAGCATAACATATCCACTAAAAATCACACATGTGCAATCTGAACTAAGGACAACTAACATGGTGCAACATTTTTCTGCAAACATACAGCATGATAAGATAACAGCCAGACAATAAGACAACACTCCAACTTCTCATTAAAACAACAACTCAAGGATAACCTAAAAACTAGCAACAAGTACAAAGTAAAACCATGTCAAACTTTTATTTACAACAGGAGTTGAGCCACCGGGATGGGAAAAGATTAAAAACCTGAGCGTCTATCATTCCTCATGCATCACTAGCCAATAACATTCATCCCATCCATGCACAGATGAACTTACAGAGAGCCAAATAATATATACTGGCAAGACATGAATGATACTATCAGAACAAGAAATATGTAGCTCAATGTAACATCTGTAAATCCTTGGAAGACAAACAGCAAAAAAATCCTGATGTAAAAAAAAAAAGTGTCAAGCAGGCTGTGTGCAAAGGTGAGAACATATTTGTTTGTGTTTGACAGAAAGAACTGTCTCATTGCAGGTGATAATTTCTTAGATTTTCAGAAAACAGATCACAGTAATAAAGTAAGTTAAAGCTTATTTTGTTTTTAGAATATTAATATTGAAAAACAGTAAACTGTAGTGATTTAAACACATGACCTCATTAACATAACTAAAAAGCAATGCCAAAGTGGAAACAACTGTAAAGACAGCAAAATATATTTTACTCAGAGCCAAAGCATGTGGATAGAATATTTTCCTTTCCTTTCTGGAGCACAACAAACACTCCACCCCCCCCACCCCCCCCCTCCCCACACACACACACACACACACACACACACACCATTACAGAGCCAGAACATCAGTCGAGCACAGAGACTGCTCAGTTATTGCACAACATGTAATATCAACTTAAGCCATTCTGCTATAACCATTTTTTTTCAAGTCAGTATGTACCCAAGGAACACACACACACACAAAAAACAGAATTATGAGATTTACATAACACTGACATGGATATGTAGCACATTTTTTAGAACTATTCACATATTATTTTGCTAATGTGTTAATATTTTGAACAATTGTGTTGTATGAGTTGGCAACAAATTTGTGTAGTTAAGGAAACAAAAGTCTACTTTGCAATGTATTTTTTTAGAAATGATATGAAAAGTTATTGATATAAATTTGAGGCTTGTTTTGTTGGCTTCTAATACAAAAGCTTAACAAAAAGTAACATTATTGTTAGAAAAATGTTTTGTTTTTGTTTGTTTGTTTGTTTGTTTTTTTTCCCCAAGTTTATGTCAGTGTGTGATGACAAATGCACAAATGAAACTAATCTGTTTGTACTTAATCATGCAAAACTGATACAGTTCATAATCAAGAATGGAAACAGGATGTTTGATTCATTGTTATTTGTTGAAAAAATACTTTTTTGTCAAGTTGTACAGCATTGGCCAAATCAAAGTAAAATGTTGCAATTGAATGGAATATATGACTTAAAAAAAAAGATTATTAAATGATACGTGATCTACAGCATCCCTTGATTTTGTCAGTTAAGTAAATGTAAACTTCTTAGATGTTGTATATAACGATATAATAACATAAATAAAAAGGGACATAACTGTCTCTTGTGAGCCAGGCAAAGAGAGAGGACTAAAACAAATAGAAAACAGAGAAGGCAATTATTCTGAAACTGACTTTAGCCTGCAAAAATCTCATGCAGTTTAAATAATGACATACAACACAGTCAGAATTTGTTTTTAGCTTCTCAAATGGAACGTTATATTTATTATTTAAAAAAAAAAAAAAAAAAGGAATAAAAAAAAAAGTCTAGTTTCAGTGATATTTACAACGTTTTGGATTTCCATTGACATGGAGGACTGAGAATCTAAAGAAGCAAACTCAGTATGCTACTGCTGAAAAAAAAAAGTTAACAAGAAAAGAAGTACGAATTTAAAAAAAAGAAGGATGAAGAATATTCCTACCTCAGGAGAACTATCAGAGCTTCCAAACACATCAGCAAAC
>NC_056501.1:20659905-20663635 GCF_014905685.2 Nematolebias whitei
AAAAAAAGTATTAAAACAATAATTGCTATTAAAATAACAGCTTGTCATCCAAAAGTCAAGTAAAAGTAGGAAATAAAAGTGCTTGACATAATTATAAATTGTTTAAATAAGGAATACAAAAACAGCAGCATTCAATAACTTGTGTATCCTTGTGAAAAACTGGACACAGTAAAATTAGACAGTCTTCTAAATCTTCAACTTGAAAAGGAGCAGATAAAATGTGATAAAGGTAAGATTTAGCATGTTTTATGTGAATGTACAGTCCGTGTTGTTGGTAAATTCAGTCAACTGAAGCAATAAATTCCTGAAAACTTATGAAGCTAAATATTTTGTGATGTTGCTGTTAAGGAAGAACTACATGTTATTTCACCTTAAAATTCTCGTGTTCTCCTCTGTGCAGACGAGGAGTGTGGTAGATACTACTGCATAGCTCTGTGAGCAGGAAATCTTTTTTGGTCAATCGAGCACACACGTTTCAACTTACTGCTTCAACTGACTATTTTTACCATCAACACTGACTGGACATTTACATGAAATGTGCTGAATTTTCCTCAAACTGTATTATATAAACAGATTTATCTATACAATCCTGAGCATACACTTCTCAATCCTGTACTGAAGAACATAAGTGGTTGGACATTCATGTATCTTATAACATTGTAAACTGAACATTATCAGCTAACCGTTGTTGTAGAGCTGTTGCATTGAACTGCATTAGATTATGTAGGTAAGAAAGTGGCTACTGAGACTATATTCAATCCCAACTGTTCAATGACACAATACAATAGACATTTCTTTACATCGCAAGCTGGTTTTTCAATGTTTGTAACTTTGGTTTTAGTTCACTTTGGCCCAGCTCAAAAAATATCTGTTGGATGAACTGGAATGTGGACTTCATAGAACTGGGGTAGTTGAAATGCATAGCATATGCAAGTCCAAAGAGAATGCACATAGCTTTTGGCAGGTCTTGAATGTTGGCCATCACCACTTCTCCCTCCATGATGATTTTCTGAGAGGCTGGACTGAGATGCAAGGAGGATGAGGGCACAGTACCTTCAGGTTCAACGAGGAGAATCCCAATATCAATGTTGCGGAACGAGTCATCATCATCAGAGTCCTTAATAAATAACATGAGCACAACAGAGACAATTATCATTAAACAACCATCAATAATTGATCAAAATAATGATTTCCATAAACCAATTACAATATTTGTCATGTCTTCTGTTTTATCACAACATGCAGCCCTAGTTTCCTTGTGTAAATTGTGTATTAGTTTGAGCTCCACAAAAGGACACATGATCATGTGCTAGTGGTAACTGGAACAATACCGTATTCTTTCAATTGTTTAAAACTATGCTCACAGGTTTTTTTTCAAATACAGGAACTGTCATCAGGGTTCCCAAATCTGTCTCGGCTCAAATTCCAACATTTTTATTTACCCTTTATTTCTACAGATAGTCTCATTGAGTCACAAGAACTAATTTCAAGAGACCTGTTTAGGGAGCAAATAGTAGGGTTAAGGGCCTTGCTCAAGGGCCCAGAGTGGGGCAAATGAAGGTTGAGGCAGGTGTGGATGTTTCACCTTTTCCACCCACATTTTGACATTGTTAATCCGGGGAGTTGAACCGGTGACTTTCTGATCACTGGCCCATATTCTCTAACCTCTGCTCCACCACTCCCTCATGAAACAGCATAGCATAAAACATAAGCATAAGAGTTTATGACATGAACTCAACACAGCATAGCATAAGACATAAATTAAAATTAAAGGGATAGTTTGGATTTTTTTAAAGTGGGGTTGCCTGAGGTGCTTACAGATGGTCAGCATGTTACCTACAGTAGATGGTGGGCAGCATTTCCCCAGTTTGGAGAAGCAGCAGGACGATCAGTGTAAGAAGATAAGCAGTGTACTTTTGTGGACATGGTCAGCAGCAGTTTGTACTTTTAGACACCCCAAAAAATCTATTTGTTTCAGTGGACGCATATTTAGTATATTTTCAGCACCTTACATTGCTGTCTGACATGACTTTTCTGACTTGAAATGTAAGTTACAGAGCTCTCTTCACACCAACCAAATGTCATAGACAAGATTAATAAATTTACCTCACAGAACACAAGAGTTACTGGTCTACCATGTCACTGTTAGTTTGTGCTATTGTGTGATTTCAGTGAATTCAGTAAAAATAACCCAATCAAACAGATCGAGGCAGCAGTAGAAGAGCAGCTCCTGTATTCAGCAAAGTAAAATGACTAACTATGCCTATGGAGTTTGGTTGGGCAGGAGCAATATTTATATAACGTATACAACAGTTATTTTATGTAAGAAGTCTGACTGACAGTAAGGTAAAACAGTGAAAATATTCTATATTAATATATAATATATATATAATATAATAATAGTATAATGTACACTTCACTGGTATTGAATTTTTTTAAGTGGCTAAAACAATGTTTCTGCAGACACTGTCCACAGCAGTACATTGCTTAGTTTCCTACACTGGTACCCCTACTACTTCTCCAAACTGAGGTCGCGTCGACTGCCACTTACTGCAAGTAATACACTGACTTTGGATAAATAGCTCATACAAAACCCCTGCAAAACATTATTGCAAAGTAAATATTAATTATTGCACAAAAATAAATTCAAGTACGTCCAATGATCCATTCGTCTGTGTATTTTCATAAACTTTCCTTGAACTGATTTTTCCAGAAACTTGCAAACCTTCAAGAATTTCAAAGACCCATGAGAACCACGTATAAGAGAAAATTCAAAATTGAGCTGTCAATGTTCCTTTAGGTAATTTTTGAGAAAATAAAATTACTTACAAAGGCTGGTTTGTAGAAGTCTGTGGGGTTGTCACCAAGAATAACAGGAAGTCCTCTGAGCACCAGTGTTCGAATATCAGTTGGCTCTGCAGTCTGTTGGGCAGTAAAATGACAAACACACATGAGCAAATGATTGCATTACACAGTGTGAAGTTCCCACAGCTTCATAAACATCAATATCAAGGACTTTTGAAGGCATTCCCTAAAATTTAAGAACACATGCATCATGGTTAATTAACGCACTGTTACAACATTGAGACGAGCTAGCAGGCTGTACTGAAGTTCTCTGAAAGTTTTAGTGAAGTTCAGAAACTCGCAGCCTTGTTTTTCCAACCTTTGATTTAAAATCTAACATTTCAATAATCTATGGGAAGCATGAAAATGAATAGTTACACTTGAAGCCATGAGCTACTGAAAACAATAGGACCAACCCTGGTCTGTTGGGAAAGCTGTGTCAACACTTGGCCAACGTTCCCTCTCTTGGATCGAAAAATCTCGACAAGACGAGGACTATGTCGATCGATGCTCTCATAGAATTCCTGCTTGAGATTCTTGCCAACAATCCTGTTGAACTCCATGCATACCTGCAAAATACAGAGAATGTTCCAGTATCACATCTCAACAACTAATAACCTTAGCTGAAAGCACCAGTGTGAGGGCAGCAAAAAAAAAAAAAAAAAGCACAGGTGTAGACATGGTCAGATGCAAAACGCAAAGCCCCTAAAAAAAAACAAGATTTTTCTAGTCGAGCCTTTTTTTGGACAAAAAGTCTATGTACTGCACACAACACAGGAGTTGCTTGTCTATTGCTTTGCTTGTTTGTGGTTGTGTGACCTCTGTGAATCCAAATGGATACTTTAAGCACTGATGGCTTCCACAACAATATATATTATTAAATAGC
>NC_056501.1:20663735-20665619 GCF_014905685.2 Nematolebias whitei
TTAAGTTTGTCTCATCTTACAATGACAACACGCTGCCTGCTGACCACACTCTGAACAACAGTCCAGCTCAGTTTGCTGATGTGTTTGGAAGTTCTGACAGTTCTCCTGAGGTAGGAACAAGTTAATTATATTTTAATTTTGTCTTCAGATACTTTTCTTGCTGGTTTGAATTCTCCGTCATAACCTATATGGAAACCACAACATGTTCTTCACACAATAGACACTTGACCTTTTTTTTTTTTTTCGTAGACTTTTGATTTTTCTAACTTCAGTCCATGACTCTTTCTCATTTAAAAACTGGAGCATTATGACTTCTAAAAGTGTATTAGTCATGGAATACTTAGTTCATGTCACCTAAATTGTCTTTTAGAATATTTTCCATCTTTACGATCACAATGCTTGTATTATTTTCAAACATAAAATCAACATGAATTTCATGTCCTCAAATTAATAAAAGGAAACTATTTAGCCTGTAATAAACATTATTTTATTCAAATGCAACTTTTAATGCTTAACATTGAAACTTAATACATAATTATTATGTCCTTATTTCTAGATAAATCTAGTAGCAACTCATAAAGCATGTATGTTCAAAACATTAACCCCTTTACCAAATTGTGATTTATTTAACTCTACAAAAGTGAAACATAACAATGTCAGTGTCCAACATGTAGAACTCATCACATCATTTTTGTTTGAATTCCAAAACATTACAGGTGAATGCTAATCCAAACATTAGTATAATCCTCTTTTTAGCCACATGGCATATATATTTTAATGTGTTTGTTGTTGTTGTTGTTGTTGATGCTGATTATGATTACGTATTTGTTGTTGATGTGTGTGTAACTTAACAAAGTTCTTGCAACTTCACTTTGCAATCACCTGATTGAAACATGTATGTATCTATCCTTTACTAACATGGCCGTGTTTTTGTTTTAAATTCTATATTGAAATTACATCCTTAATCATTTATGCATTTTTATTTATTTATATTTGTTTCTTTCTTTTGAACTGACTTTGGTAATGGAATACATGTTTTATTTTACAGCTTTTGGACAATCTGGTAAGGGTTTCCTTGATATGAAAATGTTTGTCATTAGATGGTAAAACTAATGGATGGATTGGAGTAAACGTTTTAATTTTTTCTGTCTCTGTCCCTGGTGCTGAAACCTGGTGTCCTTTTGACCAGCTAATAAAAGTATCTTTGTTCGTTTTTGTTTCCTAAACGTGTTTTTATAGTTTTTCTTTTTTTAATTCTAAAATAAAAAAATATATAGTTTTAAATTTATTATGAACATTTATTTTATTATTATTATACAACATGGCAATATTTCTCATGTTGTATTTTTCCCAAAGTCTTCATTCCTTCAAATCGCTGCTTTTTGAACTACAACTCACAGAAGCTCTGTGGTCACTTCTGCTGTGCGTGTTTATGGACCAAATATTATGATGGACCGTTTTTTTTTGTTTGTTTAGTTTTGTTGTTGTTTTTTTTTTGTTTGTTTGTTTGTTTTTTTACACTATATATTAAACCCTTTAAATGGAAAGTCAAAATCACTTTCTAAATCTAAATGTGTAAAGTAAAATAATAATAAAAAAAAACAAACATAATAAACATGCACAAGAACATGAGTTTATTTTGATGTTTAGAAAAGAGTAACGTTTGGACTAAAATGCTAAAATATGCACTTTAGCTATATAAACTACTTAAAAGAACACACTTTGTGAGCTTTATGAATTACTGTCTTGGTAAACACTTTAGATATTGTTTGAACGTTTTCTACAACTATGTAAATCAAGTTTCGTTTTGAAAAAAAAAAAAAAAAAAATAATGTAAGTGGTAATATTTAATTTCTACTGAAGATGTCAGTATAGACCAGGGCA
>NC_056501.1:20665719-20670428 GCF_014905685.2 Nematolebias whitei
ATCCCAGTAATGGAGGATTTGCAGTCCACGTTCACTGGTTGTTGTTGTCCTGGTCTATACTGACATCTTCAGTAGAAATTAAATATAACCACTAACATGATTTTTCCATTTTTATTTTATTTTTTTTTTTTTCAAAACGAAACTTGATTTACTTAGTTGTAGAAAACGTTCAGAACATATTTAACGTGTTTACCAATATAGTAAATCATAAATCTCATAAAGACTGTTTTTTTTAAAAAACATTTTATATAGCAAAAGCGCATATTTTAGCATTTTAGTCCAAACATGTGACACTCTTCTAAAAATCAAATAAACTCATATTCTTGTGCATGTTTATTTTGTTTTTACTTATTTTATTTTATTTTACACAAAACTCGTTAAATATTTGTTTTTACTTACATTTTCGCACACAAAGGTTTAAGAAACACCAATCACAAATGTGGTTAAATTCATTTTAACTGGATAAATAAAACACATGATTTACCATTTTTCAGACAAAACAATAAGTGAAAAGAAGTGACCACAGAGCTTCTGTGAGTTGTAGTACAAAAAGCAGTGATGTGAAGGAATGACGACTTTGGGAAAAATACCATCTTCTTCGGATTTTATTAGCCATTAAATGGCCGTTATTATTTGTTATCATCCCCATATGTAGCGGTCAGACTGCCCCTCCTGTACCTCCTAGTGGGTTTAAAGGTACGTTGTTAGCGATGACGATAAGCTCTGTTTTTTACTTTGTTACCGCTCATTGTAGCTTCATGTGGTTATGTTTAGAGTAAAGGGTCTGGCGGTTAAGTTTAGGGTCTTGGTTAGGTTTAGGCACAAGGGTAAGGTGGTTAAGTTTAGGTTTGGTCCTCTGGGTCAGGTGTAAGCTTACATTTAGGAAAAAGGTTCTATAACTTAAAAAAAAAAAAAAAGACTTCCTGGTTTACCCCGGTGCGACGCTGCCTGTCATCAGCAATAATAACGATAATAGCATACCTTTAAACATACTAGGAGGTAGGTAGGACAGTCTCACCGCTATGGGGATGACAACAACTAATAACGACCATTTAATGGACTGATAAAATCCAAAACCGCTCAAAAATACAACATGAGAAGTATTACCGTGTTGTATAATAACAAAAAATAAAATAATAATAATAAAATATGTTTATCATAATTTTAAAATTAAAATTATTTTTATTTTAGAATTTAAAAAGTAAAACTATAAAAAGTTTTAGGAAACAAAAACGAGCAAAGGTACTTTTATTAGCTGATCAAAAAGACATCAGGTTTTAGCACCAGGGACAGAGACAGAACAAAGTTAAAATGTTTACTCCAATCCATCCATCCATCCATTATCTTTTATCTGCTTCTTTCATTTTTGGGTCACGGGGGTCGCCGGTGCTCATGCCCAGCAATCATTGTGCGAGGGGCGGGGTACACCCTGGACGGGTCGCAAGTCCATCACAGGGACACATAGAGACAAACGAGACAAACAACCGCTTACTCTCTCACTCAGACCTAGGGACAATTTAAAGTTACCAATCAGTCTAACATGCATGTTTTTGGTCTGTGGGAGGAAACCGGAGGACCCGGAGAAATCCCAGCACGGAGAGAACATACAAACTCCTACTCCAATCCATCCATTTTTTTTTTACCATCTAATGACAAACTTTTTCATATCAAGGAAACACTTACCAGATTGTCCAAAAGGTGTAAAATAAAACATGTATTGCATTACCAAGGTCAGTGCAAAGGAAACAAACATAAACAAATAAATAAATGTATATAGTAAATAAGTAAAATAATGTACATGGGGTTAAAAAAATTCAGTCCAGAGGGAAATTTAGAACGCAAATGCTCTTTAAAACCAATTTTATACATGAAAAACTAGAACAGCAAACACTCACCAACAGTGAAAGTTTCATTCTATTCAGTAACATGAACCTAAAAAGAACATCGTAACAAGTGTAATTAGTAAGACTACATATTTTAAAAATATTGGAAGAAAAGGACATGCTAAAATGTAATCTTTGTAGTAATTTATCAATAAATTCCAAGATCAAATTGTATAAAAAAGCCCTGAGCACAAAATGAAAAATCCTTGTGATTTAAAAGACAATCTGTAAACCTCAAATATGGAAAGTCAAACCAGAGCACTTTATTTGTTATTGGTATTGTTTTGTCCATTACTGAAACTTAAAAATAGATAGAATGTACAGGATTTATACTTTAAAGAATATTGATCTTTTCAACCAGCTGACATGTAAAAATATTGAGTAGCATTAAAATGTTGACAGATATATTTTTGACACATCCAGACAAAGTAAAACACAATGTCAAAGGGAAATGATAAATCAGACTAAGTCAGAGGGAGACTGCATAAAACACCATCTGAGTGAAAGACTGAAACCAGATCCAGAAAAACAATAAAAAAAAAAAAAAAAAGAATGTGCCATCTAGCAGATACCCACACAGACATATGTTAAAGCAGAAAATGAAATGTGGAGAAATATTCAAACTAGATTTGTTCTCAACTGTTGGACCAGTGCAAGGTGTTGAACACCTGACACACACACACACACACACACACACACACACACACACACCCACACCCACACACACACACACACACACACAAAGACATCGAATGGAATTGAACAGCATAACACAAGGAGGCATTCCTTAATCTGACAAATTAAACATTTCTTGATCCAGTATTGAAGTGTTATAACCCTACTGAAGGGCTAACAAGTCAGAGTGACTCTTCAGACAAATGTTTTTGTGCAGCACAATGCAAACAATGTAATTACTTTGATAGCAGAACAATTATACAAAATACTGTGCCAAGGAACTGAATAAAGAATGTCTAGCAGTAATTTTCAGCATGAGAATAAAGACTGTATGAATGGCCATAAAATACCTTTTCAGAACAATCACAAGTCCAAAAAAACATACAGTTAAAACAAAACTGAGTTGTCCCAAAAAGGCTACAAGCTATGATGTTGTGAACACAGAAGTATGATGTAGATATCATATTTGCAGGGAAGATATTTGTCACAGTCAGAAACTCTGAACACAGCCTATCCACCAAAGAGGCCATCAGTCTAAGCTGAATTAGAGGCAAATGGTGAAACACTTTCCAAATTCAGCAGACAGACTAAATGATAAAAAACAACAACAACAACAACAACAAAAAAAAAACAAATAAAAAGACAAAACACTCCAACTTCTTATTAAAACATGACTTGATTATTACCTAAAGACTTGCTAAAGCTAACAAATGGAATCTGCTTATTGTTTAATACTTGATGAGTTGAACCACCAGGATGTATAGTCTTGAGGTGAACAAAATATCATCCTTGATGCCATGAGGACTGTCGAGAGAATGTGTCTACTGGCAAAACATGAACGGCTATATCAAAGTATATGGAGCTCAATGTGACATGTGTTATTGCACCAAAACAGAGTTGTAAAAGAAATCAAACATGTTGAAACTAAAAATGTATTGACTATCTTAAATTTGAAGAACAAATGCATATGTCTATTAGCCACCTACAACAGATCAGAGACCAGACCAGGCTGAACAAACTGGACCAGGTGAGGACCCAGATGATCCAAGTGCAGAAACTCTGGAGAGGTGCTGAGAAGAACCAGCAGGAGGCTTCTAAGAGGTTCTGTTGCAATCTGACTATGATTAGAAGAAATAACAAACACCCATGCAGCTAGAATTATCATCAGTGACCCTCAATATTAATATCATGATTTTGTGACAAAATGCTAAAGAGTGTGAGACATGAACATTCAGAGATGGCTAATGTCACAGAACAAAAACACAGACACAGTAGTAAAGGAAAGACATGTTTCAATCAGAGGTGGTTGCTAAGTAAAGTTGCAAGAACATTGTGAAGTTACACACAACAACAACAACAACAAAACACAGTAAAACATATATGTCATGTGGTTTAGGAGAGGATAACACTAATGTTTGGATTAGCATTCACCTGAAATGTTTTGGAAAGCAAACAAACACAAAATATGTGATGAGTTCTACATGTTGGACACTGAATGGTTATGTTTCACTTTTTTTATACAGCTAAATAATTCACATTTTGGGGGAAAAATGATTGATTTTTTTAAGAAAAAAATGAATTATGAGCTGCTAGTAGATTTATCTAGTAATAAGGACATAATAATTAGTTTTTAAGTTTCAATGTTAAGCATCAAAAGTTGTATTTGATTAAAATAATGTGTATTAAAAGCTAAATAGTTTATTTATTTAGTTAGTTATTATATTTGAGGACAAAAAAAAAAAGATTATTTTATGTTTGAAAAAATCAATACAAACAGAAACACAAACTATTGTGAACAAAGGCAAAGATGGAAATTATTATAAAAGGTCATTTAGATGACTTGAACAAAGTATTTAATGACTATTAAAATTGTATACGTCAAAAAGCTCCCGTTTTAAAATGAGATAGATTCATGGATGGATAGGAATTAGAAAATTCTTGACTCCTGAAAAAAAAAAAAAGGTTGAGTTTCTATGGTGTGAAGAACATTTTGCGTTGTCCATGTAGGTTATGACTGAGAATTAAAATCAGCAAGAAAAATAAATATGTGAAGACAAAATGAAAATATAATTAACTTGTTCCTACCTCAGGAGAACTATCAGAGCCTCCAAACACATCAGCAAACTGAGCTGGACTCTTGTTCAGAGTGTG
>NC_056501.1:20670528-20680485 GCF_014905685.2 Nematolebias whitei
AGTAGGTCTGGTCCCGGTGGATGACCTGCTCCACAGCTCCCCTCAGCCTAGTTGCCAGAACCTTGGAGAGGATTTTATAATCGGTGCAGAGGAGAGACACAGGGCGCCAGTTCTTAATGTCCTGCAGGTTCCCTTTTTTCGGCAGGAGGGTCAGGACCGCCCTGCGGCAAGACAGCGGGAGCGAACCAGTGAGCAGGCTCTCGTTGAAGACGTCTAGCAGGTCTCCTGCCAAGATGTCCCAGTAGGTTTTGAAAAACTCAACCGTGAGCCCGTCGACGCCAGGAGCCTTCTGACCCTGCATGCTCTGGAGGGCTGCGTGGAGCTCCTGAAGACCCAGAGGGCGCTCCAGGGAGGTGTTGGTCTCCTCAGAGACCTGGGGTAGTCCACGGCAGAACTCCCGATGCAGCTCCTCGTTCACCTGATACTCGCTCTTGAACAGAGCGGAGTAAAAATCCACAGCCCTCCTCCTGATCTGACCTGGTTCGCTCAACCGCTGCCCTGTGTCTGACAGCAGCGAGTGGATCATCTTCCTCTGCCCGTGTTTCCTCTCCAAGCTGAAGAAGAAGCTCGATGGAGCATCCATCTCCGTGATGTTTTGGATCCGGGACCTGACCAACACGCCTTGGACTTTAGTGTCCAGCAGGTTTGCTAAGTCTAGCTTCTTGGATTTGAGAGCTTCAATGTGCTCTCGATTTCCTGTGGATTCGCTCAGTTGTTCCAAATCCACTATATTGATCTCCAGATCTCTGATAGATCTGGTAATGTCACGAGTAACATTGAGAGTGTGCTGTTGACAAAGTTGCCTGATTTGAACTTTCCCGTAGTCCCACCATTGCCTCAGACAGGTAAAATCACCCTTCCTCTGTCTAAAAGCAGTCCAAAAATACTTGAGAGTCTCTTTAAAACTTTGGTCGTGAGTTAAAACCGAATTAAAATGCCAGTAAGCGCTTCTTGGTAAAATGTTTCTGATAAAAACACTACCTAAAAGCAGCGAGTGGTCTGTAAAAGCCACAGGTAAAATCTGGCATGTCCTAAACACGTTAAAATGGTGTTTAAAACAATAAAAACGGTCAAGACGAGCTAAAGAGATGCAATTTTCTTTAAGGTGGGACCACGTGTACTGCCTGGAGCCTGCGTGCATCCTCCTCCATACGTCCACCAGGCCATGGGACGAGACCAGCTGCCGCAGAGCGCGCTGGGCTGCTGGATGAGGCTCTGCATGATTGCGGTCTAAAGACTCGTTTTCTGTACAATTAAAATCCCCTCCTATAAAAACATAATCCTCGGACCCACAATCCCCCAACTTTCCACCAATTTCTTCTAAAAAACGTTTTTTCTCTGCATTGGCATTGGGAGCGTAAATATTAATAAAAATTACATTAAAATGTTCAAAACCAGCCTTGACTAAAAGACACCGTCCCTGAACTATGTGTTGCACCTCTATGCGGCTGGGAGTGAAAGCTCTAGAGAAGAGGAGTCCCACTCCTGCACTCTGGGAGGTGCCGTGGCTAAAAAAGGCCTCCCCTTCCCACTCTCTGCACCACTCTGTCTCATTTGATGCATCACTATGTGTCTCTTGTAAGAGCAGAACGTCAATTTTTTTATATTTAATGGTTTGGTAAACCAGTGCACGCTTTACAGCCTCTCTAGCTCCGTTGATGTTTAAAGATGCTATTTTAAAAGAATCCATGCAAAGTGAGAGGTTTAAAAGCGGGTACACAAAGACAATAATAAATATTAAAATGCTGGTGTTCATCATGTGTTCACAATTGTTTTCTGACCTTGCCCATGATTTTCCTTAATCAAAATACTTCTTGGTCGGTGAACCCAGATTCTGTTTTGTGCCTCAGGTAATGTCTGGCCGAGTCGTAAAACGTCTTCAGGTTTGGGAAGTACTTTTCAACTTTCAAACCTCTCAGCCCTCGTGTCTGTTTGAGGAAGGACAGGAAGGTTTCCACAGGATAGCGGGGTTCAGTGCAGTCAGCCTGTGACACAGAGGCTTCACTGAAGTCTGAGCACCAGCCCTCACTGTCACTGCTGTCCACCCCCTCCCTCATCTCTGCGCACATTTTGCTGGCTCGTGCACTGACCTCTACGTTTTTCCTTTTTCCCCTTTTTTTCACCTGGGTTGGGGCCCCCAGCTCCATCTCCTCTACACCCGCCCCTGCTTCCCCCTCCACACCAGCTCCTGACTTCTCACTGTTTCGTCCTGCACCTTTTATTTCTCCATCCACCTCCACTTTCCCCTCCCGATCACCACACACTGACTGCTCATCGCCCACCTGTATTTCTCGTTCTCCTTTCCTCACCCCCACCTCCCGCTGAGCCTCCTTCTCACTATCTACAACACCTCCATTCTCCTCACCACCACCACACACCTCCGTGCTGTCACCGTCATCCCCACACACACTTATGTCCCTACCCACAGCTGGTACCTCAACATTACTACAAACCCCGTCAGCGGGGGGCGCGGACCCCCCCCGCAGCAGCGGCGGGAGGGGCACCAGCGGCAGCCGCGGAACCCCCCCGCAGCAGCAGCAGCGGGAGGGGCACCCGCGGCAGCCGGGGGGTCCCCCGCAGCAGCGGGCGGAACCGGCCCGGCTCTGTTCGGATACATTTTGATCACGTGCCCCTCCAGGCCACATCCAAAACACTTCATATTTGCTGAAGTAGCAAATAACAGGTATTCAAAGTCGTCAAGTTTCACATGAAACCTGACGTTGAATTCTTCCCCCCGTTTATTCAGGATCATAAACAGTTGCCTCCTGTGAGAGACAACGTGTTTGAGGAGGGGTGATTTACACCCCGTCAAGATTTTTTTAATCGGGGACACCACCTTCCCATGTCTGGACAACTCTTTGATTAAGAACTCGTCACTAATAAACGGGGGGACGTTGGACAGAGTGACCTTCGTGGCTGGCAGCATCAGTGGTGACACCTGCAGAAACAAGTCTCCCACCGATATGCCAGCCTCGACCAGCTGCCGAGCTTTTTCCTCACTGTCTACAAAAATCACTACAGCTCCGTTCATGCGGGCTGCAGACTTGATGGACCCATGTCCAACCACCTCCCCCACCGCCAAACAAACTTCCTCCACGCTACACGAAGAACCAGCACCCACCTTGATGCCATTCTTCCGTGTCAGCGTGGAGAAGTTCCCTGTGCTTCCCACCACCATGGCGTCTAGGCGCCGGCCAGCCAGGTGCACCTGACGGCCACACCCAAACCAAAAAAACAAACTTAAAACGTGGCAAAACTAACACAAAATAACAAGTTAAACAAATAACATGAAACCCAGTGAAAAAACAGTAAGAAAGAAAAGTTAAAGAGTTAGAATTCACGATTCTCACGCTCGCTCTTCCTCAGCTCCTCCACACACCCTCCTCTCACAAGAAGAAGAAGAAGAAGAAGAAGAATGGTGAGCCCAGTGCAAGTTTCTCCTGACTGCTAGCTGCATATCTCATTAATGAGATGAAGTGGGGGAATCAGGTCATCTGGATGATGTTACAGTTTATCGACATATGTTAAATGCGCAAATTTGATTCCGTTTTTTTTTTTTTTTTATAATAGTTGTACTTCCTGGGTAAAATACCATTTTTGTCGTGCTCAAGTTAACGTTAGCTATAATATTTCACCGGAGTGTCAACTGCATCATTTTTGCCCTACATTATAACTAGTCGATCATACTTTGTTATTTTTTTGGGGGACTGAATGAATTAGTACCGGTAGTTAATGTCTGCAGCAAACAAAAGCTAATTGCCTCTCACAGAAAGCTAATGCTATTAGCAGTTAGCTTCACGTTAGCTTTTTGTTGCATACAGAATAATTTACCACATGCTTTATTTTTTATTTTTTTTGTAACTTCGACAGTGAACAGTCAAACTAAGGGCTGCTAGTTCTTACAATCATTCTTGGCGCTTTAGTGAATTTTGCTTGATAGTCTGTTAGTTCATTAAATTCTGCTTTTCTTTTTTTGTAACCGCCACATTGGATTTGTGTGGAAGACACAACAAAGTATGGACCTAACATTTGGAGGGATGAAGTTGTTGAGACATCACCACCAATAAGCCTTCTGATGAAACGCTGGCCGCTCTATACTAATAAGCAGGTACACATATTATTCTGATGGTCATTATCTCTCCAGTTGTACAGAACACTTTCATTTTTTTTTTTTTTTTAAAGATTTGTCTGGAATTCAAAAGGATTGTGGGAAAAGACCTGCTGCAGGAATTTTATTCTGCCCTTGATGATCACACTACCCGTCTTATGGAAATGTTTAAAGCTAAGAGAGGCAGCATGGGTGAACATTTGGCACAGCTTTTGCAGCAAATGCAGGTAATACCAGGACAAAACAAAGCACAAATTGTCCGTGTGTGTCTTTGTCTGTGTGTATGAGAGACTTTTTCTTTTAACATATTTATCCATTTTTTGTCTTACAGTCACTGGATCCCACTGAAAAAAGAACAGTCATACTAAGAGGGCTTCCTCACCTACTTGGAGACAATCCTACGGAGTTCTTCAAATCTAGTTTTGTAAGTATACATTTTGTTTGCAATTGCAACTTTTATAATTTGATGTTTATTGTATAATTTGAACAAGCCAGCAGTGAGAAAGAGGCCTGTCTGCAGATCAAAAATAGAAGTTAGTTCTATTTCGTATAGGCTTCGCCCTTTAAGGCTGTCGCTGATGGGTTTATCCCGATATGCGAAGCATTGCACTGAAAAATTTAGTCCACGCCCACCTGCTGTGTGGGCCCCTCCCGGTCCGTATAAATTATGTTAAGAGTAGGAAATCGGCTCCCATTTTTCCTTCAGCAAACTAATAGCACTGTCAGAAGAAGAAGAAGGAAAGTTGTGTAGATGACCAACCTTTGTTAAGAATGCTTGGCCCGGCAGTCGACCTCCGGTCGTCCGGTGAGTTCTCCTCCCCGAGGAGAAGCTGACGAGCTGTCTTGTTTCAAGGTAAGCGCCGAGGAATATTTCTCAGTGACAGGTCGCTACACGCTGGACAACGCCATCTTTTAATTTTCCTCTTATCGCCAACCCCCGGAGCGAATCGGATGGTTCCTCCAAGACAGGCGGAGCTCAGCTGCAGCCCCACGCTGCTCATTCCCTCCTGGAGGGCGTAGTGTCGGTGGAGGGGGGCTGAGCGAATACTCACCTCATCCCACCTCGTTTCGCATCAGCGATCACACCGCTCCCGGCCGACGTCGCCCTCTGGGGTTGCCCGGCGTAACCCAGGAGGCGGCTGACATGAAGGGACCCTTTTTTACGTCCCACGCCTTTCCCGCCAGTTTGGATGATCCGGCGGGAGGGTCACCGTCTTGATCCATCTGGCCTCGTTTTCCCAACAGGACGTCCTACGGGTGAGGCCACAGCCGTTTTTCCTGGTAGATTGTGGGGCCGGTCTCCACAGTCCGCACCCATCTCCAGAGCAGGGGTTCACCGAGCAGAAAGTCCCTCATTGCCCCCTGGAGCCGAGCCTGACGGAGGCTTCATCAGAGCAAGATGTCCAGGTGGACCAGCGTCCCGTGCCTCCGGTTAGCGTAACCCAGATGGTGACGCCGCTCTCCAACTGAGCTCACCAGCATGCATTCCAGACAGCCGCAGCGAACAACACGTTACGCTGTTGGCGTACACATTCAGAGGCGGGAAGAGACGGTGGGCCCTCTGACCTTCGGCTCGCTCCTCTCTCGTAGCGGCTGTTCGCTAACGGCGCTGTCAGCCTCTGCAGTACGCTCCGTCTGCAGGACAGCTGACGTCATCCCCAACCAGTGCACCTCTTTTGCTGTCTGCCGCCCCGCATCGCAGCCGGAGAACGAGGTCCCAGAGGTTCTCCTGGCTCATCACTCCACCCTCCTCTCAGGAGAGCTGCAGAAGCTTTTGTTTGAGGGCCTTTTCATCAGCGAGAGATCATTTCAAGATGCTCCACGGCTGCACAATGCCTCCCCAGCTCTGCGACGCCAGCCCCTCCCGTCAGACGTCCTCGGCATCCGGAAGTTCAATTTTTCCTGGACTCCGCCAACAGGGGGCCCTCTAGGACAACAAACAGAGCTCAAGGACCAGGTGTCTGTTTGCTGGAGGTGTGTTGATGACACGATGTGAAATAAACATCATTTTATGATGAAGTGTCTTTTAGCCAGGCTGTCAGCACGGATGATCTGACAAGCGGCCCCATCACACACACTCATCACGAATGAGCCTTTTAAGGTTGTTTCATTCACTGCCAGCGATGCCAGCATGCGCTCTAGCGGCACGAGCAGCCTTCACATATAAGGCGCTGCATTATGAAAGCGCGCACGCAGCTCTCAGCGCCCGCCGTTCACGTCAACGTTTAACGTGAGACTGCGGTACGAGCCCAGTAACGTATCGCGCTCTCGGCAGGAGCGACACGCGTTTTCATCGCAGTGGTGTCAAACGCACGCTCCCGTGGCGTCAACAGTTTCACAAGCCTCACAGCGGCTCCGCTCCTTCATCTTCGAAGAACGTTTTCTGAATTAATACTGCAGCTCGTGGAATCACTCAAAAGCTCACGCGATTCGCAGCCAAGAATGAACGTGTTTCTGCAGACTGAGCCCAGTGGTAACCTCGCCCCACTGATGCCACGCGCTGCTTCCTGACCGCACCAGCGTCAAACGCGCGCTCCCGCGGAAATCTTCGCTTAAGGCGTCGCATGAATGAGGGCGCGCACACACGACTCTTCAGGGCACGTCGGTTCATACGTGCACCCTCTCCACGAGCGTTTACACGGAGCAGCTGCACACAACATGAGCACAACACATGAGCTGCGTCCCATAGCATCAGCAAACGCACAACGATTTGCATGCTCCGGGGCACGCGTTTTTTCTTTCTCCTTCAGCGCGCACCAGCTCACATCAGCATGCATGTGAGTTCACAGCATCAACGCGTGCCCGCTTGATAACTTTATAATGAGTGGCAATGAGTGCACGCTCCAGACGGATAGGCGAACCGTTTTCATCCGGGGATTCACGCTGCAGTACAGCTCAAACCTGGTGCGGAGGAACTCTAATGACGTTTTCTGTAATTTCTAGAACATATCTCGTCCCCTCTCGCAGAAGCTCAGGAAATTCTGATTTAAATGTAATTCCAGAGTCTCAGAAGGAGAAGAAAACGCAGGGTTCCTCTCTCGTCACTCCCTGGTCCCAACGAACCGGAGAGATGAGATTTATTCTAGATTTGTCAATTTTGAACTGTGAGAAACAACATT
Organism: Nematolebias whitei; assembly: GCF_014905685.2. NCBI lineage: Eukaryota > Metazoa > Chordata > Actinopteri > Cyprinodontiformes > Rivulidae > Nematolebias > Nematolebias whitei. Next base: position 20,677,756 of record NC_056501.1, read on the forward strand.
CCATTAATGTGCCCGGGCCACTCTGCAGCCGCTGCACAGAGCAGGGAGGAGGAGTCTGCTTTATCTGGACACCTGCTGCTGCTGAGCAGTTTGTACAGACAGGTGGCAGCAGTGAAACTCACGTGAACCGGTTGAGTGATATTGGCTGTTTCCATCAGCAGACCTACGTCACACATGTCAGACTTCACAAAGGCACACACATTTAACGAGCTGTGGGGGCGCTGTGGTTCTCCACACAGCAGCTTATTTAAATGTTTTTGGAATGTCGCACGGATTCTTTGAATGTGACTCAACACTGACCTTGAACTGCAGAGTCATCAGGGTTTTTGAATCACACAGACAGCAAGTGACTGTTGCATACATAACTGGCAGGAGATGTATGCACTCAACCCATGTGCCACATTGTGAGACAGATGCTGTGTGGGGCACACCCAATCTGCTCTCCATTGGAGTAGGGTACATCTCATATATTCTGAACAGGGGACGGATGTGATGTCCAAAGACGGTCCTTTGCGGCACAGGGACCTGGGACCTTCCACCCAGAGCTATGGCTCAGACACGGCAGAAATCCTGCGAGTGGCTGTGGACGTGTTGCAACACGAGAGAACGCTCAATGTGAACTATTAATTATCATGGAGCCACGGGACAATCCACCACTAGGGGTGGACGTGCCTGCTCACAGCCTGTGGTCGTAATGCTTCTTCACCTCCCTCTCTCCCTCTGATATCACGGTTTTCTGAACCGAGCTCAGGAGGAGGGACTGACAGCTCTTCTGTCCCAAATGCGTGAACGCATCATCGTTCCCAGGCTTACGACACTTGTTATCAGGGCGCTCGTGGAACCTGCTGTGGAGGGAGGACGCTCTCCTCCAAGCGGGAGGAGCGATCAGGAGTTAATCAGAATAGGCCAGCACCTGTGGTCTGGCCGCTGTGCGGATCCTTTTGAGAGGATGGATCTCTCTCAAGATGTAGTGCGTACGATTCAGGATTCACGTGCTGCAACCACCACAGCGCTGTTCACATTAAGTGGCCAGATTTTCAGCGCTGCTGTACAGAGAAAGGTGTAGAGGCCATTTCATGTTCACTAGGTGGTGTGCCGTCCTTTCTGCAGCAGCTGATGGACAGAAATCTGGCGTTCAGCACGATTATCGCATGTTGCAGCCATGTTTTCTTGTCTCAAAGTTGTCGGAGACAGAACAACCTTTAATCATCCTCTGACTGATTATTTTGACTCAGATTGAAATAGCAGCTGTGGGCCTGTTTGCGACACGAGAAAACGCTCAGTGTCAATTATGGTTTTCTCTGAGCCCGGGAGACGAACCACCGCTGGGGGTGGATGCGTTTGCCCACATTCCATGGCCCAAAATGCTTGTGTACGTGTTTTCCTCCACCTCCTCTGATTTTACGGTTCCTGAACAGAGTTCACGAGGAGAGATTGACAGCTTTCTTGGTGGCCCCCGAACGCATGAGCGCACCATGGTTCCCAGTCCTGCAACGCCTGCTGTCGGGGTGCCTGTGGAAACTGCCGTGGAGGGAGGTCGCTCTCCTCCAGGCAGGAGGAGCGACCAGGAGTTACCCAGAAATAGGCCAGCACCTGTGGGTCTGGCCGCTGAACGGATCCGCTTAGAGAGGATGGGTCTCCCACAGGATGTAGTGCGCACAATTCAGGTTTCACGTGCTACATCTACCACAGCGCTGCACACATCAAAGCGGACAGCTTTTCAGCGCTGGTGTACAGCGAAGGGTGTAGAGGCCACTCGTGTCCATTAGGTGGCATGCTGTCCTTTCTACAACAGCTGATGGACAGAAATTTGGCATCCAGCATGATTAAAACGTACGCTGCAGCCATCTCTTCCTGCCACGAAGGGTTCGGAGACAGAACAGTTTTTAATCATCCGCTGATGAAGCAGTTTCTAAAAGGTGTACAGAGACGCAGGCCTGTTTCACACCCACTTTTTCCACAGTGGGATTTAACACTGGTCCTGCCTGTCCTGATCAAAGTTCCATTTGAGCCTCTGGATCAGGTTCCATTTAAATTCTTGTCTCTTTAAACAGCCCTGCTGCTGGCTTTAACATCCGCTAAGAGAGTGAGTGATTTATCTGCCTTCTCTGTCGCTCCGTCATGTCTTAGAATTCAGGCTGACTGCAGCTCAGCTGATTTAAGACCAAACCCAGCTTTTATGCCTAAAAACATCACGAGCTCTATTAAATCAAGAGCAATATCGTTGGAGGGGTCCCCCCCCCAACAGATCAGAAGAAGTAGCGTCTTTTCATCTTCTCTGTCCGGTGCAGGCGTTGACATATTACATAGCATGCACAGCTGCAATGCGTCAACATTTGTTTGTGCATTATAGAGATGCATCTGCAGGTCGCCCGTTATCCACCCAGCGCTTGTCACACTGGCTGTGTGAGGTCATTTCGGAAGCCTACAGAGCATCAGATTTAGAGCCACCTGTCAACTTCAGAGCACACTCGACCAGGGTTATCGCATCTTAGACTGCTTTGCATAATGGTATGACAATGCAGGACATTTTGCACTGCGGCCGCGTGGTCAACACCCTGCTCATTTATTCGCTTTATCTATGTAATGTGACGGCTCGTTCCATGACACATTCTGTCTTTAGTGTTTTACAGAATGAATATTGTTGTTTCATGGAACTCCGTTTTACTCACATCTGTCTGCATGCATTACAGTGTGAGATGTTATCAATCACAAATTGTGATTGTTATT
>NC_056501.1:20680585-20681638 GCF_014905685.2 Nematolebias whitei
TAGTTAAATTGCCTAATAAGAATGAGCGTCGCTACAGTTCTTTTATTGGGAAGCCTTAAAGATTAGACAAAAAAAAAAAAGTAACTAGCATGGTGGCACATTAATTGTTTAAAACTAATGATGAACAGGAAATTTTTGATCTAACAGTTAAAGTTGTTTCAGTCTGTAAACGTAACCGGCCCACACATTACAACACTTATTCACATTATGTTTTTATTTTAAAGATGGCTATAAAGACTGAACTTCAGCAGTAAAAACACTAAACTTCTAGCTGCTTAATACTACTACTAATAAAAAAAACTCCCTCTAACCAAAAATAGAGCACATGCACCATTTTACACAAGTAGTTGATTTTTCAGTGTTTGAATACTTGGCTTACACTCAGTACTTCCAAATGAAAAAATATCTGTGGAATGACCAGGAGAGTATTTCTGATTTTCTTGGGGTAGTTCAGGTGGAGTCCATATGTGAGCCCAAAAAGGAGACCCACAGCTTCTGGCAGGGTCATCAGCCTTTCCACAACAGCTTCACCCTCAATGACGATTTTCAGGCTGGCCGGGTGAAGATCTGATGTTGGGGGAGAGACACCTTCAGGTGTCATCAACAAGATCCCAACGTCCATTTGGTCAAAGGACTCATCACCATCCTAAAGATAAACAAAATAAATGATTGCCAGAAATATAACCACCAGGGAATAAAATTGATGAACTTAAACAGACCGCCATGAAGAATTACAGAACAGGAATTGTATGAAATGCAATTTATGCTAACATGATGATAACTACGATTTGGTCGTATTTTCAAAATCTATATCAATAAACATTGTAAAATCAATATTGGTTTAAGAACTATTTGAGGGATCTTCTTGGTCACTGGATGGAAATAGATCTTGTGTCATTGCAGAAGCTTATTGAAACAATGGCACAGCGAATGCATGCCATAATCAAAGCTAAAGGCGGTCCAACAAAATATTAGTGTGTGACCTTTATTTGGTGGCAACTTTTTGGGGGCCAGGCAGTGTATGAAAACATACAACAACAACAACAACAACAA
>NC_056501.1:20681738-20684285 GCF_014905685.2 Nematolebias whitei
TCTCTGTCCTGCACGTTAATGATGCCCACCTCTGTACCAGGCTGCGTGTTTTCTGGCACTGGGTTTTTTAGTGATTTTATAGACACCACGGGGACATTATCATTAACATCAGTGACCTCAATTATTAGGGTAGACGATGAAACTAAGCCGAGCCCATCTTTAGCTGTTATTTGCATTTCATATGACGGTTTCTCTTCATAATCTAATGATCCAGTAAGTTTCACTTGACCATTTGTTGAATCAATAGAAAACACGCAATCATTTTCATCAGAAATATGATCAAATTCATAAGTTACATCTCCATTAACTCCTTCATCTGCATCCGTAGCACTCACAGTAACCACCACGGTGTCTAAAGGAGAGTTTTCAGTCAGACTGGCTTTATAAACAGCCTGACTGAACACTGGGGTGTTATCATTAGCATCCAGCACAGAGACATGAATAACTGCAGTACCTGATCTCTGAGGAGATCCACCGTCTGTAGCCACAAGCACGACTGTTAGCTCCTGCTGTTGTTCTCTGTCCAGCTCCTTTTTTAAAACGAGCTCACTATATTTCCCCCCTCCACTTTTTGCCACAACCTTCAAGCTGAAGTTTTCATTTTCTTCAAGGCTGTATCCATGAATGGCGTTCAGTCCGATGTCTGCATCAAAGGCCTCATCTAAACGAAAGTTGCTATGTTTTACTGCCGACTCCCTAATTTCAAATTTGATGGTGTTTTTTTTAAACTGTGGTGAATTGTCATTAATATCTTGAACGTGCAGACTAATGCGATGTACCTCTAATGGATCCTCTAAAACAAGCTCTTGGATCAAAACGCAGGATGATTTCTTGCCACAAAGCACCTCTCTGTCAATCCTGTCCGACACAATGACGTCTCCCGTACTCAGATTTAAATCACAATACCTTTTGCTGTTCTTGCCCGTTTCTAGGCGAGCTTTTCGAGCAACCAGGTTCCTCACATCCAGACTCATATCTTTAGCCAGATTTCCAATAATCGAGCCTCGTTTCATTTCCTCGGGAAAAGAAAAAGACGCGTCTCCAATGGCGGTGCGCAGCACAAGACAAAACGCTCCCAGGGACGCTATGAAGCTCAGCGTTGAACGTGAAATATTCTCCATCCTCCAGTTACTTCATTAACAAATCAACTTAAAAAAAAAAAGTACAAAAATATCACCAGCCGATGAATATATTTAATAAAAAAAATATGGTAAAGCAATTGTAAATGGTCCGGCTCCAGCGTTTCACCAGAGAGAGGTGTGTGTCCTGGTTTGTAAATGTGAGGGTGTGGAGCGTCATAATGCGTCAATAAAAAGAAAAGTTGACCGAGACTGACATCGTGAGCTACAAATTGGTATTACAAAAACATACATGTACAGTGAAAAACACAATGTGCATCGAATTTTAAATAAATCTAAAAACGGCTGAATATTATTTTGTAAATGTAAGTGACTAATTATAGTAATAAAATATTCTCACAGCAGTGCTTCAGTGATCAGGAATCTTAAAACTGATCTGTCTCACATTCAGCACCATGTAGAGTCCCCTCTTCACTGATGCCACGGACCGAGATTTACAAGAAATTCGTTAAAATTAACGTACAGAAAAAAAAAAAAGTTTTTAAAATAAAGTTGCATTTATTTTGTATTTGTTTGACAAATAATCATCAAGGTAGTGATTCAGGTGACACTTTAAAAACTGAGGTTGCATAGATAATTTACCAAATGTATGTATATTTATATTGGATGATTCGGGACAATACAACAATGTTAAAACATTATAATTGAATAACAGCTGTCTTTTTAATGTACTCCCAGTAATTTCAAAAGTGTTCTTATCCCCTGAACATCAGAAGTTTAGTGTTGTTTTTTTTCTTAAATAAATAAAAATGAGAGCTAAATGTTTTTCATATTTACAAAATGTTATTTTCTAAGGATCTATCCAACATTTTGCTGCTGAAGATTCACCCCACTGCATAAACACACAATGAAAACTGTTTGCTTTTTTAAGACAAGCATAAGTTTAACTTTAACTTACTATAAAGGGGAAAAAAAAAAAAAAAACTTTGAGACAAAATTATGCGCAGTTGATTGGCTGAAACTGGCATTAAAAAGTGTTCTCTTTACCTGCAATGACCTATTTAATGCAAGTTATTAATATTACTATAGGACCATGTTTTGACTGAAATTAATTCATATATAAGAGTCTTTACTGTGTAAGCAAACACACAAGGAATTATGTCAATTTGACACAAAATAAGTGTTATTATGGAAAAATAGGTTGAAATATTAAAAAAGCCGAAGCAAAGAAATTCAGTAATGAGTATTGGCAGTTGAAATATTTAAAAAAATATGACAAATGTTATGAGAACTGTAAGTGTAAGAACAGAGTAAAAATGAATACATTACTAATACTTGAAGGTGCCTGTAGCATAAAAAAGCATAGGAGTAAGCAGAATTTTGCCCTAGTCAATATACTGAAAAAAAAAGGATCAAGGAGAGTTCCTACCTCAGGAGAACTGTCAGAACCTCCAAACACATCAGCAAA
>NC_056501.1:20684385-20703062 GCF_014905685.2 Nematolebias whitei
TATAAAACATAAACTAACCATAATATTTTGAACAAACTCCACTTGAAAAAGCTCACATTCACAGTTGTGCACTGAATGCCACATATAAACAATATTTATAATGTGTGAGGGTTTATTTTTGATACAGAGCATGCTGAGGTTTACTCATTTAGTAGTATTTTGAAAATCGTATTATCTCTGTTGTTAATTACAAATAGTTGGTTCTAATACTGGTCCCCATACTGTATATGTTTCCCCCCTTTGCTCTTTCAGCACCATGGACAGAGACTTAAAGGTCATCACAAGGAAAGGGACGTTTCTTACAAAGAAGAAGAAGAAGAAGAAGAAAACAAAACTGCAACGAAAAACAAAACCCTGATTCAAGTCAGTCTATTATTAAATTGAACAGACGATCAAAATAAAGTATAGCTATAAAAAATATAAGCATAACACAGCTTAAAGCAATTTCACTTTTTTTTTGCTTCATATCTACAACTCCAACAGATTCCACCACAAACTATGACAACTTTCTATGATAACTCATGGTCTACTCATCTACCACAATATTTATAAATGGAAATGTGTGTAAACAAACAAAGAAATAAATTAAAATCTTTTAAAAAATTCTTTATTCTTAAAATGTTAACTTTTATTCCAGAATTTGCTCAAGATGACTGCATGTTGGAGTAGCTATGTTACTTTCATTCTGAGATATTGCTTTAGAAAACTTTAATTCATTTTCTTTCTTTTTTTTCTGGATTAAAAAAAACCCAAAAAACTTTTCAACGATTACTTCCTCTGGTATCAGATATTGTACTCGAGATGCAACAGTGACACTGTCTACAAGAAGCAACAGAGCAGACTGTACGTCTTTATGAAGCTTAAGTCATTCCGTGTTTGCAGCAAGATGCTCCATATCTTATATAAGTCTGTTGTAGAGAGTGTTGTCTCTTCTGCCATCATCTGCTGGAGCAGCACCAGTGATTTAAGCTAATAATCAAGTCTATTTCAGTTCTGGGGACTCCTCTACCTTTAGAGATGATTGTACAAATTTTTCATACAATGAAGAACATTATAAACAACCCTTAGTACCCTCTTCATCATACTGTCATTCATCAACAGAGTGTCTTCAGATCCACTGTAAGACAAACCGCTACAAGAGCTCGTGCCCACAGCCATCAGCATCTAGAACAACTGTTTAATGAAATCAGGATAATGAGTTGCTTGATTTCAGTTTGAGATTAATAAAGTTTTTTTTTTTTTTTTTTTAATTGAACTGATTTTGCTTTGGGCTTCAAATTAAATACAACAGCGTGACATTTAATCCAATACATTAGCATTTTGAAAAAGAAAAAAAAGTTGTATAGCCCTTCTTTTTTGAGTGACAGTTCTTTTGGCCAACTGGGTCGATGTTTCCATAGTCCAAATATCCACCAAGCGTCATGACGTTCAAATTGACAGACACCAGAACAGACCAATCAACTTTGACGCAGATTGACGCTTCGGACGTTCAGCCAATCACATTCCAGTCTCTACATCCTCTGTTTGACCGGGTGAATTTTAAAATGGCCTCAGAAAGTCCGCGATTAAACAGATTGCTTGCGTGTGTTCGTGAAAAAAAAAAAGTCGAAATAGACCTTGCTCGGCTGTATTTTTCTATCCAAACAATCGCGAAACGTGCGGAAAAGAGAACATGTAGCTGTTACGAAATATGGAGCCAGTCAAGAGAAGGAATGTCTAAAAGAAACGGAACGTCCAGATGACTTGATTGAACTGTTGGATTATTACCTGGATTATTGAGCATGCACTTTGGTCTAAACAAAAGATTTATGACGCATCGGTTGCCTCAGTGGAACAGTATTTTCTTCTGGAAGGACATATTGTTCAAAAGTAAGTGGATTTTTTTATTTATTTTTGTTTGTTTGTTTTGTTTCAGCTGCTGTTAGTTTAGGCCCTATGTTGTTTAGATATAGTGCCTTTGAAACAAGTGAGGAAACAAATGGGTGATTGTAGTTTTTCAGCTGTGTGTGTGCGCGTGCGTGCGCACAGGGTGGTGGAGGCGCTTGCACGACCTACTGTATTTCAAGCATGATGACAGCAACTGTGGCTTATCCCCTCTCATCAGAGCCAGCTGTTTGATGAGGTATTCAGACATCACTGCCTTCTTGTTGGGATCCATTTGGAGATGACTTTGATACATGGATACTTCGGAAAACGCATGTAAATACTCAAAGAACACGACAATCTAGTCTTTTTTGTGATAAAAAAACAAACAAACAAAAAATATATATATTTGAACGGTCATATGATAATTCTTGATTTTATATATTTAATTTTATATTTTCAGTCCATACCTCCACCCCTCCACGTGCAGCAACATCAATAATACTAATTGTAAAAGTAGAAAACTCAGATGAGGACAACAGTTTGATTTATGTGTGTTCCAACTTCAATTTCAATTCAGTTCCAATAATTTTGACTGCTGTGATTAAAAAACAAAACAATGTAAGATGGTTATCTTTAATCTAGTTTACAATTTCCAATCTGCTCCAAAGGGTTAGAGAACAGCATATAGACAGTACCTTGTAAATGTTTTTTGTTGTTTTTTTCTAGACATTTTAGGCATCTTGGGAGATGCAAGTACAAGTTTTACTATGATGCCATAAAAGTCAATAAATACAATTTGTTTTAAGATAAGACTTACACACACACACACACACACACACACACACACACACACACACACACACACACACACACACACACACACACACACACACACACACACACACACACACACACACACACACACAAATCAATAATGGTTTTAAGCAAAACAAGATGACAGAGATGATTAGATGGATGAAAGAGAAATGAAAGTCACTCTTTTCAAGACAGAGTACACGTGACAATGAGAGGGAGGTGTGTGGAACAACAAGGCTACAAGCGGCAGGACTTCTAGTACTTATATGGTCAATAGAGGTGAAGAACAGAGTCCAGGCAGAATTGAGTGTTTGAAAAAAAAAGAAAAAAAAAAACTTTCAGGAGTGAGTTGTGACTAAAGAATGTCAGCAAAGGCCAAATGAAATATGTACAAGACAATAGTGAATCCAGCTATGTTGTACTGTCTGGAGACTACTGATAAAAAGACAGGAAACAGAACTGGAAGTGTCAGAAATGAAGATGTTGAGGTTCTCCTTATGAATGACAAGGATGGATAAGATTAGGAATGAGACAATCAGAGGTACAACACAGGTTGAATAAAGTTAGAGGCCAGACTGAGATGGTTTGGACATGTCCAGAGGGACCTATCATTGGTAGAAGGATGTTAGAAATGCAGCTGCCAGGAGAAAGACAATGAGGAAGGCCAAAGAGGCGATGGATGTAGTTAGAAAGGACATGAAGGTAGTTGGAGTGAGGATGCAGTGGACATATTGAGATGGAGAAAGGTGACTCGCTGTGGTGAGCTCTTAAAACAGAACAGCCAAAAGAAGAAAGTAGTGTCATACTGATCGTTTTCTTAGTATTTTTTATTTAAATTTTTATTTTGTGTATCATAAATTTACTCATTTTTATACACATACTATCTATTCCTAACAAGACATGTGTTCCACTTCATCAGAGCATGCTCAGGTGTATTACTGCAAGGGGTTTTACATGTACATTTTTTTAGTTGCAGCCATAAACATAGTAATTTAACTGCTGTAGGACATTTAATGAAAAATATTAGCTAAACGTGTTTTTTTTCCTAAATGTGCAAAACAATAATAATAGAGACTGGGCAGGTAGAAATAGTCAACCTTTTGAGATATGTAGACCTGCAACAGATATTGCACTGCTAAGCTGTAAACGAGAACTTAATTTTTACTTTGTTTTAATGGAGTTAGGGAACAATGTTAAGTTTGTGCTCTGAGATTGTCATGTACAGAAGCTTGTTCAAAGCCATTCATAAAACAGAGTGATATTTTAAATGTTTCCTGAAGACAACATATAGTAAATATTTGTTAGTAAATAAATAGTTTGGTTAATAAACATAATATAACTATCTTTTTCCTTGTATATTTTTGAACAGCTGGTGGCCTGAAGTGCTGTGATATTTTAACCAGGAGATGGCGCCTTTGCTCATCTCTCCTCTGTCTGATCCTGCAGATGGCAAACTAGAAGAAATAGAAGAAGCATCTTTATCGCCTCTGAAGAGCCCTGATTGTGTCAAGCCACAATTATCTGAGGCAATCTCCTTATTGGACTAGCACACATTAAAGCTATTAGATGCCGAAGCCTCTCAGTTATATCGCCACATGAAAGCCACATCACGGTCCATGAAGTCTAATAGTTCTGTTTTATTCTCACATTTCATATTGAAGTGCTCTCTGTTGCTGAGCTAAGACCATACAACCATGTCTGTCTCCTACATGCAACAAGCAGAAATATCATTAATATTATTTTCTTGTGTATGTTCATGTGACTTCCATCACACTGAATGCAAATTATTAGAGATAAAAAAAAATACAATAAAAATAAAACAGGTTCCAATAGTGTTTAGGTGCTGTTCCATAAGATGCAAATATGGTAAAATAAATAAATATATGAAACTGAGACATATACTACTGAGCAGTACAGGTATTTCAATTCTTCCAATAACCCATCAAACACCACAAGGATCCATCTGTCCGTCCATCCATCTCTCAGTCCATCCGTTTAGTTTTTGTATTTGTTTATATGGACTATTTTAAAATATATATATATATTTAGAGAATATTTGTAATATTATATAAGTTGTATATATTTGCAAATTTGCTATTTTGCTGCTGCAACAAGCATATTTCAATTTGGAGGAACATGTGACCCCCGTGGCCCAAAAATAGGAGAAGCCAGTAAACGACAATGGATGGATGGATGAATGTGAAATACTGTAATACTAATAATACAAACAGGGTAAAATGCAGTGATTGGGGGGAAATGCAATGATGACTTCAAAATAAATGGACTAGCTTCATTAAATTTGCATTTAGTTTTCAGCCAAGTTGAGCTGAAACAGCTTAAAAGTGTCTCATGAACTCCTTTGAACTTTTTTCCATATTCTATCACCAGTGAAATGGTTTATGCTGTTTAATGCCCCAAGCTAATATTCTAGTGCACTTTAATCCCACCATCTTGATTTATGTGACTCCATTATGCTTCTGTCCTGCAGGATGATGGCTTTGCTGAGTCACTGCAGCTGGCAACATCAGCACCCAGCTCAAGTCCTTGGACAAACTCCTCAGCTCCTGTGTGGTAGAGAGAAATGACAGCCTGCACTAAAAAAAAATAAAAAAATAAATCATAGCTGTAGATACTTTAGTTATATTGCACTTTTAATAATTACAGACTTACATTTTTAATTAAGTTTTATCTGCAGAGCATGAGCACAGAGGATAATTGCTTTTTTAAAATGTATTTATTTGTTCTACCTTATCCATATTCATTAGGCAAAGACCCAACACTGCAGGCTATTTTGGAATTATTTGTTTTATGACTTGTTTATAACAAGTACGAGGTAAAACACATAAAAAATAACCTTAAAGACCCATGCAAATTTAGCAAATTCTCATGTGAATAAATAACCAACAGCATTTTCGATGCCTAGTTGTTATTTGTTAAAATAATGCTCCTACGGCGTTGTACTCCTCTTACAATTAAACATTCGGTAAGTGAGGGTGTTTGTTGTTCCTTTATCAAATCAGCAGCCAAACTCATCTGCTAAATGTTTTCTGAGTGATTTGACGAGGACACACTCTTGACCTCAGGGAGCACCTCTTAGTGTTAGCATGGCCATGTTTGGAACATTTATCTGCCTGTTGCTATAGAAACCAATCCTCTAAATAGCTGTAACCATGGAAACATTTTTTTTGTCTGTATCATACAAAGACTACAAGGCAATAGACTGTTTTCTCTGTTTGCAGACACTCCTTTTTAAAATACATCATTCTTCAAACTTTGAATAGATGATAAAAGACTAAACTGGAGTGGAGAAGATCTGTATTGGCATATTTTAAAAACAGCAACAGTGATTTTTTTTTTTTTCATTTAATTTTTTTAGCAACAATAAATATTTTTTTAAAGTTACAAATGACCAAAGAGTTAATAATATATGCTGCTTCATCGTAAAGTACACATGGACATTGTAAGTTTGATTAAACAAAATTAGGCATTTGACTATATGTTCTTTGAAAACATGCAGCCCATTGTGGCTGATGTGCCTCTAATTTATTTATTTATGTTTCTGACTAATTTACTGACTGGGATACAATGCATGCACTCAGCCACTCTATTTAATTATTGAGCGTCTGGTAGCATCCTTTCATATGAGACATCTGTGACCAGGCTTTCACTGAGAGAAGAATGAGCTTTGCGGCTCACTCCTGTCATAACTGCAGAGACTGATCCTTCCTGACTGCTTGTTAGTCCACAAAAAAAAAAAAAAAGTGTTATGTGAACATGTGTGATAAAGGGAGCTGAGATTGTTTGAATTCTTGACTTTTTCAGATACTCAGTTTTCCGCCTATTGATTTATTTTTTACTAATTTGGATTGACACAATTGCAGTTTAAATAATAAAGCACTATTTTTAAAGTAGGTATAATTATATCTAGTCAATACATACGTTTTTCCATAAAATTATTAAAAAACATTGTATCTAATATGTTGAGATCAGATATTGCTTTGCATAATTTAACACACACTTGTCATTAAAACAAAACAAAACAAAAAAACAACCAAGACAAAAAAATATATAAATAAATATAAATCAAAGATGCTTTAAAGAAAGAAGAGTTTATTAGTGATTTTTCAAACCAAACACATTATCACTGTATCCATATAGGTAAAATCAAAAGTCAGAAAAATAAATGAAATAAACAAAATTCACTACTTCACTGTCACGGTTGATGAGAAGGTGTACAAAAAAAGATTTCACAATAGATCTCTGCTGACCCATTTTGGTCAGCGCATTGCCACCATAGTTCACCACCACACACTGGGAAAGAATGACAGCATGAACGCTCACTAAACACAAGCATACACTAACATTTACATATTTTTTTTGTTTGTTTTTTATCATTTTTTATTTTAACATACATATTTTGTTTCTATTTTGATGAGTGAAAGGGAAGTGATAGCTCTTCATAAGATCATACAGAATTCAGTTACAATAATAGTGTTTGATCGTCATGTCAAAGCCAGACACAATGTTCTTTTTTTTTTTCTTGCTTTGCTTGTTCTTAAAAGCAGAATCCTTGTTGGTAAAAGAGATAAAATAAAAGCTTGCACTGAAAGGTATCACTATATCATTTACAAATACCTAGCGAAGGTTAGTAGATGCCATAAAACATCTGTGGGGCGTGAAGATTGTTGTACATAGATGCTTGGCAGAGACAGACATACAGACAGATATTTCCTGTGTGGATAATGAAGAGAAATTATAATACAAAATAATAAAATCATAGCAATCTATCAATCTATATATATATTTCTTTATATAGTATGTGTTTCCTTAGAGCATTACATGCAGCAGCCACCTAATGGAGTGACGTCATACTGAGCTGAAAAAGGTTTTGGACGTGGCAACAAGTTACAGGCAAAAGGAGGGGAACCAACACAAGCAGGTCTTGAGGGGTGTGTATTTTCAAAACCGTCTGTGTGTAGGGATTTGCAGGGTAAAGCTCTGAGATTAAATCCCTAGATGCCCATAATTTCTCAAGTTTATGTTACTACTGTTGAGACAATATATGTACATAGAAGCTAATTTTGTGATTCAGTGCTCCTACACAATCAAGTCGATGAAACTTTCTTCTAACGTACATGAAGAGGAAGGGTCAGCCGTTCCTCGTTTCTTCACCGTCCCTGTAATCAGCCTCGTTCCACTTGTTCCCCTCTCGTCAGTGTCAAGAAACAGGAAATGAACAGCACACGGTGGTATTCACAAGGTAAAAGCACTGAACCGTTTTGTACTTGAGAAAGATCTGATAGAGATTCAGGGTGCAGACCCCTAGGCCTCGTCCACATTACTCCATGCTGTTCTGAGCACACCACAATGTTCTGAGCAGGCCATCTTCAGGGGCTGATCCCAAAGGGGGGGGGGGGGGGGGATGTCAGAGCAGGGCTTATAAGGAAAGAGTCAAAAATCAAGCTGTAAAGCATAAACAAGTTAAAGCTATGAGAATACAACGAGACAAAACATAAGAATGAATCTCTTTAGACAAATTCATGAAAACAAAATGTCACATGAGTCAACCAGAGGGATGGGTAACAAGAAAAAAAAAGTGATTTGGGTAAAATTCAGATTGTGGCAACTTGGAGCAAGTACAAGCAGGTGATCATTTGTAAACTCAAGGTATCAGGTAAGGATTGGTTGCTACCAAACATTCAAAGTAGAAAGCATCAGGCTTTTTTTTTCCCTGCATCAGGAGGAGAAGAAAAGGTGATATTACCATTCTTTACCATTTCGTGAGAGTCCACTAACTCAATGCCGAGTCTCCAGCCAGCTCAGCTGGACTCCACCCTCTGATATTTGGGAAAATGTGAGGCATTTTCCTTTTATTTTTCTTATTCCCAAGTGGTCTCTTCTCATCCGATGTTCTGACAGGAGATGAAGCTCTTTGTTGTTTTAATGCAGTGAGCAAATACAGAGGGACTGCAGAAGAATCTGCTTCCATCCCGAGAGAGCTGACACACATTTGCACATAAGAGGTGACTGTGCAGGGCAAAGAGCTTGCAGTGTCCAGTTTAGGCACATTTCTTTTAGTCAATTCTCCCTCCTTTGTTAGGTCTCAAGTGCTTTCAGTGTCCACTGTATGATGGGTTATGAGTTGGTGTTTCAGTGTGTGTGTGCATGTGTTTCAATGCAATTTCAGGGAACACTGTTGGTAATTACCTGGGATTCTGCAGCAGTGTCATTAAGCCTTGGTTTCGGTGACTCCTGTCTGTGCTATTTACAAGTAGAACGTGTCCAGCTGCAGACTGCATGCATCTGTGTCAGTCTTCTTCGTGTTTCTTCTTTTCCTATTTGCTGGCACAGTTCGTTTTGTTCCAAAATATTGTATGCCTCGATGAGAGGATGCTTTACACATTAGAGTGGGGGTAATACAGAGGTGCCAACATGCCCAGTGGGTTAAAAGAGAAACGAGTCATCACAAGGGCAAAGAGTGGAACTTTATTTTTCTAAATAATGACATGAGTTGGCTCGGGGTGCATAGGCACATGGGGCATGGAGAGAAATAAACAATCATTATATTGTTTGTTGTATCATTACTTGTATAAAGGCAAGATGAAGGTAAACTAATTATTGGTATAACCCGGATCAAGAGTAAAAGCTTTAAATTGTTAGTGATTATAGGTAGTAAAGTAATATATTCTCTTTTTGCCCAGTGAACTTTGGTTGGTACCTCTGTTTTAGCAACGCCCTTTTCTTCTTTGCTATTCTCTTTTTTTTTTTTTTCATTTCTTCCTGCTTTACTCATCACCATCATCCTTCCCTTTATCCTTTTTGTCTTTCTTCTCTTTCTCCTTCTTCTTCTTCTTCTTCTTCTTGGCCTCTTCTTTCTTGCCGAAGGTGATGAAGTCACTCTTGTCGTCCTCTCCTCCCTGGTTCTGTCTGATAGATATTATGGCGGGTGAGCCGGGAATGATGAAAGCTTCTGGAGGAACCTCACCGGGCTTCAGGTGTTGTGGGGGTGCACCAGGGCCCCCGGGGCCGTAACGAAAGTGCCAGCTGTTGCTGTCGATGCCGGCACCCATCGGGGGCGAAACCTCTCCTCCTTCAGCATCTGTAAGAAACATAAAAATGGAAAATCAAATACTGCTTTATTATTGTTTTTTAAAAGGTGTGCCATTTATTTTGAAAGGATCACATAGGTGGTGTTTGTACATATTTAATAATAATAAAAAAATGTTCCAATGATATATATTTTAATAAATGTATGCTTTTAAGTCCCTATTTGTAGTTTATACATTTTCATTTTATTTTAACTACAGACTGTCTATACTTTCAACAAGTAAAACATATTGTATATGTTTATATTTGTTTAGTCTTTTTAGAAATTATCATCATATAGAGCTCACAACTGTACTGCAATGTTTAAGCTTACAGCAAATGCTTTTTGGGAATCAATCTCACCTTGTATTTGTGCAATAAGCTGCAACTATATATATATAGAGATATAGATATAGATAGATAGATATTTAAATGCAGAAACATGGATTTCTAGAGAAAAAAAAAACACTTTGCTAAAATAAGACCTTGGTAAAAGATAATAGATGAGTGATTGATTTCCCACAGTCCATGTTTCATTGTCAGAAACAAAAATGGCAAATATAAGAAGATAAACTTTTAATTTAATGTAAATATTTCAAAAAGGAGTTGGGACAATGAATTAGACTCTATCATATCTAAAATGAGCATCCAGATTAGTTTTTTAAACTCCATTTTTTCATGTTAGTGTACAGAAAATACACTTTTCATAATTAAGTAGGACACATTTTAAATATAAAGCAGAAACTGCAATTCTTTCAAACTGCATATTAGCTGTATGAAACCTCATACACTGTCAGTGACCAAACACTTCTTACTGTGTTTGCAGATTTTTAGTCACATTTAAATAAGCAAAGTTAAATGTATCTCGCACAAAAGGTAGAATTAAAGGACACAGACCTAACATGGAATTATTAGTCATTTTCAGGTATTAACTGTATTTTGGTTGGTACACACAAGCATCTAGACCATACGCCAAGGATTAATCAGTGTCAGAGTCCATAAGATTACAAACATGAATTAAAAAAAATAAATAAAAAATCCCTCAAAGCATTGACCTACTTGCCACATTTTCCCTCACATTTTCCTTTTGCTTCTATGGTTCCTTCTCCAAGCTTTCTTACCAAAGGGGAGATTAATAGAAGACATCTCTATTCAACCAGATGAAAACCATGCATGATGAAAGAAAACTGGCGTCAAGCATTTCCCTGGGCAAATATGTCCATCTTCTGGTAATGTTTTAACTTTATTTTATTTACTTTTTAAATTACAAATCAAGATCAGACTTCTAAAGATCAGATTTAGTTTACTTTTAGGTATCATGCATTAAATGGACATACGAATGGACAAAAAAAAAAAAAAAAAGATGTAGCAGTACAAGAACCATGTTAATATACAATAAAACAGTTTAGTAATTGTGTGAAATATTTATTTGTTTTTGTGTATCTATTTTATTGTTTTGGCACAAAACTGCAAAATGCTGAAACAGATAACTCTTTTAAGTCAATCTTTTGGAATTCCTGGGATTTTAAGAAGTATAATCTTGCAATTTGCATAAATGTAATTGATATATATATATATATATATATATATATATATATATATATATATATAAATAAATACAACCAATATGTGTTTAAAGTGTGTCACACATTTGGGCTGTTCCATATGGATTTTCCTCAAATTAAAAAAAAAAAAGGAAATAATAATAATTTATTTAACTAATAGTAGAAATGAAGAGCTGAGATTCTACAGCAGGATAGGCTAAATCCAGACAATGCTTTCTTGATATTTAAATGCAGTGACAGGGAAAATGTAGACTCATTTAGAAGATAAAAGTATTTTCTCAAAGGAAAACTCCTCATTTTACTCCTCTTGAGCTTTGAAGCTGGTTTTGCTGCACATATGAAGCAAAAACAAAATGGATGCAGCAGTAAAACAAATGAGATCACCTATACTGAAGTGCTTGCAGGGCTTTGCTCTGATGTGCCCCATCCTCTTGCTTCTAAAATATTACCTAAGTAAATGTGAGAAATTGATTAGGCAGCGGTGCCTTATGTGCAAAGTTGCAGCAATAAATATAATTATACTCCAGAGAGTGATGAGTCATGCTGAAAGCAGACAGATGGAAACGGAATAAGCAGGAAAGAGTAGTGCATATGGAAAGGGAGAGTGTTTTGTGTTGTTTAAAATATGAAACTTTTTTTTTTTTGTCAAAATGTGTTTAACTTTGATGTAAGTATAATAGTATGTGCATATATACAGTATATGCACTCTGCCCATCTATCTAACAAACACACATTTTAAGTATACTGATGTATTTTCTTGCTTTATCTTCTTTTTAGCTTCTTGTTTACAACTCCCCAGATACTAATAAAATCCCTTTCTCCCAACAGCAGTGTGATCTGCACACAAATGCTTTTCATTTTCGTAACGGTCTTTTAATGCCGCCGCTTGTTCCTCTGGCAGAACCATCTCTTTTCCTTTTTTTTTTCTTCCACCACCTCCCTCCCTTTTCAGATTATTCTGATTTCCTTTGACCTTTTGTCTAATCCAGCGTGAAAATGTTATCAGCCAACACCCTTCCCTCCCAGTTATTGACACAAGCCTTAATCATGCCCATCAATGTTTACGGTAACACCAATGTGATTGGGTTTTAAATCGCTTTCCCTTCAAAGATAACCATCAGGCACATTAGAGCTGCTATCTGTTTCATAGTTATGACTTCTCTCTTCACAGCAGGAGCTTATTTAACCCTGCTCCCCTGTGTGCAATCCTAAACAAAGCAATAACAATCAGTTACATTGCTTTACAGCCTATGAAATTTCCTGCATGCCCTCGTGAGTTTGATCTCTGATGTCATCAGTCCCGCTCCTCTGTGTGTCATTGTCTGCTTGCTCCCCTTGAGGTTTTCACACTCACTCAAGTCACCCAAGCTCCATTGTTGCCACGTCTTCTTAATTTATCTACTTTTCTTGCCCCACCATCAGCCTGTTTGGCTAATATCACAGTAGACTGCAGTGCAGCATTGCATAACTCACTGAGGAGGAGGAGGGAGAAGAAGAGGAGCCAGAAAGATGCAGCTATATTGCAAAATGAGAGGGAGGGAACAGAAGAAATAGACTTAAAGATCCTCAAGGTGTGTCTTTATACCTGATCTAAGAAGTTGTCTGCTGGTGTGCTGTGCACTCTGTGATCATGCTTATATTTTTTTCTAAAAAATAAAAGTTACAAACTCACTGCTTTGGCCATTTGGTGAAGAACTCAGCTGCGTGCCTTCATAAATTACTATATATTCCCAACTGCAAGATGTAGTGAACTGCAAAAATATAATACTTGTAAGTGTTTTTAGACAATCCAGTGATGTACGCATTTGTTTGGAGATGGTTTTATTTTTTTTATTTTTATTTTTTACATAATGCTGTTTGTCCACAGCTAGACCAGATGGTAGAAAAAAAAGTGATAGATAATCTATGATCAGTATTACATAGTCACATATGTGGGTGCTTGAATCTTTGTATGCACAGAATATCTTCTCTGTTGTCGCTGCAACGTTAAAAAACGAATTGTGAGAAGAGATTGATTCATCTTGAGTGAGAGAAACAGTGAGAGAACTGGCATGATATTTAAAGACATTGGCAGCACAGGATGGAACAAAGCATCAGCATGCTAATAAAGGAAACACACATTCTGACAAGAACGGGTAACAGATGGTCTGAATGGATTTTGAAATTGTGAGCAAAGACTCTGATTGATACTAAACTGCTCTACCTTACATTTATAATTGCACCACAAAATGTATTAATATTTTCACAGCTTTTAGTTGAAGTGTGCAGCTTGAAAATATTAATAATCAACTCTAAAGTCACATGTCCTTCCATTTCACACCTTTGTGTATACAAATTTAATAAAATAAAGATAAATCCACAAAAGGAAGAACTGAATATGAATTTATTTCATTGTGTTTTGAGACAGCAACATTTTGTTAGTAAGCACTTGCTGCCAATTATTTATGATTCTCTTCTACACAGTCTGCTGTATGTTTGCTATGCTTTTTCAAAGCAAAAAATAAAAAATAAAATAAAATAAAAAAAGATAAGTCTACATCCATATCTGCAATAGACTAACGCCCAAGTGAATGTAGGTCACTGCTGGTTTCTGACACCTCTCTTCTCCTTCTCTCCTTGAAACTTCAATCCTCATTTATCACCCTGCAAACATGTTTCTCATTTTATTTTTTATTGTTTCTTTGTTTTTTTACATCACAACCTCCTGGTCCTTATCAGCCTTTTCACATATAAAACATACATTTTGAGTGCCTCACATTTCATCTAATGTTACTGTTTAAATACCCCCCCCCCCCCCCCAACCACACACACACACACACCACCACCCTCATTTCCTCTTTTTGTGAACCTTTTGCCCTACGCCATAAGTTTGCACCCCCTCTCCCTCCCTCTATGTGCCCAATAACAGGGGTCATTAATGGTTGCCATGGAAACAACATCCTCTTGTGAATCAGTAGGATGTTAGTGGGAGTCATGGTGACAGTGCTTATGCTGATGGAGAATAATGCTGGGAGCATTTTCTTTCCCTTCCTTTCACGATGTCTGGTCCAACCACTCTCCCTTAGCAACAGCACCCCCCCCCCCCCCCCCCCCCCCCCCCCCCACCCCCTCACACACGCCTTGTCTCAGTCACTCACTCTTATGTACTCAGGTTGCCTTAAATACCCAAATGCCTACTGGTTATGCTGTTGTTTATTTTGAATGTTTTACCTCACAATTTATCAACCTCCCCCTGTCTGTTCCTATCAGGTTTTTTATTTTTTATTTGTATTTTTTTTTTAAAGTTTTGCACAATTCTCATTCAATTAGTGACCTTCAATCTAGGAGAATACACAAGGAGTGGTGAACAGGCAAGAAAGGGTAAATTAGAAACCAGACTGAACCATGATTTGACTAATGTGACTGCTAATCTGGGCGTGGGCTGCACACCATCTGGCATGGCAGGAGCAGGACACAGAACAGACAGACAAAACACACACACATAAACACACACTCATTCATTGGAGCCACAGCAAGACAAAGAAAGGTGCATACAGGATAGGGCAGCAACATAAACACACAACTCACTACCAGCTCACAAATATTCAGGTTCTACATGAGGACAAAAAAAAATAAATAACATGGGCGTTGTCAGCCCATGTGTCTCAATAAAAAGAGACAGCAATCTCTAGGTAAACTGCAATAGAGCTGAAAACATGAATTCAATGAAAGTGACCTAAAGAAGAACAAATGACAAACAAACTAGAGGACGTGGTATAAGTAGCACAGTCTGTGACTTGTGGGGATCTGGCAGGTCACAGTGAATCAATAGCCTCATTTGTTTATCATCACTCAGATGCAGTGAACAGGATCAAACCATTCTCTTGTCTGTAGATCTACATACATGTTTTAATTTATTTGACATTCTTGGTCCTGAATGACTGTTTATCCAACCCTAAAATTTACCATGAAGCTAATGTAACCTGCATGTTTTATTTTGATTCTTATCTTGAACAGCATTCATATAAAAAAGGGAACGGTCAGCCCTCATGTTAGAAGCAGTTTTAGCGTGTGCACAGCATGTTGCCTCTAATGACGATGGCAGCCAGATGAGACCACCTCACATCCTTACAAGCCAGTCTTCTTTTTACTGACCTGCCCTGAGGACATCACTGCTGTCTGTCCTGTTCTCTCCATCATCCGTGCTGTTTTGTTTTTCTCTCTACCATTCTATCACTCATGTTCTAAAGTGCCCACAAGCTGCAAGTCCTCAGCCAAGGAAAATCAATGGAAGGGTGGAGGAGGCTGCGTGCATGTCAGTGTGGATAGGAGGAGACAGTTGTGGGTGTGGATAGTTTATGTCTTGTCTAAGATGGACACCAGACTGGTCCAGCACAATGGTTTCAGTCACCTGTTTACCATAAGCTAATATAATATATAGTATGTGTCTAATGACCCCTTATTCTTATCTGCTTAAACCATATAATTTTCTAATTCATTTTGAATCCTTTTTGACCCTATTTTCATACCACCATGAGAACAACTGACTGTTAAAATTTCTTTTTTTTTAATACGGTTTATGCAGCCTATAATATATTGTTAAAGGGCAGCGCATATGTCAGCATACTATGACACTGTGTTGCCTGTATGAGGGTCTTTACAACTGGGTAACAAAATAAAATAAAATCAATACAACATGTTTCAATGAAGTGTCGAGCGTCCACATGCTTCTTGAACATCTTCAGTGTATATTGAACTTATAAGTCAATTGAACTAAAATAATCTAAAATCTTTTTCACTAAAGGCTTTGTTTCTTTTTTGTGTTTTAATACTGATTTAAGAGTGACATGTGGGTAAATGCATTGCCAGCTTTGAGTAAACAACTCGTGTCAACATAAAAATTATTTCATATAAATTATTGTAATTGACGATAACAATTTTCTCAAATGGATCTGAGCTACACCAGCTCACTGAAAGCCACAGTATAACTCCAATAAGTAACAATTTGTCTGAAAATAAATATCAAATGTCTTAGAGGTTTTGTTTTTGTTCCGTTGTTGCTGTTCTGACAATCCATCTTGAGCTATTTTCCAATATTGTAAAGCAGTGGCGATATTAGCTTCTTTTTGGGGGTGCTCAAGCACCTCTAAATTTTAACTCGGCACCTCCTGAAAAATAAAGTAAAAAAAATAAAAAAAAACATAGGAAAACTTGGTTTATTTACATAATGAGTTTAACTGCTGAATGTCCGGTCCCTGACCTGCTGGCTTTCAGTAACTGTGCCCCCCTGAGCAGTTTAATTGAATAGCCCTGCTTTAGAGGGTGGAATACAGTTTATTCAATTTCCACAACCTAAACCGACTCTGCAAAAATGTAAAAGATGATAAAGACCTGTGGCCGACCTCATGAGCAGCTGAAAATGGCAGTGATAAACATGAAGTGCCACATGTTCATCTGTACGAAGATAACTGCAAGTAAATCTTCCATTCTCTGTCATAAATACATTGTATGCTTAATAGTTAAATTAAAAGTTCATGCTTAAAGGTAGTTGTGCTTTTTGTGTGTTTTAAATGTAGATAAATGTTGTTACTTCTGGTTGCACAAGTTTAGTCTTTGTTTGTTTTGATCAGTCAATACTAAACTGGTTTTGTACAAAACATGTATTAGGTTGTGTAATGTAAATCAGAGTGCTACGTCTGTAGCATCTTAGCTAGCCCGTCTGTATTGCACGCCACGAGCGTAGCGCTACTTCTTGTGCCGAGCTCTCTAAAATAGTTATTGAATCAAGTGTTTACTTATGTAGGTAAATGTAGATGTTTAACAACCTGTTAAAATACACCAGAATGCAGGAAATGTTTCCCACTGGGTTGTGACAGTTGAAGTATTGATGGTAACTCAAAAGTTACTAAATATTTCATTAAAATTGACTAATCTGTTGTTTCAGACTCACATAATTCTGAGTTACTGCAACAACCTGATTAGCAGGCTTCCATGCTGTATTCTAGGTGAAGAGTTTTTGAAAATCAGCCTATTTCTGTATGCATTACTTACGCATTGTTATTCTAGGCAATGCGCACTGTTGCACTGCCTGCCTACATCATACCCACTTCAGCTCATGTTTTACCCACCTTGGCAGCTGCTATACATTTATAATTTAATCTACTGGATTGCACTTTTGAAACTAAAATATAATATATTGGATCAGTTATTCAATAACTATTATTTACAATGAATGTGTTTTTTAGGCCTGTAAATGTTTTCTGTCAAAAAAAAAAAGCTCTTTCTAGGAGTTAAAATACAGGTTTTACACTCTTGGGATGGGTTGGAGACATCCTGGCCCATGTGGATAAACTAGTTTAAAATGTTATCTGTAAATAAAACTTTTTTTTTTTTTTTGAGAGCTAACATCAATAATGACAATATTAATAGTTGTTTGTTGTTGTTAAAAAAAGACAAAAACATAAAACATTAAAAGCAGATCACATTTAATAGTGCCGATATTCTGAAATCTGATATCTAGTGTTTGTTCTTTGTTGTTCACTGATTTATGCCTCAAACAGTTTAGTAATTTAATCAAATACTTTTTTTTTCTCTCTTCCCTTCTCTTTTCTCTGTAATCTATCTCTTTGCTACAGAGCTGAGATATCTATCTCCACCTACGCAGCATGTGTCGTTTCCTCTGCTTGCAGCAGTGGAAAGTGGTAAGAATAGTTTGAGGCGATGTCGTATGTGATATCTCAGTTATTCCTCTCTTGCAGTTTTATAGGCTCTTGAGGAATCTGAAGTTACAGAACAAGGATAGTTTTACTTTCTACTCTGTGAAACTGTGTTGTGGAAGTTGTTGGGTTCTTTAAACAATACGCTAACTCTTCTTTAAGTCATTTAGATCCAGAGTATTTCTATGCTTGTCATGTTTGATTTTCAACAGCCAGCTTTTAAATCAGTTGCATTAGGTTTTAATTGACATTATCTTGACAAACTCTTACCAGCAGCACTGGATGCAGTGGGCCAGTTCTGTACCAGGACACCCTGGGCTCCCTGCATGACAGAGGACTCTTCCATGTGCACTGAACTGAAATAATAAAAACACACATCAAAATGTTGAAAAATCAAAAAAAGGCCTCTTGATCCATGCAAAATGTAAAGAAACAACAACAAAAAAAAAAAAAAATAACTGGTTTAAATGTACAAAAATATACACTTTGCTATCCCAATGTTAACACTACATAAGGCTTATACATTATATATATACACCAGTGTGTGTGTATGTATGTATGTATGTATGTATGTATGTATGTATGTATGTATGTATGTATATATATATATATATATATATATATATATATATATATATATATATATATA
>NC_056501.1:20703072-20719286 GCF_014905685.2 Nematolebias whitei
ATATATATATATATATATATATATATATATATATATATATATATATACACACACATAGTTGACAGTGCAAGAAATAAATAATAAATGTTCAGATTAAGATTAGAACATATTGACACAGCATTTGCTTCATGCTCTCTGGATTACAGCTTGCAGATGGCCCATCTTCTAATTTAACACCCAGTCTGGTGCATTTCAGCACCCTCCCTTCTACTGGAAAATGTTTTATGCTCTGCAGTAAACAAGCACAACCTATAAACTGCAAACCAAAGCTCTTACTTTATGAACCTAGTTTATCTTAACAAATAAATATACTATTTAAAGCCAGTCTTGTGTATCTAAAAATGTTATTGGACATGAAAAATGTTGCAAATATTTGATCAAAAGGTGAGTTCAGCAGAGCAGTGCAAACAAAGTCCAGCTGAGCATAAACACTACTACAAATAATTGAAATTGCAATTATTACCATGTAGTGAAAATTCTAGTGATCCATAAAGTATTTTTGGTAACACACGAATAGAATTGACTGCAACTGTAGTGGTAAAGTTAAAAAAAAAAAAAAAAAAAAAAAGCTATGTAATAACAGAGTACTTGTGAATGACTGAACTAAAACCAAACATTTTCTTTTGTCTCATTACCCATACAAGTGAATGCATTATCATTTATGCATTTCCCATGATTAGTCATTTGTAGCAACCACCTTAAATCAGAGCGACTTGAACAGTTAATCAGTTGGATAAGTAAATTTCAATGTATATTGTTCTACAAGTCTAATTTAAGTACATGTGATTTAATTTGCTTACAGACAAAATGAGTTTACTCTAAGTTGTTAATTGTACTTTTTTTTAAGCATCACACAATTTGTGCTCTGATGGATTGGATTGATGGATTCTCAGCCAATACACTTAATTTTTAGTCAATAACCAAAAAATAGACTGTTTCATATAAATTTCTGTCCATTTGTTTGTACGGTCAGTTACCTATGGTAGTCTTATATTGGGTTGTCTCCAAAGGTTAATCAGTTGTAAAAGTACATCAAATGGATCATTTCTCCTTTTCATTAAAATGCATCTATTGGTTTATGATATAAAAATAAATAAATAAATAAATAAATAAACAAACATATAAAGATGAATACACCCACAGACAAGAGCAAAAACATCACAATCTGCTTTTGTTTTTCAGCAACAAATAATAATAAACCCTATCATCCTGGATTAAATGAATTATAAATATAAACATCACTTAACAAAACCCTAAACTTACAACATGCACAATATGGACATTCTTCGTTTTAGTTCTCAGAAAGATGTTTTGGGCAAAATTAAAACGTATAAAGAATCAATATGTCATCATGTTTTAAACAGCTGGTGTCCCTAATGAAAATGCTAACACGTCAATGACATCATTTAATATATTTTTGTTCAAAATCAAGTTCATGGCATGATGTTTGGAGATAATCTTCCAAAGATTTTCTTGCAAAGCCAAACTATGTTGCAACATAAAATGAAAAGGAATCTGAGATGTCCTAATGAAACATAACAGACAGCAGTGAGTCATGAAACATATTTAATGTTTCACTCAATCTCATTAACTCATTAATATTTTTCAACTATTATAAGAGACCCTGTATAAGTAATTGCAGCTGATTCAATGATATTAATATGGCACGAACATCAAAACTTGTTCACAAAGATAATATAGATTATAATAGAGTATTAAATACTATGCTACTTGCAGATTGGTAGTATAACAAACCTAAATAAACACATCTTCATTAAACATAAACATATACAGACACCTATATGAGTAAATATGTCTCACAGTTATATCTTAACCACAAAAATCAGTAGTTTATCTCTAAATGCAGTTGAAATCCTAACTTTTTTTTTTCATTTGAGAGTACAAAATCAAGTTATATTATCTTATATCTATAAATGTTTTGATTTATATGATGGAACGAACATAGGACTCAATGAATTGCAAATGAATTGTAATTACATTGCCATATCCCTTCACATGGTTCACAGTGTCTTCTGGGTAATGCAATAAGCACTGTGGTCATGCAGCACTCTCCGTTTACCTGATGCTTCATTTCTCCACCTGACAGCTTGCTTTTCATACATCACTGAATATCTCTGCTTGTTTTCCCTCCTGTAAGTTGTCCATCTGTCTATGGTAACAGAGCACTTTTAGCTGCTTTCACATTTGATATATTTGTGGAAACATTGGGTAGTCAAGTAAAATTGTGTAATTTAATAAATGGAAGGATACTTCCAATTTTACACAACTGTATTATTATAATAGTTTTACAGTAATGTGCACTTTGGTTGACTTTGTAGCTGTTTTAAGTGCTTTATAAATAAAGTGGTATGGTATGGTATGTGAGTTTAATTAATTTAATTTAGCATAAAAAGTTTATTTATTTATTTATTTATTTCATTGATTGGATCAAAGCCCAATTATTGTCATTTGGCAAAGCATTTTTGTATAGACGGGCACATTTCTGAAGAAATATCAGTGTTTTATGTCCTGTGGAAATAAATTATGTAATCCATGTCATTTTGAAGTATTTGTCTTTATAAAACTTAAAACAAACAAAGAAAAAAAAAAGAAAAAAAACATACATGGAAAGTTTGTTAAGTGTGAATGGGTTTTACCTTCAAATTGGCTCTCTAAACTGCAAATACATGATCAAACTTAAGAGAAAATAATTTCAAACACTAATGAGAGCAGAGGATGTCTCATCATGAATTCAATTTTTTTTCACCTTTGTTACAGGATGAGAGAACTCATCTCCTGTCCTGCAGAATAACTTAACACAATTGTTCGCTGCCTTATTATATAATGTTGAAAACATTAAACCTCTATCACAGAGCACATTAACGACATAACAAAGGTGTTTATGTTAACTGTTTCATATACAAATTTATGTTTAATGTCAAAATGTTTGAAGTGGTTTCTAAGTTATCTTCAGACCAATCAGAAAAATGGTGTTGGACTTAACAGATCCTAGGCTTTATAAAAAGAAAGTGATAAGTGAATAACTTTTTTTTTGCACAAAAACTAAATTAATAAAAGTGAAAACTGCTTACCTCTGCATTACACCTCCTGCTCTCAGAGAGGCTGAGTATCTCCAGTCTGTATTAGGCACCTTGGGCTGCAAGAGAAAATGAGAGGAATTCAGTCTTAAGTACCGGCAAAGCCAACACGGTCTCATTAATAAATCATGGTGAGAACTATAGTGGATGTGCGCCACACATACAGCTTCCTCCTGCCTTTGAAGAGAAATGACTAATGAGCAGAATATTGTAATTTTGTTGATGCACACATTTCTTCCCATCAACACAACCGCTCCCTTCTTCAATCTCTGACTTTGACAAATAAGAAAGGGGCTTTGAAAGAATTTTCTCCAGTAGCCCACTAATACAGACGACCAACAGCAACATATCCAGAGTGCATCTTCTTGTGGCACAGCCTCTTTTCAAAACATTACTGTGATGCTTTACTGGTATTAAATGCATTGATAGCAGCATGAATTTAGAGGAAGTTTATTCTGCATTTGTGTCATTCATACTATAAAATGTACAAAAAAATATATCCCATAAAATAAATAAAATCAAAACACTGAACATTCACCATCCTCCTTACTATGCTGTTCCACTCTATTATTTTGCCATGATGCTGATCAAACCCTTGAATTTCACTGCCTGCCTGAGCCATTGTGACAGATATCACCATAGCAACTGCTCAGAACCCTGTTTATATTTCCCTCCACCACCCCCTGTCATCTCAGTTTTGTGAAGGTCACATGTGGAACCAAGATGAGGGAGAGGAGGGCACATATCAAATTAACCCTCTCAGCAACACAATTCAGACAGTTATGCTATCAAAGAACAGGAAACGAGAGTTCAGCAATGTTGAAACCAGTTAGAGATAAGCCCTGTTTGTTTTTGTGCTTATTGGAAATGCAAACCTAAACAACACCATTACTTTTAGATGACAGAATATATATTTTTAGTTGAGAGCCTCTTGAGAAATCATACTGACAGTAAAATGCAATAGGCTGATAATCTGACCATTTGAGCAAGATGATATTGCATTTTCTCTCATCTCAACCCCCACAGATCTGCAACAACCTGGCTAAGGACACCACATTCTCCCTGGTTCGCCACGCAGTTCATGAGAGACCCATTTGCAATCTAATTTTCTTTCAAATTTGACAGATGTTCACCTGCTACCGAAGCTGTATTGACCTCTATGAGTCTGCAGCGGACATTCATCACACTAGAAATTCAATACTCAAGCTTAATGAGAGAAGCCTGTTATTTCTCCTGGAGTCATTAAACAAAGGCAAAAAAATGTCCACAGTGAAAAATAGAGTTGCAGCATCGATACAAGAAACTGAGTGTGATTAGATAAAGACAGTTACTTATCAAAAAGCAATCAGTGTGTGGATCCATAAAAGAAAAAGAAAAAAAAAAAAAAAAACAGAATGACACTATTTGCATATTTGACAAAATACTATATATTTACTTTTGGCAAAATGCACATGATCATATCTTTAAAAACAGAAAAGAAAAGAAAAAAACAGATTGTATACTAATGGAACTGAACTGCTTTGTTTGCTCTTTATCTGCAAAGCATTGGCAAAAGGGAGACTGGTCTATTTGGCCATGTGATATTTATGAGCTGAAATATAATTACATAAACAAGGACACACACAAATGCAGTATAAAGCACCTGGAATATAAATACATCCACAGTGTAGTACAATGGATAATAAAGTGGCAAAACTGGAATGTTATCCTTTCATAGAGTAAACTAAAAGAAAAGATCTAAGCTCAAACACTGACATTCTGATTTATGTATACTGTGAAAATAAATAAATAAAGAGCAGAACAGGGCTTTGACCAGAACTGTTCTGGCCTTTTCTTATTCGTTTGCCTCTTCCTGAGTGAAAACTCCTTGCATGGAGACAGAGCCCACACCTCCGCCATCAACACTGTGTCCAATCACCTTTTTATCCCCCGCCTCATCAGCTTCTCAGCAGCCAATCCACACGCAGTGCTGCACAACACATTGCTGCTATTTAATTACACAGCAAATACAAACATGACTGGCATTTAATGAGGAATGTATTAGGTGATTGCCGCACAACAACGTTAATAGTTTCCTTATTGCTTTTAAATACATTTTCTTCTCCACTACCTTTTCTTCTCTGCAGACCAGCATAGACTATAAGGCAAATATCATTATGGGTGTTTTATGATATCAGTATTATTTGTTTAACAGTAAACATAAGTGTGTATAACTTTGAGTTTCCTTTTTTTTTAAATCAACCTATTACTTTACAAGGAAAATGCAGTAAAAACAAAAGAAACAGGATATAATGTATATTCAACTGACATCCTTTCATTGTTTTACCTATGTGCAAGCCTGCTCTTGTATGATATATGATGAACTATGATAAAGGAAACTATAGACATGAGGAACATGTAAATTGGTTCAAAAACAACATTGTAATATGTTAAGTGCAAATACTCCACTAGACGCCTAATGCAATTTAAGTATGCATAACTTGTGCTTTCACAATCTGTGAATCTAAAATGTGACATATACCACCTCAGACACACACCTGAATGGTTGTTGAATCTGGCATACTGAGACGCCGTACAAATATCTGGCTCTGCCCACTGTGGCTGGTGACATAACCCGAGCCCCAGGTGCCACTCTGTGGCCTCCCCGTGTTGTAAAACATAAACGTGTCACTTCCTGACGTAGCTGTCAAGCATGTCTTATAACAGTACGTTTTGGTCAGAGACCCATTTCCTCGCACTTCGATGTAATGAGGTTCCACCTTGAGGTCACGGCGCAGGGCCACATTGGCATTTTGCTGTCCTACTACGCCTGCACCACCACCACCTGTGGCTCTTCCCCCTCCGCCACCTGCTGAGGCACCCCCGTCAGGCATACTTCTCTGGGTGACACAACATGGGGAGCAGGAACCCTTCTGCGTGCAGTACTCGTGACATTGCACGATGGCCAGAACAAAGACTGTGACCAGAAATACAAAAGTCGTGGCGCATAGGGCTATGATGAGGTAGAGAGTGATGGGGGAAAACATTAGTTTGCTGTCATGCCTGACAATGCTCTTCATGTCAGGCGTCAACTTAGGAGGCAGCTCCATCACATGCACATGAATGGTGGTGGTGGAGGAGAGTGGAGGAACACCATGGTCACGAACCACAACAGTCAGAAGAAAGGTAGTAGAGTTATCTTCAGTGACTCGCCTTGTGGTGCGGATCTCACCTGTGTACTCGTGCACCTTAAACAGATTGAGATCTGTGCTGGTCTGATCCAAGGCATAAAACAGCCAAGCATTCTGCCCTGCGTCACCATCCAGTGCTGTCACCTTGCTAACCAGTACTCCTGCTTCTTCATTTTTCATTATTGTCTCTGTCATGTGGCTTCCATTGGCAGGAGAGACAATCCTAGGTGAGTGATCATTCTGATCCATAATGTAAACATATACTGTGGCCACACGGCTGAGAGGAGGCACACCATTGTCTTGTGCTTTAACCTGAAAATGAAACTCGTGTAGCTTTTCAAAATCAAAGGCTCGCAGGGTGTAGGCTTCACCTGTATCAGGTTTGATGCTGACAAAGCTGGCTACAGGGATGCCGTGATTGTTGTCATTGAGGATGGTATAGGTGATTCGAGCATTTTCCGCAGCATCAGCATCTGTTGCTTTGACAACACACAGAGATGCACCAAAAGCATTGTTCTCCGTTATATAAACAGTATATGAGGTCTGCTCAAAATGAGGTGTGTTATCATTAACATCTGCAACATCAACCTTGAAGGTCATTTGTGAAGAAAGGGGTGGCGTGCCTCCATCTACAGCAGTAACAGTGATGTTGTAGAATGAGATGGTTTCCCGGTCCAGGAAAGCATTTGTGACAATGGTGTAGTGGTTTTTGAAGGACTTGATCTTGAAAGGCAGATTGGGCATGATCTCTAGGCTGACCTGTTTGTTTTGTCCAGAGTCACGATCATTCACACTGATCAATGCCACCACTGTGTCTGCCCGGGCATCTTCACGCACAGGGCTGGAGAGTGAAGACAGTACAATCTCAGGGATGTTATCATTGACATCCACAACTTCTACAACTACTTTACAGTGAACTGCCACAGGGGCTGGACCCTTGTCCATTGCCTGTATGTACATTTCATAGGAGTTGGTCTCCTCATAGTCTAGATTATTTTTCACCCTAATTTCCCCTGTGAGTGTGTCCAATAAAAACATCTGTCTCACTCTTTCTGGTGTGTAACTGCTAAAAGAGTAAAATACTTCTCCATTTGAGCCCTCATCTGGGTCTGTCGCATTTAACTTGATCACAAGTGTCTCTTTTGATGAGTTTTCAGGCACTTTGACTTTGTACACGGAACTGTCAAACACAGGCACGTTGTCATTGGCATCAAGGATGCGGACATTGATTCTGGCTGTCCCAGTTCTCTGTGGTGTGCCTCCATCTATCGCCGTTAGGATCAGCTGGTGTGAGGCCACCTGCTCCCGGTCAAAAGGCTTTTTGAGTATCAACTCAATTTGCTTGTTATCAGAAAATGGTTTCATGGAGTCAAGAGTTAGATGGTCGTTTGGACCGAGTCGGTACTGTTTCACAGAGTTGGAACCTTCGTCTGCGTCCTGAGCTCCTTCAATGGGAAACCTGGACGAGGTGAGTGCGGACTCCGACACCTCCAGCTGATATTCGTCCTGGGGGAACTGCGGCGCGTTGTCGTTCACGTCCAGAATCTCCACCTCCACCTTGTGCTCCTCCAGCGGGTTCTCCAAAACCACCTCCAGGCTGAGCAAACAGGGAGCGACGGATTCACAGACAGTCTCTCGGTCAATGCGGTCACTCACCACCAGTTTCCCGGTTTTGTGGTCGATGGTGAAATACCTCCGCCCGCTGCTTGACTTGATCCTGACGCGCCGGGTGGAAAGTTTTCTCAGGTCCAGATCCAAATCTCGGATGCTGTCACCCACCTGCGCTCCATTTTCCAGCTCCTCCGGAATGGAGTATTGTAACTGTGCATTTGAGAGGCCACCGAGTGCGAAGATAAACAGGCACAAAGAAAAAGGCACATTCTCCATTAGGCTATAACAGCATCGTATCACCATGGCCATCGCAGGCAGGCAGAATTCTCAGATGAGTTGGATAAATCTGTCCGCCTTCTCAGCTTGCTGCGGGTCCCCACCCGCCTCATGAAAATCAGAGGAGTAGTCGCTGCATTGCTCTATATGCACGTAAAACACTGCATTTTGTTTTTTGTATCCCGTGTATCCGCGTTTCCCCTATTATCTGTTGTTGCAAAGCTGTCTCATCTCCACTGTTGCTGCTCCTTCTCTCATTCTCTCTGCCTGTGACGGTGATGCTGTCGGTGGGCAAAGTGGGGAGGGGGGGTTGGGCTGAAGCCAGTCGCTCTAAAGATTCTGGCTGCATTTCAGCATCTCCGATCGAACAGCAAATAAAATATAACCCTCATATAAATACTCAGATATCTTGTCTTATTAACACATATGAGTGTGTGGACACTTAAAAGGAGAGTCTGTGATTTTAAACCAGCCATTTCTTTATCGGTCTTTCTTTTTTCTTTTTTTTTGCCAGTGCCACCGCCCTATTCTGTGCTACAAAAAATGATTTATGAAGCACCCTGCCGGATAGACTTCCTCACGGCTGCCAATTACTAACTGGGAGAGCAAACCACACACAGCAACAAATACTGAAGCATTTAAAATTCAAGGGAGCAACGACTCGACACAGCTGAGTCCTAGACTGATTATATTCAATGTTTTTTTTTTTTTTTTTATCTAGTTGCAAAATCTCACGAGAGTAAAATAACTTGGTTTTGTTAAACCATAAGACAAGCAGTGAGATAACTTATGCTAATCTTATTTCACTACATAAGCAATTAAACTAATTACATTTTTTGAACCTATTCATTTTTTTTTCTTTCACTTATGCAATCATCTGTTTCACAGCAACAATGTTTTGCAGATGTATATAACTTTTACATGCTTGTGCTGTAGCTTTGAAGAGACTTTTATGCCAGAAGTTATTTCCTTCTAGCATGTAATAAAATAAAAGGAAAAAAAAGAAAGTGCACAAATGTGACGTCGTGACGTAGTTGTTCACTGGTGACCACCTTAACTGGGTCAGACAAGATGCTTCAGATGTGACCCTGTTTTACATCTGGCAAGAACACCAGGACTAACAAAACACACACACAACCACGCAGTCACACTACAGTACAGTGCACACTACAGTAGTATCCAGAAATAAAATATGAAGAGTCAAGAGTCAAAAGCTATATTTGCTATGTTGTCATAAAATAAAATTATATATATATATATAAAGTCCCATATAACAAAACAAAACCCTGTTTGTTTCATGCTCCTCTTACAAAACTGAAATTACCAGTAATTAAAGGCCTAGCACTCCTTAAAGGAATGCATATCTGAAACCTTCCATGTCCAATTGTTAAACTAAATTACTTTTTTTAATAAGAACTCATAGCGTTAATCACCTATTCCAGTATTTCACACAATCTTGAATTGATGTGTTAACAGTTTTGAACACCTCCACATCATATTTAGCTAATAACTTTAAAACTGATGTTTGCTTGTTTTTTTTAAGTTGCTAAGACAGTTAGTTGTTGCAGCCATCTTGATCTACGCTGACTCCAAAATGTAATGTGCTGTACATGTACATATGATTATTACTTTCTTAGTGTTTCATTAAAATCTGTCCACAGATTTATGAGGTATGTTGATAACAAAAATAGCTGACATCAATAGTAAATGCCAACATTTAGCACAACAATGTTGTGTAAATGTGCAGTTCTCAGAGTATATGTTGAGAATGACTCTCAGGTACAACCACACCAGTTTTTAGCTTGATATTTGTAAACCTGACTGGGTTATTTTTTTGTGTTTTCTAAGGTGATTAGTTTTAAATCAGGATTAAATCAAAAGTTAATCAGTTGTGCACTTTCTGACAGTTTTATAAAACGTATGATATTTTGTTAACTTTACAGACAAACACACACTAACACAGGCAAAACACTATTGCTATCACTGGCGAGCAATAATTAGTACTTCTCAAATGATTAAAAAGTGTTACTGAAATCTAGTAAGTGGATTGTTACCGAGTACACGTTATGTTTTTATACAGTAGACTTGGTCAAATGTGCAAAGCCTTTCCTTTCGTTCTTATATAAGAATAAAAAAAAAGTTTAAACATAAAATGCAATTAACTTCCCCACTTTTAATCATGTGCAGTGTTAAAAGGGGCACAGACAAAGTGTAAGGTGCTGTTATGCAGAATTGCTTTTGTGAAACCCTGAATCCATTTAGTTTCACCACGACGACAAAGTTGAGCATCTACCAACCATCATCGTTTCCTTTTTCTGGTGTTTTGCCACTCTCACCCACGCTACACTAGCCCACGGCGATGACAGAGCTTGGCATCCGGGGAGACGGGGGAGAAGATAGTGACTCACTTTGGTGGTGCTAAAGGATGGTCTGATATACAGAAACCTTCCTACTCAAAAAAAGCAGGGTCAAATGGGATGCTTATACTTCAGATTAGAATAACAGCATGAGCAAACATCAAGTATTGTTTACTTTTTTTGTTAATTTAATACATGTTGTCATGCACTGCATTATTATACAGCTGCACAGCTTTACTGCCTGACTGACTGACTTTCTTTACAGAAACCAAAGTGTCAACATGTTCTACTGAAATGGCAACTGTAACATTTAGCAGATTTACCCAAAGGCACATTTTAAACTTATATTTTGCAGCCACAATATAAGAAGAAAAGTGACAATTTTCTAGACAAAGACAAATACAGAACAGGTTCATTCCTTACCTTTGCACATATTGAACATATATCTCTCCTACCAGATTTTTTTTTTCTTTCCTCATGCACATTATAGACATTTGTAACTGTAATGCCTGTACCTGTGCACAATCTGTCCATCTGTTCTCCTATTAATTGCATGCCTCTGTGCAGCAGATTATTTTATTGTTTACTCAAGGGTGCTGCAGATAATGTTATCAACAAAATTCCACCTGAAGACAGATGTCCGTCTCGCTTCATCACATACTAATTTTAAAAAGCTAATTGGCTGATTTGTTTCAATTTTCTTTTTTTTTTTTTTAAACGAACACACAAACAGGACATCAGAACGTCCCTCCTCATCAATCGTTGAGTCTAAAACACTGAATTCCCAATCTCTTGTCACTTTCCTGAATTTCCTATGAGTATTGCCCAGCTGCTCAGCTGTTAGCCAGCTGTTGCCCTAGCTGAGGGCTGTCAGGATGTTTTATTAGACAAGACAATTGGCTCTTGAAAAAGAGGAGAGGACAGCAGATTAATAAACACAGGCCTGTGATAGATGTGAAAAAGTTAATTCAGATAAAAAAAACGACTTTTTGTGAACTTTGTCTGCCACAATGTGAGCCCCCCACAGTTCATTATTTATTTAACATGGCCACTTCATTAATATTGTTCTCTTCAGCCTCATTAATAATGTAAGCAGCCACTCTATAATCCATTAATATCACTTCCCTAGGAGAGTTTTTTTTTTTTTTTTTTTTCTGTGAAATCGCCCATTTTAGTGAGTCAGATTACAAACAGATTTACAAAGAAGCAGGTCAAGGAGGGGCTATCACGAAGCTGGAATCCTTACATGATTAAACAGAAGCCAATATGAAAACTTAAAGGGCATGTGTGCCTGCAGGCTTGTGTGCTCGCACACAGCCATTGTGTGGCACAACAATAATGCCATGTAAGGACACAATTATTTTGTCTGAAAAAATGCTACTTGCAGTTATTCTCGCTTGCTTTTAAATGTCAAGAAATGCCATCTTCAGCCAAAAATGTACAGACAAATAAACTGCAGAGGTTCAGACAAACTGCTATGTTAGCGTTGAGAGCATGTTTAAACCTTTGAGAAAGAATTACATATATATATATATATATATGTAATTTTTTTTTTTTTTTTTTTTTTTGCTCTGGAGGTGCAAAAAGCATGCAATTTAAAGAGTGCTTCACTCATTATAAATAAATAAATGCAGAAGAGCACAATTGTATCTACAAATCAGCTGTGTACTGGGATATACGAGTCATTAAAAATAAATTAAAATAAAATAAAAAGGCCAATGGCGGAAACACTGCAAAATCAATCCTGGTGCGAGAGAGGCAACCTGAGCCAGACAACAGATAGGTGGCAGAGACAGTGAAACTGGTCCCTCTGTTGGAATTTACTGGTAATACAAGGGTTGGACACGTGATCCTCGCCCCCATCCACCCAGGCATTTTCATTAAGCCAAAACACTAAAGCATAATCCCATCTATGAGTGTGTGTGTGTTTGAGCCAGAGAAAAAGAAGAGAGGGCAAAGACATCAGCCTGAACCGATCATCAACGTCTCCATCCGTTATAACACAGTGGAGAAACCTACATATACAAAAGAAAGGCATGAAACAAACAAACAAAAACTACCAGTAGATGAATCGGTTATTTGAAATAACTGAATAAACAATCCAAACAGTGATAATGAACAAGTGCATTTAATGAAATAAACCTGTTTACCATATACATGTATCTGTTGTCGCACACTTCAGATGGTGTTAAAGTGTCAGCAGTGTACATAAAAATCCCACACAAACTACAACATCCTATCTTTAAAGGTCCATGCAATGGTATGTCCCCCAAACACCCTTTCTTGTAGTCTTGTATTCAAAATGTACCCAAATAAACACTGAAAAAGTGCAAACTAAAATGTGCTGCAACAAAAGATTGGCTTATTATACTCCATGACAAAATTGTGTTCTCATACATTTTTTTCTACAAAGATGAATTGTACCATCCTAAAATCCCCCAAAACTAAAATCCCACAGTAACCACAATCCTTTTACTCAGGTGCATACATCAAACATGATGAGAAGGCATTCTGTGTTTGTTCTCATCCCATGTGTACCTTTCTTTCAAAAGTAAAAGGGCATGAGAGAACAACAAGCAGCACAAATCCCTTCCCATGGGAGCCAGTGAGAGTTAAATAACCCGTTGGTTGTCTCGATTCAGCCTTGGATCAAACAAATTCTGGTTATGGTACCAAACAATGCTATCAGGAAATGCAGGCAGGCTTTGGATACTTTCCTCAGGACGCCCTGGCTTTGCATCTCAACTGGTTGGGAAATGATGGAAGCTGTGGTTTTGAGCATGACAAAGCTAATCTAATGAGTGCAACAACATTTCAATGCCACTGAGAAGGGACGTGGATGAAAGCTCATGGAAAGTAGGAGACGAGGGATAAGTTCCTCTTTTTATCTGTGACCATTTGCAACTCTGTCATGTTCTCACTCGGCTGCAGGGCATGTTTTTTAATGCATTTTTCCTCCATCTCAACCTAAAAAAATAAATAAAATAAAATCTCGCTAGTGCATCCTAAAGGCTCTGCTGCTGCAATAGCTGCCTCAAAACCTTATTTGTTCCCCATTTTGGAACTAATTATCTCATCTCACATTACTTAACCTTGTTTGCTTTGCTCATTTCTGCTGCATAAACAGACCTGGGAAGGATGCTGCACATCTATGGAAACCTCTTTTTTTTTTCTCTCTCTCTCTTTCATATCCACCCTATTTCCTCTTAGCTTGCATACAAATTGCACATGCTGGAAGTCTTACTGGGGGATGGGGGGTATATGCTGGCAGCTCCTTGGAAACAGACTGGCTAGTCATGTCATTACAGCTCAGAACAGTCTCTATGGCAACTGCACAGATAGCAGCACCAAACTCACTCTCACACAAAGGACACGCCCTTGGAAAAGGAGGAAAACAGGAAGCTCTGCATGAAATGTGTGCATCAGGAGATGAATGTCAAAGTCCTTTTGTTCAGCTGCTGTAACACTTTACAGTGCGAGGACATCCAGTCCAGCAGTTGTATCTATATGGGTTGCAGTCAAAGCTTATATACTGCAGAAGAGCAATCAGATGCTTTTAGCAGTACTGAAGAATCAATAATTCAATGTGTTTTGCAGCATCAAACGGGAAGCTTTTAAGGTGTACACACTCTGGAGCCTTATTGTCTTCATCTGCTATAGGCTACAGGCAATTGACAAAATGCTGGAATTTTTAATAAACTGGTCAACATGCAGAATATGTATCACAACGACAGGAAATGCCTGCCCTGTCCAGTGAAAACATAATACATGCGTGGATACTGCAAAAAAAAACAACAACAAAAAACAGCACAGTAGCCCCCCTGCAGCTGTAATTGCTCAGCCCCACCCAGCTGCAGAGGGGAGCTGAGCCGAACCGGGCCGACAGCTCGATCGGAACCGAAGCTCCCTGCACCCGTTGCAAAAAGGGTAGCGGAAAATTACCTGCCCCTCCCCCTCTACCTCCATCACAGAGAGCTGCACCATATACCGTGCACATATTGAGCCACATGCACGCATAGAGACAGCTCCAGGCATTGGGAGGGCAGCACAGGATGCCCTGCACAGAGGCTGTCAGGAGGAAACAAAATGGAGTCACAAAACAAATCCAGGTTAAGTCAGATGACGCACCATGTGCCACGCTGCCATGCTTAAATCACTCTCTGACCCAGTTAAAAGCTGCACACATTGACTGCAATGCTTGTCTGTTTGGGAGACCGAGAGCTTTGATTCACCTTTTGTTTTGCACAGCGCGCACACACCAAATGGCCTGCGTTTCGACACATCAGACCACGTTTGTTTTGGCTGAACCACTCCCTGAAATGAGGTCATCGTGTCTGAGTAACTCAAAGCATCATGGATCCACTGCCACAACGAGCTGCACAGTCAGTACATGAGCACAGACCACCAGCAGCAAGGATAAACCGCCACACGAACATAACCACACTATTAAATGTGGAAAACAAATGCAGGATTTTTTTTTCCTACCCCTCTTGACTTGACATGGACCTGGATTTTGTAAACACATTCAGGATGGTAATGCTAATATATTCAATCGTGTTTACAGCGCTCCACAGCTGATAGGATGCATGTCTGCAGAGATGGTGTTAATTTCCTGTTCGTTCCTTCAGCTGCTCCCCTTCTCCTGGAGAGTGAAGGGTGGGGGAGGGGAAAGAACCATGCAGCATGGAGGAGAAGCAGGAGAGCGAAAAGGAACTGGTGTGAAATGAAGAGTTTAGGAAGGGAGGATGATAGTGATTTGACACGTAACACTAAAAAATATTTATATTAAAAGAGAAACAAAAAAAAAAAATGGCCACATATTGGAATGCGAGTATGATTGTATGCAAAAAAATAAAATAAATGTGAAGACAAAACTACAGATAAATAGCAAAAACATAATGCAATGTTAAATAATGAACACTATTTGAGTGTGGAGCCATTCTGAATTAGAAAGGTCTAATGGAGATTTAAAACACTATGAAAATAGATTACAGCAAACTGAAAGTGCACGAATGAGCTCTGCAATATCAGCTCTGTGATTAAAAGAAAAGCTCATCAAATACAGTTATTTTCAGCAAGTTTATCTGTAGGTCTCGTATGACAGCTTCTTCAAGTTGTGCTTTAATGCCACTTTACTGACACAAGAAGTGCTAAAGCCCACATGCATATGTGCTAAAATTTATATATGAAATGTTCCGTATGCCTGCTTTCAGGTCAGGCTGGTTCTTTTTCACAAGATGCATTTTTACTTAACTAAGCAAAACATAAAAACACATGCAAGGCAAATGGTGCTGTCAGTTAAAATACACATCATTCAGAAGGACTACACAATTATTGTTGTGGAATGTGAGAATGTGTGTTTTTCATGACACAAGCTAAAATTACTAGGCCTGTACACTTGACTGTAATATGGAAATGGTTCATTTTTAATTTCACTGTTGTTGACATCACTTAGGAGCATTCCTTGTAATGTGTACCAATGTTCAGTCTTCTTCAGAACCTATGAATAAAGTCATATTTCCATCAAACTATGGTACAGATCTATCAGATTTAGCTAGAATTATAATACATATCTATCTATCTATCTATCTATCTATCTATCTATCTATCTATCTATCTATCTATCTATCTATCTATCTATCTATCTATCTATCTATCCATCCATCCATCCATCCATCCATCCATCCATCCATCCATCCATC
>NC_056501.1:20719296-20722645 GCF_014905685.2 Nematolebias whitei
CATCCATCCATCCATCCATCCATCCATCCATCCATCCATCCATCCATGACGTGCAAACATAAAATAGCTATATGGCTCATGAATCACTACAAGTAATTTTGAAAACAAGTTGAGTGAGGGTTTTCTCTTTGTGCGAAAAATATTGTTTTATAACCTAATAATTAAAACTCACGACCAACAGATTAGTAGATGAAGACCAAGAGACCAACTGAAAAAATAATAATATATACTGATAAGTACAATACATCCAAAGTAAATCAATATATCCTTTCAAAGAAATCATTAGTGCTGTTAATAGCTTCAGCAATTAAACACTGCATGCTGGCTGAAGTATAAGTTTAGGTTCATGTATGCAACAATGCTAGTTACCTGATAAAAAAAACAAACTCTTTTTTTTTTGTTTGTTTTTTTTTGTTTCAGGAGTTGACTTATGCTGATTCACATAATTATTGCTGCTGTTTATTCAAATTTGCATTGTTCTAAAATGTTTATTTGTATTGTTTATTTAATGACCATAAACAACCATGATAGTATGTGTGAGGGAATAAGCAGGGCCTTTGGGCCCACATCCCTGCACAGATGCTGGATCCAAAAGTACATCATGGCAGCTTTTGTAAACAAAAATCTTGGCTTCAATTTTGAACAACAGACATGGAGTGACATGGAATAGACCTTTTTCCATCTTTTTTTTTTTTTTTTTACCTTGATAATTCTAACTAATAGTGATACATGTTAAACCTGCAATTCAGCAACTGATTGCAGCATTAAGTAATTTAATGTTTGCAGTTTCTGTAGACGGAGAAAATATTTTTGAACTGTTGGCGTTAAAAAAAAAAAAAAAAAAAAAACTGACAATCCTAAAGATCAAACTCAAAAGAGAAAAGAAAATCCCAAATTGAAGTTTGATGGAAATGGATATTTATTGTACTGTATATTACAGAAAATATGAGTACAAAATTGCTGAATAATGTATGTATAAGGGGAAGGTTAAATAAAAGTAGCAAATAGTTGCAAAAAAAAGTATTTAATTTGAATCTAACATATTTTATATATATGATGATTCCTAACATACAGACCTTTTCCACTATTGTGTACGTTGTTAGTAAATAAGAACAAGTACAAGGTAAAGTGCATACGGAAACTTCAAAGTTCGGTTTTTGATACTGAGATGTTGGGCAAAATTAACTTAAGCTTTTTTTTCTAATGTTGACCATTTTTATGGTTTTTTTTTTCAGTTTTTGCATTATATAAAACCAGATTCAGGTGTTATCTTGTCCTGGATTTTTATTAAAATATGGGTTTTTTTTAGGTATCCAACAATAACTTGCATTTAAGGTTAAACTTATTCAAGTTTTAAGTTATATTTTTACTATAAGGCCCTGTAAAGAACAGTTATTTCATCCATCCATCCATTTTCTTTACCCGCTTATTCCATTTTGGGTCACGGGGGTCGCTGGTGCCCATGTCCAGCAATCACTGTGCGAGGAGCGGGGTACACCCTGGACAGGTCGCAAGTCCATCACAGGGCAGAACAGTTATTTATACAATGCATTGATTCAAAGTAAAAGTAACTACTTTTCATAAGTTTACTTATACAAAAACTGTTTTCTCTAGTTTTTTTTTTCTCTCTCTCTCTTTTGTTCACTATTCAAAGGTTTATGACAGCAAGATGGCTCAGTGGTTTGCACTGTTGCCTCACAGCAAGAAGGTCCTGGGTTTAATCCCCAATTGGATCTGGGGTCTTTCTGTGTGGAGTTTGTATGTTCTTCTCATACTTAAGTGGATTTTCTCCGTGTACTCTGGTATAGACAAAAAAAAAATAAATAAATAAAATAAAAAAACAAACATAAATGTTAGTATGCCTTCAGGCCCAGGCCTCCCTTGCAGAAGAGATCTGTGATCTCAGTGGGATGTGCCTGGTTAAATAAAGGTTAATAAATAAATGTATTATGTGTATAAAGGAAAATATATACTTTTTTTTTACAACCCCTTATAAAATATGTGGGATCACTTATCTTGGATTATGGTTTTTCACTTGTTTAATTTTCTTCTAAAACATCACAGACTTGACGGCATGGTGGTTTCTAAAGCCATTGCCTCTCAGTGAGAAGGTCACCGGATCAAATCCTGGCCGGGGGCCTTTCTGGGTGGAGTTTGCATGTTCTCTCCGTACATATGTGAGTTTTCTCCAGGTACTCCTGTTTCTTCCCACAGACCAAAAACATACGTTAGGCTGACTGGTAACTCTAAATTGTCCCTAGGTGTGTGTGAGAGAGTGAATGGTTATTTGTGTCCCTGTGATGGACATGTGACCTGTCCAAGGTGTCCCCCGCCTCTCGCACAGTATACATTAGATATGGGCACAATTGTGACCCTGTGACCCAAAAGGGAAGAAGTGGGTAAAATATAATGGATGGATGGAATATGGCAAACATGCCACATAACTATCCATCCATCCATTAGCTTTTACCTACTTCTTCCTTTTAGGGTTGTGGGAGGTCACTGGTGCCCATATATGGTATGGCAGGTACTCTGCGAGAGGAGGGGGACACCTGGACAGGTCGCAAGTCCATCACAGGGACACATAGAGACAAGCGAGACAAACTCACTCCCACTCACACCAAGGAAGGATTTAGAGTTACCAATCAGCCTAACATGTATGTTTGTTTGTGGGAAGAAAATTGAGTACATGGACAAAACCCACGCATGCACGGAGAGAACATGCAAACTGCTATCCTGCTGCTACCCTGTACATTTACAGGGCTCACAACATCAAACTATGTAGAAATGTACTTTTTTTTTCTT
Organism: Nematolebias whitei; assembly: GCF_014905685.2. Lineage (NCBI taxonomy): Eukaryota > Metazoa > Chordata > Actinopteri > Cyprinodontiformes > Rivulidae > Nematolebias > Nematolebias whitei. Next base: position 20,722,102 of record NC_056501.1, read on the forward strand.
ACTGTCTTCTCGTCTTATGTGTATTTTGTACAGATTCAAGGTACAGAGCAAGGGGAACAACTAACATATTTTGGGAAACCCCATTATGATTTACTGTAATGAAAATAATTTTCTCCATTGCTTCAAATTATTTGTCTAATTTTAGAGCCAATTGGTTTATGTTAATATGTTTAGTTCTAAACTGAACAGCAGAAAAATACCATATACAGTATGTGTGTGTGTGTGTATATATATATATATATATATATATATATATATGTGTGTGTGTGTGTGTGTATGTGTGTATCTGTGGGTTTGTTTGTCAGATTTTGATGAGCTAACCATAGTGTTTTGCATTAATGCTGTCAAAGAGAAAATTCTTAGGAATTTCAGCACCGTGGACAGCGTTTCTTTCTGCATCAACCAGAGGAAAGTGGTCTGTAACAACAAAGTTAATGATTCCCCTCAAAACTATTTACAAAACATGTTGTTTATTTAACCAGGAGAAAAGGTTACATCTCACCTTGTCAGAGTTAGGTAAAGTCTGAGTTCTGGTAAAAGTGTC
>NC_056501.1:20722745-20725585 GCF_014905685.2 Nematolebias whitei
ATTAATGGAGGAGACACTTTTACCAGAACTCAGACTTTACCTAACTGTGACAAGGTGAGTTTGCATTTATCTTTGTAATTACGCTCATGTTTTTAATTTTGTTTTTCATTTAAGTTTCTGGGGTTTATTTGTGTTTTTGTTTTTTTGTTGTTTTTTGTTTCACCCAGACTTCGTTTATTCCATCCCATCTCAGCATTCTTCGAGTAATGTGCATCTTTCATGGCAGTGTATATATTAGATTGCTTGGACAAGTTTCCTATTGAGTGATAACGATGTTACAGATTTATTGTGTGCCTTTATTTGGTAAATGGCTGTCTGTGGTTCTGTATTTTGTTTCATGACCTCTTTACAATTTATGCCAGTCCTTTCATCAGTCCACTTTCTTCACCCACTCGTTTTGTCCGTGTTGGGTCAGGGGAAGCTTACGCCTATCTCATACCTTAACTGTGAGATATATATATTTTTGTATTTATTTATTTTTTACTTTATTTTTTTAATTATTATTATTATTATTGTTGTTTTTATTTTTTAAAGTCACTTATCTATCTATCTTGCGTTTTAAGTGCGGTTCCACTTTTTTAAATTAGAACTCTTGTCTTTGCTGTTTTTTTGTTTGTTTGTTTGTTTTAAACATATACTGACGCTTTTCTAAAATGAATTATGTGTGTGAGAGTGTGCGTCATTGGTTGTTGTGCGTGATTCATAAAAAGAACACAAGATGTCAGCCGAGACCGCGCATTGACTTCTGCATATTCATGCAAAATCTCCTCCTTCTCTTTTGTGAAACGTGAAACAGCCTGTTCTTACTCTCGGCTCTGCGTTAGGAAACGTCGCCCTCGAGAAAGATGGTCCGGACATTTGCAGCGCTCGGATTTTTATAGATTTTTTTTTTTTTCATTCTATTTTGTGAGTTACTGATTTTTTGCTTCTGTGGGTCTATCTTTACAAAAAAAAAAAAAAAAAAAAATGACTCGGAATCTCTGTATAGACGTCGAACGGATGCTGTTCGCCATTCTTCTTTGTTTATCTGACCGCACCTCCGCACAGATCTCCTACTCTGTTCCCGAGGAGGTGCACAAAGGCACACTAGTGGGGAATATAGCAAAGGACTTACACATTAATGCACAACAACTGGAGGAACGGGGCTTTCGGATTGTATCTGGACACAGTAAGACATATTTTGAGGCTGACTTGAGAACAGGAGCTTTATTTGTGAGCGACAGGATCGACCGGGAAGAGCTTTGTTCTAATGTACCCAAGTGTTCCCTAAATATAGAGGCGCTCCTCAGCAATCCTATGAATATTTATCGCATTGAAGTCAGCATCCTTGACATTAATGATAACGCACCGACATTCCCAGAGCAAATCCATGTGTTCAATATTTCTGAATCATCCCCAGCTGGGGAGAGATATCCCCTCCCAGCTGCTCTTGATGCAGATACTGGCAGTAATTCAATCAAAACCTTCAAATTAAACACCAATGAGTATTTTTCTATAGATGTGAGCAACGGAGGGGGCAGCATGTCTGCTGAGTTGGTCCTGCAAAAAGCTTTAGACAGAGAAAAACAAACCACTGTCAAATTAACACTAACAGCTGTAGATGGAGGGACACCTGTGAGGTCTGGCACCATGCAAATCCACGTGAATGTCATAGATGTTAATGATAACACGCCGTCGTTCAATAAGTCCCTATATAAAGTCAGTGTTAATGAAAATATACCCATAGGTGCAACAATAGTAAAATTGAATGCAACTGATTTAGACGAGGGTGCACATTCTGAGATTAGATATTTTTTAATGAAAGGAGGAACTGTGGACTCCCCTGATAAATTTAGAGTTAACAGAGAGAGTGGTGAGATTATTGTGAGCAGCGATTTAGATTATGAGGAAAACAGTGCGTATGAATTAAGAGTGCGTGCGACAGACCAAGGCGCCTCCCCTCGCTGCGGTTATGCAAAAGTGCTGGTGGAGGTCATTGATGTTAATGATAACGCACCAGAGATCTCCATCACGTCCGTGATGAGTCCAGTGAAGGAAAATGCTGAAGATGGAACAGTTGTTGCTTTAGTAACTGTCAGTGATAAAGATGGAGGTAGAAATGGTCTTACCACATGTAAGATCCAAGGTTCTGTTCCATTTAAATTACTGTCAAACTACAAAAATTATTACTCATTAGTAGTTAACGGTCTTCTTGACAGAGAGACGGCATCACTATATAACGTAACCATTAGTGCAGCCGATGAAGGTCACCCTCCTCTTTCTAGTACAGCTGTAATTAATGTGCATATTTTTGATGTCAATGATAATGCACCCACTTTCCAGGGAGTTGACATAAACATTTATTTAAAAGAAAACAATAAAGCCGGAGAAATTATCACAAGAGTCAATGCACATGATGCAGATGAGAATGAAAATGCAAAACTTACTTATTCATTGACCGATATGTACCCCTCCAAATTTTCAGTGCCAACTATGTTAAATATCAACTCAGAGACAGGTGAGATTATTACTCTTCAGTCGTTTAACTATGAGGAGTTGAAAACATTTCAGTTTAAAGTTCAGGCCACAGACTCTGGTGTTCCTCCACTCAGCAGCAACATGACTGTAAATGTTTTTATCCTGGATGAGAATGACAACAGTCCAACTATCCTGGCTCCTTATTCTGAGCTCGGTTCTGTTAATAGTGAGACCATCCCCTATTCTGCTGAAGTGGGCTACTTTGTAGCAAAGATCAGGGCTGTGGATGCAGATTCTGGATACAACGCGTTGCTTTCTTATCACCTGTCTGAACCCAAAGGAATCAACCTGTTCAGGATCGGAACCAGCACCGGGGAGATCAG
>NC_056501.1:20725685-20728236 GCF_014905685.2 Nematolebias whitei
CTCAGAATAAGGAGCCAGAATAGTTGGACTGTTGTCATTCTCATCCAAGATAAAAACATTTACAGTCACGTTGCTGCTGAGTGGAGGAACACCAGAGTCTGTGGCCTGAACTTTAAACCGAAATGTTTTTAACTCCTCATAGTTAAAACTCTGCAGACTGATTATATCTCCTGTCTCTGAGTTGATGTTTAAAACAGATGATATTGGGATATATTTTGAAAAGTTGCCATAAATGGAGTACATGACTTTTGCATTTTCTGCTGTATCAGGATCTTGTGCTGTTATCAATCCGATTGTTGTCCCGGCTCCACTTTTCTCCTCCACGTATAAATTAATTTCTTGCTCTGAGAATAGTGGAGCATTATCATTCACATCAGAAATGTGAACAGAAATAACACTGCTACTCGACAGAGGTGGGGTGCCTTCATCTGTAGCTATTATTGTCACATTATATTGAGCCACTTTCTCTCTATTAAGAGGTCCATTAACTGTCAAAGAATAGTAATTTTTATAATTCAGTTTCAGGTCAAAAGGAACCAACCCAGAAATTTTAGCATTGGCGACACCATTATTGCCCCCATCTTTGTCAGTGACAGTCACCAGGGCAACAACTGTTCCAACCTCAGCATCTTCTTTAACTGGGGTCATCAAAGATGTGACAAGGATTTCTGGTATGTTGTCATTAACATCAATTACTTCCAGTAACAGTTTACCGTGCACACTTCGAGAAGGTGTGCCTTTATCATTTGCTTGTATTCGTATATCAAAAGCTGCATTTTCTTCATAGTCTACCTTTCCTACCACAGTTATTTCCCCCGTGTCTGAGTTAATAGAGAAAAATAAACCAGGATTAAAGTTCCCTCTTTCAATAAATGAATAGATAATTTCACCATTTGCTCCATCATCCAAATCTGTAGCACTTACAGTCAGTATGGTGGTCTGGAATGGGACATTTTCAGGGACCTGAGCTTTATATAGAGACTGTGTGAACTGTGGATTATTGTCATTTACATCCATAACTTGTACAATTATGTTTAATGTCCCTGATCGGGGAGGTTTGCCACCGTCAAACGCTGTTAACGTCAGGTGAATAATGGATTGTTTCTCTCTGTCTAAAGCTTTTTGCAGCACTAACTCTGCAGACTCACTGTGCTGTCCCCCGCTCTGCACGTCCAGAGAGAAACACTCATTTGGACTCAGCTTGTAGCTTTTCACCGTGTTACTCCCCGTGTCTGCGTCATTTGCCATTGGGAGTAAATACCTCTCACCGGTGAAGGAAGATTCGTAAATATTCAGATTTATTTCCTTTTCACGGAAATATGGTGCATTGTCATTAATGTCAATAACTAGGACCTCTATGCGATGCAAATGCATCGGGTTGTTCAATATGGCTTCTATTTTCAGGGAACATTTCAGCATATTTGGACAAAGCTCTTCACGATCAATCCTGCCCGAAACAAACAGAGCACCAGTTTTTAAATCCACGTCAAAATAATTCCTAGACATCCCAGATACGATTCGTAAATCCCGTTTTTCCAGGTCCAGCGCACTGATGTGCAATTCCTTAGCGAGGTTTGCCACCACGGTTCCTTTGTCAACCTCCTCGGAAACGGAGAATGAAAGCTGCGCTGCGGATGAGCCGCAGAAATAAAGCAGAGCGATGGTTTGTATCCAGACTGTGTCTCTTTGTCCTGCGCGTCCCATCGTTGCCACACAAAGAAATAAATTACACTTTTTAACCGTGATCAGTTTGAGGTGGATATATGCTCTGTCTGGTGCCCAGTCGTGTTTCCCCACAAAGCACCAGGGCGGACTGTGACTACACATGAAAAGGAGGAGCCTGAGAACAAAAAAAAAAAAAAGATGAGCCACGCAAAGATTTGAGGTCTCCGGCGACACCAGGTGTTGGTCTCATTGAAGAGAAACTGTATATTATAAAAAAAAAATAATAAGAAATAAATCTAAAATATGGAATGGGAAATTAAAATAAGAGAGAAAATAACTATAAGGCTAATAATTGACAGAGGTTTCCATTGTTTTTTTGTTTTTTTTTGGAGGGGAAACAAACCATTATAAAGAGGTAATGTCAAGGGTTTCATTAAAAACGACCATAACATTTCAGGACAAGGGACAGCTCCTTTAGTCTTTCAGAGCAGTTCAGTGACGTAATCAGTTGCAATTCGAGCAGGCAACAGTTTAAAGACTATCACGAACTATTCGACCAACATGGCACATCAAATCTGTAGAATTATATGCTAATTAAACAGTTCGAGATTAAATAGGTATAATTACTCAATCCAAAGCAGATCACTAATGCTGTCATGTATTAAAACAACCAAATGAACATCAATTCATTGTGCATAATTTGATCAAGAATACTTTCTTATGAATAGCAACATGCGTTCCCCCCCCATCACTCTCCTCCACCCCACACCTCATACCCTCCTAAAATTGTACAATTAACAAGGTTAATCCGAAAAGCGTACATAATGCAAATAGATAGACTCACCTTGTCAGAGTTAGGTAAAGTCTGAGTTCTGGTAAAAGTGTC
>NC_056501.1:20728336-20730824 GCF_014905685.2 Nematolebias whitei
GAGAGAAATGTTCATTTTGTGTCAGCTTGTAGCTCGTTACAGCATTGTTGCTGATGTCTGCATCCACAGCTACAGGGAGTGGAAATCTTTCCCCTGGCGACATCGATTCTGAAATATCCAACACATGCGAGTGCTCTTCAAATAATGGCGGGTTATCATTTACGTCTAGAATATGTATCTCTATCCTGTGCACATTCATTGGATTGTTTAAAGCAGCTTGTATTTTGATGGAGCATTTATCCACATGAGGACAAAGCTCCTCTCTGTCTATCCTGTCAGAGACAAAAAGGTTCCCCGTGCGTAAATTCACATCAAAGTACGTCTTACTGAAACTCGATACGATGCGTAAATCTCTGGTCTCCAGATTCTGTATGTTCAGATTTAAATCCTTTGCAATGTTGCCCACTACTGTCCCTTTGTTCAGCTCCTCGGAGATCGAATAGGTTAACTGCGAGGCAGAGCAGTCACAAAGACAAAGCAGCGCGAGCAAAAAAATCCAGGCGGATCCGTCTCGACTTCCAAAAAACATTGTTGATGTGGGATAGAAACATCAAGGTGCAGAATATTATTCCATAATGAATAGCTTCCTTTTTTGGGTGTGATTATATCTCAGACTTCTGCTCTTTCTAGAGTACAAACGAGAGTGAAGGCAACTGATGGTGGACGACGGGTTTTTCCTCTCTCTCCCTACACATTGGATTGGTTGCGCAAGAGCAAACTAGTTCAGTCTAACGGTCTCGAGCGACCTCTTGTGGTAACAATTAGACACCGTCTCAAGTATGTTGCATTCAATAAAACTGCAACACATGCTGACCTACTAACTACTTTGTTTTCTTCTTATTGTTATTCTTTCAGCTTTTCTCTCTTAAGGGGTCACCACATGGAATCATTCTCCATCTCAGTCTGTCTTCTGCATCCTCTGACTTTACTCCATATCTTCTCTAAACACATCGATATTTCTCCTCTGTCTTTTCCTGGCAGATACATTTATAACATCCGTCTACTAATATACCAACTGTCCCTCCTCTGGACATGTCTGAAACATCTCAGTCTGGCCTCTCAAATTGTATCTTTCATTCTTCAACCTATATTGTACCTCTGATGATCTCATTCCTAATCGTATGCATCTTTATCACTCATAGGAGAACCACAACATCTTAATTTATGTTACTTCAAATTCTTATGTCATTTTGTCAGTGTCAGTGACTCAATACACACTATAGCAGGTCTCACTGTTGGGAATGTTGCCTTTGTCTTTTGCTGACACCCATTTGTCACAAATCACTCTTAAAACTTTTCTCCATCCAATCCATCCTGCCTGGATGCTTTTTTTTTTTTTTAACATTCTAGTTCCATTATATATACTAAAAATGTATAAATATATATATATATATATATATATATATATATATGTGAAAAAAAACTTCACTTCACTCAATTAAACATGCATGACATAAACAAATAAAGGACAACTATCTATTTAAGAATGGTATCTTACAATTGAAAAACGTGGTGAGAAATTAATAAAAATCAAGTACTGTAATTGAACAAAATCTTTTCACAGTATCGTTAGACATAAATAAACGTACAATTATAATTACTATAATAATACAAAATTGCAGGCTATTTTATCAAAAGATAGTTTTATTAGACCAAAATAAACAATTGGTATGTTGCGACTTCAGTACCAAGGAGAGCGTAATTAAACCACATTGCGAATTAAAATGGATTGATTCTATATAGCTAATGTGATTAAAGAAAACAAATTACTGAATAAAAATATTTTCACATGTTCTATTTTTCAAAACTATAGTTAATAGGTAAGTTTAAATCTGGTATTGTTAGAAAAACTAAAATAAAACAAACAAATTGAAGAAAATAGCTCAAAAATACCCCTCTTTGCATTTCCATAATACTAGCCTGTACATGTATACTGTATGACAAAATCTGTTTGTATTTATATACCCCTCTTCAAAAAAAACAAAATCTAATTGGGTTTCTGATTAAAAGAAGGTGATTGTGGCCTATGATAGTCACTGTGGTTGTTTAAGATAAAAATGTTTCATTGGCTGGAATCAGCATATACTGTACACAGTCTGAAGTTTTATATTTTTCTGAAGCCGATAGGTGAGGACCTAAATCTAATCCTAAATATGTCTATTAAAATGCAGAATTGTATTTATTAAGAGTCCTGGGCATGTCTTATAAAAACAAAGCTAAAAAAGCAGGTAAATATCAAACCAACTGATGCCATAAAGCACATCCACAAACAGAAAAAAAGCTATCAAAGTTCCACATTGCACACTTCTTACAGAAAACATTCAAAGCACAGATATCAATGGCTGCCTACCTTGTCAGAGTTAGGTAAAGTCTGAGTTCTGGTAAAAATGTCTCCTCCGTTAATACTGATGAGTTCAGCATCTACAGGTGGAAACGCTGCAGGGAAAACCACTACATCACTCTTCAGTGTGTCTGAGCTGAAACACAC
>NC_056501.1:20730924-20734242 GCF_014905685.2 Nematolebias whitei
GAACTCAGACTTTACCTAACTCTGACAAGGTAGGCAGCCATTGATATCTGTGCTTTGAATGTTTACTTTAAGACGTGTGCAACATTGAACTTTGATTATATATTTTTTTCTCTTTGCAATTGTGCTTCATTGATTGGTTTGATATGTACCTGCTTTTTTATTTTTGATTTTACAAGTCATGCCCAGGCACCATCTATCTCCATGTCTTTAAGTAAAGGGTGTTGGGTATTTTATCATGATGGTTTACTTGTATCTGTATTTTTTGTAGTTGTGCATATTAATTGACACCAAGGTCCTCACCTTTGAGCTTCAGAAAAAGATACAACATTATACTATGTGCACATGCTGACTCCAGCCAATGAAACATTTTCATCATAAACAACAGCATCAACGTTTTTCAGACTACAATCACCTTCTTTAAATCAGAAACATATATAGGTTTTGTGATTTAAAGTGGTTTTTCAATACAAACAGATTTAGTCATAATGTATAGATGTTTAAGCTAGTTTAATGGAACTATTAGGATGGGTATTTTATTTCAAATGTCTTCAATTTTCTTTATTTTACTTATATTTTTTCTAAAAAATACCAGAGAGAAACATACCTTTTAACTGTTATTTAGACATATAGATTGTGTGAAAACATTTATTTAAGTAATTTTTGCTTTTATCACAAAACAATATAGAAAAAACATGCACTTTGCTTCAATATCCTGTTTTGTAGCGCTCTCCTTGGTACTGAATTCTGACCATTACAAATGGTAAATTTCAGTCTTTACATATATTGCTGTTTAATAAAAGATCCTGTTATCTTGTATGATTTATGTACTTAAAATTATAAGTTTAAGAGCTACTGATATTGCACAACTTTTTTTCACTTAAAATACTTTAGTTTTTTTTTTATGTTGTGGCACGTTGTTTAACAGCCAAATACCAAATTTAAATGGGTAATAAAAAGTGTCAGCAAAAGCCAAAGGAAACGTTCCCAAGACAGCAGTGAGACCAGCTATATTGTGTCGTCTGGACTCAGTGGCATTGATAAAATGCCATGAGAAAGAACTTGTAGTAACAGAAATGAAGATGTTGTTGTTCTCCTAGGAGTGATAAAGATTCATAGGATTAAGAATGAGATCATCAAAGGTACAACATAGGTTTAAGAATGGATGATAAAATTTGAGAGGCCAGACTGAGATGTTACAGACGTGTCCAGAGGAGGGACAGTGCGTATGTTAGTAGAAGGATGTTATAAATGTATTTGCCAGGAAAAAGACCAAGAGGAGATGGATGCATTTAAAAACATGTAGGTAGTTGGAGTGAAGTCAGAGGACAGACTGAGATGGAGAATGATTCGCTGTGGTGAACCCAGAAGAGGGAAAAGCTGAAAGAAGAAGACAAAGTAATTAGGAGGTCAGCATGTGTTAAAGTTTTAATGAGTGCAAAAAAATTGATACAGTATCTAAATGTTACCACAAGAGGTCGCTCGAGACCGTTAGACTGAACTAGTTTGCTATTGCGCAACCCATCCTATGTGGAGGGAGAGAGAGGAATAACACTTCGTCCGCCATCAGTTTCCTTCACTCTTGTTTGTACTACAGTGTAGGAAGGGCAGAAACCGGAAATACAATCATATCCAAAAAAGGAATAGTTTCATTATGGATTAATATTCTGCACCTTGATGTTTCTATCCCACATCAAATATGATGGTTTTTGGGAGTCGAGACGGATCCGCCTGGATTTTTTTGCTCGCGCTGCTTTGTCTTTGTGACTGCTCTGCCTCGCAGTTAACCTATTCGATTTCTGAGGAGCTGAACAAAGGGACAGTAGTGGGCAACATTGCAAAGGATTTAAATCTGAACATACAGGATCTGGAGACCAGAGATTTACGCATCGTATCGAGTTTCAGTAAGACGTACTTTGATGTGAATTTACGCACGGGGAACCTTTTTGTCTCTGACAGGATAGACAGAGAGGAGCTTTGTCCTCATGTGGATAAATGCTCCATCAAAATACAAGCTGCTTTAAACAATCCAATGAATGTGCACAGAATAGAGATACATATTCTAGACGTAAATGATAACCAGCCCTGTTTTGAAGAACAATCGCATGTGTTGAATATTTCAGAATTGTTGTCGCCAGGGGAAAGATTTCCACTCCCTGTAGCTGGAGATGCAGACATTGGATCCAACGCAGTAACGAGCTACAAGCTGACACAAAATGAACATTTCTCTCTTGATGTTCAGAGTGGAGGAGAACACGGAGTGTATGCTGAGTTGGTGCTGCAGAAAGCTTTAGACAGAGAAAAACAAGCAGTAATAAAACTTGTTCTGACTGCTGTAGATGGAGGTAAACCATCGAGATCAGGGACTTTACAGCTAATTATTAATGTTTTAGATTTTAATGATAACACACCCGCATTCAGTCAATCTCTTTATAAAGTCCAGGTCAAGGAAAACGCTGATCCAGGAACATTTATTTTGAGGATTAATGCAACAGATCTGGACGCGGGGCTGAACAGTAAGATCTTGTTCTTCCTGATAAAAACGGGGAACCTGGATCCGTCAAAATATTTTAATTTGAATTCAGAAACGGGAGAAATACACCTGAAAGAAAAACTAGATTATGAAGAAACACGTGCTTATGAAATAAGAATTCAAGCAAAGGATCAGGGATCTACTCCTCGAAGCACATATGCTAAATTATTGATAGAGGTGATTGATGTGAATGACAATGCTCCAGAAATATCTGTGACGTCACTGATGACACCGGTGAGAGAGGACGCACAGCCTGGAACGATTGTTGCTTTAGTTACAGTCAGTGATAAAGATGGAGGGAACAATGGTGTTACTAAATGCAGAGTAGTTGGATCTGTTCCCTTTAAACTAAAGTCCAACTACAAAAATGATTATTCATTAGTGGTAGATGGACCTCTGGACAGAGAAGACACTTCAGTTTACAATGTTAATATTACAGCTACAGATGAAGGGAGTCCTCCACTGTCCAGCATCCAGGTCATTACTGTTCACATGGCTGATGTCAATGATAACCCACCTCGTTTTAATGAGCCGGTGACAATTGTTTTTGTTAGAGAAAACAGTCCATTGGGCTCAGTGATACATAAAATAACTGCATTAGATCCAGACTTAGATAATAATGCAAAGGTTACATACAAACTCTTAGGCAGTTCACAAAAAAATACTCCGTTGTCATCAATCCTAAACATCAACTCAGAGACAGGAGATATAATCAGTCTGCAGAGTTTCAACCACGAGGATTTAAAAACATTTCAGTTTAAAGTTCAGGCCACAGACTCTGGTGTTCC
>NC_056501.1:20734342-20735307 GCF_014905685.2 Nematolebias whitei
GAGAGAAATGTTCATTTTGTGTCAGCTTGTAGCTCGTTACAGCATTGCTGCCGATGTCTGCATCTCCAGCTAGAGGGAGTAGAAATCGCTCCCCTGCTAACAATGATTCTGATATATTTATTGTATGCCTTTGTTCATCAAAATAAGGCGAATTGTCATTCACATCGATAATATTAATCTCGATCCTTTGCACATTCATTGGATTGTTTAAAGCAGCTTGTATTTTGATGGAGCATTTATCCACCTGAGGACAAAGCTCCTCTCTGTCTATCCTGTCAGAGACAAAAAGGTTCCCCGTGCGTAAATTCACATCAAAGTACGTCTTACTGAAACTCGAAACGACGCGTAAATCTCTGGTCTCCAGATCCTGTATGTTCAGATTTAAATCCTTTGCGATGTTGCCCACTACTGTCCCTTTGTTCAGCTCCTCGGAAATTGAATAGGTTAACTGCGAGGCAGAGCAGTCACAAAGACAAAGCAGCGCAAGCAAAAAAATCCAGGCGGATCCGTCTCGACTTCCAAAAACCATCGTTAACGTGAAAAAGAAACATCAAGGTGAAAACTATTAATCCACAAAGAAGAGCTTCATTTTATGATATGATTATAATTCAGGCTCCTGCTCTTTCTACGGTACAAACAGGAGTGCAGGAAACTGATAGTGGACGACGGGTTATTTCTCTCTCTCTCTCTCCCTGCACATAGGAAAAGGTTGCGCAAGAGCAAACTATTTCAGTCTAACGGTCTCGAGCGACCTCTTGTGGTAACAAGTAGACAGTTTATGAGTTAATGAAATAAGATGAAAAAAAACAATACTGTATCACATGCCGACCTACCAATTCATATCTATCTATCTATCTATCTATCTATCTATCTATCTATCTATCTATCTATCTATCTATCTATCTATCTATCTATCTATCTATCTATCTATCTATCTATCTATCTATCTATCTATCTATCTATCT
>NC_056501.1:20735407-20736742 GCF_014905685.2 Nematolebias whitei
CTGTCTGTCTGTCTGTCTGTCTGTCTGTCTGTCTGTCTGTCTGTCTATCTATCTATCTATCTATCTATCTATCTATCTATCTATCTATCTATCTATCTATCTATCTATCTATCTATCTATCTATCTATCTATCTATCTATCTGTCTGTCTGTCTGTCTGTCTGTCTGTCTGTCTATCTAGATGTCTGTCTGTCTTGATGTGTGTGTGTGTGGAACAGAGACTTTATTTTACTCTTTTACACTTGCATTAGTCAAAAACTTAAAATGATATACCCATTTAAAATCAGTGTCTGACAATTGAGCAACGTCCTTCAAGTAAAAACAAAAATGTGTTCTATTTCAGTACCAAGGAGAGCGCTAAAAAAACAGCATTTTTAAGGGAAGTACAGTTGTTTCATTTTTAGTTTTATTATATTGTTAACATTGCAAAAGCAGAAATTACTTAATAAATTGATTTAGCACAATGTCTTACTAGCCTACATTATTAAGAAAACTGTTTGAATTGATATGCCAGTTAAAAAAAACACAAACCCTAATTTGTATTCTGATTAATATAAATTGACTGGTCTGAAAAAAGTTGCTACGGTTGTTTATGATGAAAATGTTTTATTGGCTAAAGTCAGCACGAGCACAGAGTCAGAGGATTTATATTTTCCTGAAGCTTACAGGTGAGAACGTTGATGTCTATAAATATGCAGAATTACAAATAAGGATATGCACGTAACTTGCATAGATAAATGCACAATACCTCCGTTTTTACAGACAAAATAGAAAGAAGTTGCCTGTGCATGTTTTGTATAATACATAATACTACTACTAATAATAATATATATATATATATTTAAATCAGGTAATTACTATCAGCAGGTCCCTGGTTCAAATCCCGGTCCGGGGACCTTTCTGGGTGGAGTTTGCATGTTCTATCTGTGCATGCGAGGGGTTTCTCCGGGTACTCGGGTTTCCTCCCACACACCAAAAACATGCATGTTAGGCTGATTGGTAACTTTAAAAAATTCCTAGGTGTGAGTGAGAGAGTGAATGGTTGTTTGACTCTATGTGGCCCAGTGATGGACTTGCGACACATCCAGGGTGTACCCACAATGCACAGTGATTGCCGGAAATGGGCACCGGCGACCCTCGTGACCCAAAATGGAAGGAGTGGGTAAAAGATAATGGATGGATGGATAATAACAAAACTAACCGATGACATAAAGCACATTCACAAACAGAAAAAAAACAATGACAAGTTCAACATTGCACACTTCTTAAAACAAGCATGCAAAGCACATATATCAATGGCTGCCTACCTTGTCAGAGTTAGGTAAAGTCTGAGTTC
>NC_056501.1:20736842-20737548 GCF_014905685.2 Nematolebias whitei
GACACTTTTACCAGAACTCAGACTTTACCTAACTCTGACAAGGTAAGCAGCTCTCATTTGTCAAAGTAAAAGTAGAACGTAGTTGGATTATATTTGTTGTGAAAAAGTTGAAGAAGGACATAATGTTGCAGAACAAGGTTTTGAGCTTTTGATTTAGTGCTCATCCTATTATTATTATTATTATTTGTGTTTCAAAACAACAATAAAAATGTCAATCAATAAACGTTATTTGCTGTAATTTAATATTTGTATTTGCAGTTTAAAAACAAATTGTTTGTTGTCTAAAACATCATCCCTTTTCATGTCATCTTTTTACACAATCTCTCTATCTATCTATCTATCTATCTATCTATCTATCTATCTATCTATCTATCTATCTATCTATCTATCTATCTATCTATCTATCTATCTATCTATCTATCTATCCATCTATCCATCTATCCATCTATCCATCTATCCATCTATCCATCCATCCATCTATCCACCTATCCATATATCCATATATCCATCTATCTATCCATATATCCATCTATTCATCTATACATCTATCCAACTATAAATCTATCCATCTATTCATCTATACATCTATCCATCTATCCATCTATCCATCCATCCATCTATCCATACATCCATCTATCCACCTATCTATCCATATATCCATCTATCTATCTATCTATCTATCTATCTATCTATCTATCTATCTATC
>NC_056501.1:20737558-20740129 GCF_014905685.2 Nematolebias whitei
CTATCTATCTATCTATCTATCTATCTATCTATCTATCTATCTATCTAGCTATCTAGCTATCTAGCTATCTAGCTATCCATCCATCCATCCATCCACATACATACATACATACATACATACACACACACACACACGCACACACACACACACACACACACACACACACACACACATATATATATTCATATATACATATATGTTTGTGTGTGTGTGTGTGTGTGTGTAAATATATTACGCTTGGGAAAGCCTTTGTATGTAATTTTGATCAAGTTAAACACAACTAGTGCTGATATTAGTGACACTACTTTAACAAAGACACATACGGTATCATCATGTATGTTGTTCTTCTTGTTATTGTTATTTTTATTTTTGTCCTATTTGGTTTTCATTGTTGTTTTGTTTTGTTTTTTTCTTTTTTTTCCTCATTATTTGATAAACTATGCATAAGTTAATAACTATTTACCCTGTGATTGGTTCATGATAACAACTCGTCCTGGTCATTTCGCTGTCCCTTGTGCTGAGACGCGGGTGCTGTTCTTGGTGCTGATTTAGTGTTTGGCTAAAGTTGTGTTCCTTTTGTCTTTTTTTGTGCTATAAAAATAAATAAATAAATAAAAATATATAAATATATACTTTGGATTTCTAACGAATACCGAAGCTTACTGTCATTCTGACACACATTTGTAGACCTTTTTTTTTTGTTTATTTTTTGCACCGTACAATAATCTTTTTAACATCTACTGTATTTTGATTTGAGCTAACGCTGAAACCCCGCGTGATGTCGCTCGAGACCGTGCAATAATTTGATATAAAACGTTCGGCAAGCCCTCCTTTATTCATGACATAAAGCTCTACGTCACTATCTGCTCTTTGCTTTGTGAAAACACTCCGCAGACGAACGAGGATCTAAACGCGTGCGGATGGGTAGCCGGAAATGGATTAAATAATTTATATTTTCCTTTTTTTTGTGTGTGGATATACAATAAGTCCTGGACAACGATGGCTCCTCGGATAAAATATGTTAATACCAGGAGTCTGCTTCTCGCTCTCCTTTGTCTCAGTGCGTGGACCGCAGCTCAGATTTCCTACACGGTTTCAGAGGAGGCGGACAAAGGCGCTGCGGTGGGAAACCTCGCCAAGGATCTAAATCTCAGCGTGCAGCAGCTTCATTCCACGACTCTACACATTACATCTGGATACAAAAAGCAGTATTTTGACATCAATCATGAATCAGGGGTTCTGTTTGTTAGCGACAGGATAGACCGGGAGGAGCTTTGTCCTAATGTGGTGAAGTGCTCTTTAAATATCGAGGCAACAGTGAACCACCCTCGGAGCCTCCATCGAATAGAAGTTTTAATAAATGATATTAATGACAACGCACCGACTTTTCTTGAAGATATAATTACAGTTGATATGTTTGAGTCGTCTTATGTTGGGGAGAAGCACCCACTCCCTGTAGCGTATGACGCAGACGAGGGTTCTAACTCCATTAGGACTTACAAATTGAACCCAAACGAGTATTTTTCTCTGGATGTGCAGAACACAGGCGATCAGAGTGTGTCTGCAGAATTAGTTCTGCAGAAAGTATTAGACCGAGAAACAGAGGCTGTTATTGAACTCGTTCTGACTGCTGTGGATGGAGGAACGCCTCCTAAAACAGGCACGCTGCAGATAAAGGTGAATGTTTTGGATGTGAACGATAATCCGCCATTGTTTAGCAAACCTCTGTACAAAGTGCAAGTGATGGAAAATGCAAATATCGGAGCAGTTTTATTAACTCTGACAGCCACGGATTCAGATGAAGGCGTGAACGGTCAGATTGAGTATTATTTCACAGAGAGGGCACGTTTAAATCATTTAGAAACGTTTTCCATAAATAATAATTCTGGAGAAATAACAGTGAAAGGCACTATTGACTATGAGGAAAATCAAGCCTTTGAGCTCCGCGTGCAGGCACGAGACAAAGGCACCCCTCCCCGCAGTGCGCACTGTAAAGTTCTGGTCGAAGTCCTTGATGCTAATGACAATGCTCCAGAAATATCAGTGTCATCGCTTATGAGTCCAGTTAAGGAGAACGCGGAAATAGGCACAGCTGTTGCCATGGTGACCATCACCGACAAAGATGGAGGTAAAAACGGTTTTACAATTTGTAAAATAAAGGACTCTGTACCGTTTAAATTAAAATCTAATTATAAAAACTACTATTCGATTTTGGTTGATGGACCTCTTGACAGAGAGCATGTTTCCAGTTATGAAATACATGTTGAAGCCAAAGATGAAGGGACTCCTGCTCTGTCCAGCTCAGCTAAAATTACAATTCAGATTTCCGATGTAAATGACAACCCCCCTCAATTCACAGACTCTCTAATTTCTGTTTATGTAAAGGAGAACAGCCAGACGGGAACTACTATTCATAAACTAACAACGACTGATTTGGATTTGGGTGAAAATGCAAAGTCTATATACCGTTTAATTAATGGGTCTCCCAAAAGTCCACAGATTACAGTAAATTCAGAGACAGGAGATATAGTCAGTCTGCAGAGTTTTAACCACGAGGAGTTAAAAACATTT
>NC_056501.1:20740229-20745693 GCF_014905685.2 Nematolebias whitei
ACCACCAAGGGGTGAGTTTTCAGGTCATTGTCGCTCATTCTCCTCTTTGTCCTGATCTCCCCGGTGCTGGTTCCAATCCTGAACAGGTTGATTCCTTTGGGCTCAGACAGGTGATAAGAAAGCAGCGCGTTGTATCCAGAATCTGCGTCCACAGCCCTGATCTTTGCTACAAACAGAGGCGGACTGGCCATCGGGAGCGTCGGGACAATTCCCGGTGGCCTGGTTGCCGAGGAACGGGACTAAAGGCTCGGTTCGGGTCGCACGGACTTTATTATTTTAAATAAACAATTCACTTTTGCCTGGGCTCAGGTCTCACGCTGCACTGCAGCGACGGAGAAAGCCTGGCACATCCCCCGGCCGGGCCGGCCCCCTCCCTTCCTTTTCTGTGTGTCACTCACAGAGCAGAGACACACACACACACATTGCGCCCGCCCCCCTCCCCGCCCTAGGACTCGCGCTCCCGACGGTGTTGGCGCGCGGTGCGTGCATCTCAGAGCCAAAGAAGAGGAAAGGTGGAGCAGAGAGAGAGGATAAAAAAGAGAAAAGCTCTGGCCGCGGATGCTGCTAAGTGCTATAAATTAATGTTTGTTCGTAATGGAGCAGGTAAGAGAAACACTTGTGTTGAAAAAATTGAACTCTGGCACAGTTTATCAGCACAGCTTAATATCCACATGCTAGCTTCACTTTGAGGGACCTAAGTGGGCCAAACTGACTTAATATAACAAATGTTTTTAAGTTTTTACAAAGAATATTGCAAATTTTATAATATGGGTTAGGATCTGAAAAAAGTTTAATGTTGAAATGTCTAGGAATTCAGATTTTTTTGTATCTAAAAAAGTTAAGTCAGGTCCTCTGGACAAATAAAAAAAAACTTGTTGAAACTTTTGTCTTTAATCCAAAAAACTAAGTTCAGTCTGAGGAGTTGCAACAAGCTCAGTTTCAAATAGCCTCTTCTCATAGTGGATCAACCTGTTAACATAAGGAAGACCTGCAGCCTAACAACCCCTAACAATGGTTTCTTTTCACAAAGATGGCTTCCTTTACTCCTCTCTCAAACCATAGTTCCTCTCTATCAAGGATGTGCACATCTTCATCCCTGAAAGTGACTGCTGGCCTGGAGATGAGTGTAGACCGCAGAGTCCTGGCCTGAAGATGTTGCTCTTCTGTGCTGGGCCAAAGAGCAACATCATCAGGCCAGGAGAACTCTGTGGTTTACACTCATCTGCAGGCCAGCAGTCACTTTCAGGGATGAAGATGTGCTCATCCTTGATAGAGAGAAGTGTTGGTTTGAGAGAGGAGTAAAGGAAGCCATCTTTGTGATGAGAACTCATCCATCATTAAACAGGGACAGAGGCCTCTGTGTCCAACTGTAGCCCTCTTACAATGCTGTTATTGCTGGTATCTCTCAGCCCCCTGTGAATAGCAAACAGCCTAGAGCACTAACGATCCATTGTTAGGCTGATGATGGTCCTCCTTTATCATGTTAACAGCTAGTTCTGGATGTCAGCAACAAACTGGTTGATCCACTATGAAAAGAGACTATTTGAAACTAAGTTTGTTGCAGCTTCTCAAACTGACAGTCTTTTGGATTAAAGACTAAACGTTTCAACAAGTTTTTTTTTTTTTTTAATCTGTCCAGAGGACCTGACTTAACTTTTTTAGATTTTCTACCTGGATTATTGAGGATATTTTGTGTATACCCTTCATTACTCCAATAAATTATCTGAATATTAAAATCCTTGTATTACAATATTTTATTTAAACTTTATTTTACCAGGTAAAGTTCCGTTGAGATTAAGAACTTTTTTTTTGTTATATGAATAGCCAATACATATAAATAGTCAATAAGTGAAAATGAATAGATGGGAAATTATGGATGGCTTTTTAGACGTGTGCAAACAACATGCATTCAAAGTGCGCTCAATTGAACTCAGTCTTGGTGGTTTGCGTTAATCAGGTGGTGGTGGCCTGGGATGGTATCAAAATTCCCGGCCTGGATTATTGTCCCAGTCCGCCCCTGGCTACAAAGTAGCCCACTTCAGCAGAATAGGGGATGGTCTCACTGTTAACAGAACCGAGCTCAGAATAAGGAGCCAGGATAGTTGGACTGTTGTCATTCTCATCCAGGATAAAAACATTTACAGTCACGTTGCTGCTGAGTGGAGGAACACCAGAGTCTGTGGCCTGAACTTTAAACTGAAATGTTTTTAACTCCTCATAGTTAAAACTCTGCAGACTGATTATATCTCCTGTCTCTGAATGAATTTTCACTGGTGACGATGAAGATGTTTTCTGATTATTCATTTGTAACAACGAATAGCTCACCTCACCATGTTTTTCTGTATCAGCATCTGCTGCAGACACAGTTTTAACTGTCTCACCTACTGGACTGTTCTCTCTCACATACACATTAATTATTGGTTCAGCGAACCGAGGTGGGTTGTCGTTGACGTCAGAAACCATCACATGAACTATGTTTGTGCTGGACAGAGATGGAGTTCCTTCATCAGATGCCACTACAGTAACATTGTATTCAGCCACAGTCTCTCTGTCAAGCGAACCATTAACAACTAATGAGTAATAGTTTTTATAGTTTGGTTCCAGTTTGAAGGGGCTCTCATTTGCAATAACAACTTTTGCTGCCCCGTTTTTGCCTCCATCTCTGTCCAGCACAGACACAAGAGCTATAGCTGTTCCTACAGATGCGTCTTCTTTCACTTTGCTTATCAGTGACGTCATAGTAATCTCAGGAGCATTGTCATTCAGGTCCAACACCTCCACCAGCACTTTACAGTGAGCTGACATCGGAGGCTGGCCTCTGTCACTGGCCTGAGCGTGAATCTCAAAAGCAGGGTTTTCTTCATAGTCAATAGTATCTTTGATTAGAATTGCACCTGTTTTAGAGTCAATCTGAAACATATCTAAAACACGATATTGTCCTTTTTTTCTTAGAGAGTATTCAATTTCACTATTTGAAGCCTCATCTGCATCTGTTGCATTCAGAGTAATGATGGTTGTTCCTTTCATTATGTTTTCAGGGATCCTAATTTTGTATAGAGACCTACTGAAAACAGGGTGGTTGTCATTAATGTCCAGTACAGTTATAATAATCTGTGATGTCCCTGACTTGGGTGGATTTCCTCCATCTACTGCAGTCAGGATGAGTTCTATCACAGAGTGTGTCTCCCGGTCCAAGGACTTCTGCAACACCAGCTCAGCTGACACACTCTCTGCTGATTTTTGAACCTCCAGGGAAAAATATTCATTGTTACTCAGCTTGTATGTATTGACATCATTAATGCCAACATCCAGATCTGATGCTCCTATAAGTCCAAATTTAACGCCTGGTAAAGTGTTTTCAGGCACCTCGATGTTCTGTAAATGCTCAGAGAAGACCGGGGCGTTATCATTTACATCTTTTACTGTTATCTCTAAGCGATAAAGCTTCATCGGGTTGTTTACCACAGCCTCTATACTCACTGTGCATTTTGTCGCCTTTGCACAAAGCTCCTCCCGGTCGATTCGTTCACTGACATAAAATATGCCTGTTTTTAAATTGACATCGAAGTATTTTCTTTTTGAGGCGCCAACAATCTGGAACATGCGAGACTCTAAATCCTGGACATTTATGTTTAGATCCTTTGCGATGTTTCCCACAGATGTTCCTGGGTTTAATTCCTCTAAGAGGGAATAAGAGAGCTGAGAAGAAACCACTTCCCATCTCCAGCTCAGCAGCACGAACACAAAACAAGTCAAAAAAGGACTCGTTTTTCTGCAGAATCGCATGGTTGCTTCCATTTAACAAAAGGAACAAATCATAATCCAGCCTCGGTCGTCCAGCAGATGCAACAACAAGAAAACAAATCCATAATTTATTTTACATTTCATCGAACAGCCAGAATCCTCTTTGTCTCACCAGTCTGTCGTCTCGTTCTAACAAAGACCAGCAAAAAAATCATCATCTTGCTCTGTTTCAGGGAGGAGTCCTGTGTTGTGTGAAAAATTACTAAAATGTCATGGTCTCAAGTGTCACCGTGTGGCGATGTACATTTACTGCAGTACTGAACAGCCTTCATATGTATCTATTAGTATTATTGTTTATTGTTATTATTATTATTATTGTTGTTGTTGCTGTTATTATTATTATTTAAGCAAAAACTTAGGCAGTATAACCAGAGCTGTAAGAACCACGTGTGAATTTAATCATATATCTACCCCTGATTTTACAACCAAACACTACTATTTATATATATATATATATATATATATATATATATATATATATATATATAATGATGAGATAAGACAACATGATTTTTTTTTACACAACGCAAAATAGAACAATAAATTATTAATTGAAAATGTTCCAAATTATATCAGCATTAACAGTTTGATGACCTAATAATGAACATTTATGAAGTTGAATAATAACAAATGAATAACAAAATAAACCGCTCAGTTGAACTATTCACTGAGACACATTTTTCAGCACCATGGATAACGATACAGTCCTACACATGGAATATTGTTGATAATTCATGTATCTGTTGAGAAGTGATTTAAAATAAAATGATAAAATTACATGAATGAAATCCAAATAACTATGTAAAACAAAAGTAACATAAAGACGAACTAGGAAAACATAATTAAGACATTGCAGGTGTCCTGCACAAACATGTAATTGATTGATTGGCTTGAATTATCTACTTCTTAATGAACTTGATAGGATAGAATTAAAATGATTGCTCTGAACAACTGAGAAAACAGTAGTTGAGTATTATATGAGAATAGATGATGAATCAATACAAGTTATAAAATGCAGTGTAATATTAGACATACATTAAATGGAAAACTCCTGATAACAAACCTGATATCAGAACATTTTTTTTCAGATCAACTGACAATTTCATAAAAAAAACATTAACTACTTTGCTCAAATGTTAAAATGCAAAATAAAAAAAAAAAAAATAAAAATAAAAATAAAAAATCACAATAGCAGGCTGGCATGAAAAAGGTTTTGCTTTCAGATCAAGCACAAAATTTCAATATTTGCCACACATCAAGTTTCAACAATAAAGCCCCAAAAAAGACAATAAACAAGGTCAGATCTTACCTTGTCAGAGTTAGGTAAAGTCTGAGTTCTGGTAAAAGTGTCTCCATTAATACTGATGAGTTCAGCATCTACAGGTGGAAATGCTGCGGGGAAAACCACTACATCACTCTTCAGTGTGTCTGAGCTGAAACACACGTCATACTGCTGAGTAGCTTTAGAGTAAGACCAGCTCCCGTCAGGGTGGGTGGTGATCATTGGGGCGCTGTACCTGCTGAAAGAGCCGTCTGTCCTGTGGCATCTGACAGCTATTAAACTGAGGAGACTCAGCAGAAAGATCACCGACACCGACACAATGGCGATCAGGAGATACAGGTTGAGATCAGAGAAGCTGTCCTCCTTTATAGGCACGTG
>NC_056501.1:20745793-20748564 GCF_014905685.2 Nematolebias whitei
AACATTTACAGTCACGTTGCTGCTGAGTGGAGGAACACCAGAGTCTGCGGCCTGGACTTTAAACTGAAATGTTTTCAACTCCTCATAATTAAAACTTTGCAGAGTGGTTATATCACCTGTCTCTGAGTTGATGTTTATCATTGTTAATAATGGTAAATTTTTATTACTAGTTTCAATAATTGAATAGCTGACTTGTGCATTCTGATCAATATCTGCATCATTTGCCAATATCTTTTTTAAAACAGTTCCAACAGGAGTGTTCTCTTTTAAATAAACATAAATGTGATTATCTGAAAATAAAGGGGGATTGTCATTTACATCTGAAATATAAACAGTGAAGTCGTGTGAACTAGTCAAAGCTGGGATTCCTTCATCTGATGCCATGATCGTAATGTTATGTTGCAAATCAGCCTCCCTGTCTAGCTGTCTGTCCACCACCAACGTGTAATAATTTTTATAATTTGTTTCTAGTTTGAAGGGACTTTCATTTTGAATGCTGCAGTGTACAATTCCGTTTTTCCCTCCATCTTTGTCCAGGACTGACACTAGTGCAATAGCTGTACCTATATTTACATCCTCCTTTATTGTGCTACTCAGCGTAGTTACAGTTATTTCTGGAACATTGTCATTTAAGTCCCCCACTTCAATCAGTACTTTGCACTGTGACATCATTGGTGGAAAGCCTCTGTCTGTGGCCTGAACACGGATTTCAAAAGCACGATGCTCTTCATAGTCAATGTTCCCTTTGACTGTTATTAACCCTGTCTGCTCGTTCATTTGGAATAAATCTAAAATGTGGTCTTGGTCTTTGCTGCTCAGTGAATATGTAACCTCTGCGTTGGGTCCTTCATCTTTATCTGTTGCAGCAACAGTTATTACTGAAGACCCAAGGGCTGTGTTTTCAGTAAGGCTTGTTTTATACAAAGGTTTAGCAAATGTCGGAACGTTATCATTCACATCCAAGACATTAATAATTAGCTGTGACGTTCCTGATTTTGGAGGTGTCCCTCCATCCACAGCAGTCAGTATGAGTCTGATAACGGGCTGTGTCTCTCGGTCTAAAGGCTTCTGGAGGATCAGCTCAGCGGACACCCTATCCCCTTTGTTCACCGCTAAAGAGAAATGATCATTTGCGCTCAGCTTGTAGGTGCTGATGTCGTTTTTGCCCACATCGGCATCATAGGCTGAAAGCACAAGAAATTTAGTCTCAGGCAATGTGCTTTCAGCTATTTTGATGTTTTGAGACTTGGTAGTAAAAGATGGATAGTTGTCATTAACATCTAGAATATTAATGTCCACACGGTAAAGCTTTAAAGGAGCTTTTATCACCGCCTCCACGCTCACTGTGCATGCGGCTGCTTTTGCGCAGAGCCCCTCTCTGTCTATTCTGTCAGCGACAAAGAGAACACCCGTCTTCAGGTTTACCTCAAAGTGTCTTCTCTTTCCTCCTGTGACTATTTGAAACATGCGAGGCTCCAGATCATGCAGAGCAAGGTTCAGATCTCTGGCAATATTCCCCACAGAGGTCCCCGGGATTACTTCCTCAGATATGGAATAGGAGAGCTGCCCGAACACCCCCGTCCAGCAGCAACAAGACAATAAAACCAATACAAGATCCAACAGATTGATGTTATTTAAATACATAATCGGATCAGAGATTAATCCAGAATATTATTAATAATAAAAATAAAAAATAAAGGTTGTGAGGTCCAATACAAACAGAAGCCGTGCTGCCTTTCTTTAGAAATAATCCACAGAGTATCTCATGGCTCCGTCTTTCTTCAGTGTTTCTGCATCTCTTTGTGTCACAGCTCGACTATGAGCAGATCTTTTAAACATGGCAGCCGCACCGTTTTATCCACAATGTCACGGTCTACAGCTCCCTCCAAAGGGCTTTTACGGGTATTGCACTTCATGAAAACAGCTTTAGAATGTAAAGGATCACATAAATGGAAAATACTAATAATAATAATAATAATAATAATAATAATAATAAAACATATGAACACAGTATAATAAAAGCAAATAAAAATGTGTGTGTATATAATTAGAAATGTATATAATTGTTGAAAACTTGTAGTATTATTTGCAATTTTGAGAGGATGGCAAAGGAAGCTCAAAAGTATCATAAAATCTTAAAGACAAAAACCCAGAAAAAATAAAAAAAAATAAAAATAAATTCCAGCAGCTCTGTTGTTAATGTACCGCACGGAAAAAAGACCACCGTCCTGACAATAAATCTACTCTGATACATTCGTAAATGAAACCATACTGTATTTATGGAGAGAGATAATGAGATAGATATAGATAGATATAAATATTTTGAAAGATACAGATAATGGGATGGAGAAAATGCCTGCTCATCTATTTTAAATCTAAGACTGAAAAAAAAACAAAGTACAAGAAACATTTGACAAAAAAGATAGAAAAACAAAATGACACACAAACAACTAGAAGAAGTTATTCAACATATAACAACATTGGTCGACAAATACAAGGCAAGAGCAAAGAGGAAGTAACAAATAATAATAATAATATTAACATAAAATATTATTATTATTATTATTAATAATAATAATAATAATAATAATAATAATAATAATAATAATAATAATAATAATAATAATAATAATAATTATTATTATTAATGTGAAATGTCAACAAGCTCCGAGTTTTTCTGTGCATGATGTATATCAAATGTTTTCAAAGGTAAAGTAGTGAGGTTCTTACCTTGTCAGAGTTAGGTAAAGTCTGAGTTCTGGTAAAAGTGT
>NC_056501.1:20748664-20752366 GCF_014905685.2 Nematolebias whitei
CCGTTCAGACACGTGCCTATAAAGGAGGACAGCTTCTCTGATCTCAATCTGCATCTACTGATCGCCATTGTGTCGGTGTCGGTGATCTTTCTGCTCAGTCTCATCAGTTTAATAGCTGTCAGATGCCACAGGACAGACGGTTCTTTCAGCAGGTACAGCGCCCCAATGATCACCACCCACCCTGACGGGAGCTGGTCTTACTCTAAAGCTGCTCAGCAGTATGACGTGTGTTTCAGCTCAGACACACTGAAGAGTGATGTAGTGGTTTTCCCCGCAGCATGTCCACCTGTAGATGCTGAACTCATCAGTATTAATGGAGGAGACACTTTTACCAGAACTCAGACTTTACCTAACTCTGATAAGGTAAGAATATATTTTAACTTTTGTGACCTTTTTTTAAGGTTGTAAATGGAAACTGCAGCTTCAGCTTTATCTTTTATCTTATAAATCTTGTAAAATACACAATAGTAAAATGTCAAGGTCAAAGTAATTTTCATTATTGGCACTGACACCTCATGTTGTACATGTGGTGGAAAGAAAGTTTGTATACAGGGTTCCAGTTATATCCAACAAAAGTGTAAATTGTAAAAGAAAAACAGTAAAAAAATAAAATAAAAATATCCAAGAAATTAAATAAGAAAAATATCCAATCCAAGAATAAACACTAATAATAATAATATATATACACAAAAACAAACGTATGTCATACAACAGCAGCACAAACATGAGTGTGAGCAGATGAGTATGAATGAATACAGCAGCATGTATAGTCAGCAGAACATATCAAAAATCAAGTGGCTTTACAATGATTTATTTATGTTTTTTTTTTTTACTTTTCACATTGATTATCATGGTTAGGGATTTGTGTGTGTAACAGCTTCAGGGTAGAAGCTGTTCCTCGGTCTAGTGGTTCTACTCTTAATGCTCCTCAACCTCCTATCTGAGGGGAGCAGGGCAAAACATGTGTGTGCTGAGTGAGTGGGGTCCTTCATGATGCAGGTGGCCCTCCTCCTACATCTGGAGGTGTAGATGTCTGTGATGGTGGGGAGACTGACTCCAACAGACCTCTGTGCAGCCTTCACCACTCTCTGCAAAGCTTTTCTTTATGCAGCTGTGCAGCCTCCATGGTTTGTTTGTTCCGTCTTAAATATGTTTGTTTTTTTGCAGTTATATACTGTAATTTATCAGAGGTGTTTTCTCCACCTTGCAGTATGTATTCATTTATTTTTTGCTTTCATCTAACACACCACTGTTTGTGGTGCTAAATCAACTTCCACATGTTTTCCCTTCTTTGTGTTGACATATTTGTATTTTTTTTTTTACTTAAATTTACTTCTATTTAGGCCAACGATTCAGTTTTTGTTTATAACATTTTATTATTGTTTTCATGTTATGAGTCTGCTGCACTGACATGTTCAATATTGTTGCACCAAGCGATAATGTAATGATTACATCAGGACCTATTCACAGCTATTCTGAAATGGTTATATTCCATTTAAAAGCACAATATTTTATGCAAAAAATGAATATAGATGGATATGACGTTTCAACGGAAAATATTTTATGTGTGTGTGTGTTGGTGGGGGGTAATTTATATTTAAGCATGACTGTTCCTAACAGAGACAACTTTGCACAGCTACAAACATTACACATTTGAGCTTCATGCATGCTTACTTTGTTTTTCTATATCAATAAAAACATATATAGGTCTTTCAGGGGAAAACTATACTTAACTCAGATATTTTAAAATAATCTGAATTAAAACAAATCTTCATTAAACGGATTTTTTTTTTCAGACATTTAGATAATTTATTTGAAGTGGTTTGGTGATGGGTGTAGTTTCACCTCATGTCCACACGGGGACAATGTAGACCGTCACATCTGAGCTTCCTCTTCTTATTCTCTGAACTCCTCCCTGATGAAGAGGAGGTTGATGTTGTGCCGACGTTTCAGACAAAGAGAAGCAGAGATGCAGGCTGATCTACATGAGGACATTTTGCTTGATTTCATGGGATTTCCATTGTTTCTTCAACTGGATTGAATCTACACATGTGCGTCGTTTTGGGACCTCTTTGTGTTTTGCTTTGATTGGAATATGTATTTTCCATGCCATACGAGCTTTGCGTGGATTTTTCTCGTCTGTGTGCTGCTGGGATGTGTTTGTGAAACAGTCTTAGGCCAGCTCTCATACTCCGTCTTTGAAGAGGTGAATGTGGGGACTGTTGTTGGAAATATTGCCAAAGATCTCAACCTTAACATCCAGGAGCTTGAATCTCGGATGTTTCAGATTGTTGCTGGATCAAAAACAAAATATTTTGAGGTAAATCTTAAGACTGGTGCGCTCTTTGTCAATGAGAGAATAGACAGAGAGGAGCTCTGCGTTGATGAAGGGAAATGCTCACTCACCTTTGAAGCAGTAATTAACAATCCGCTGAAACTGTACAGAATTGAATTTGTCATTTTAGACGTAAATGATAATTCACCAAGATTTCTTAGTGCGTCTCAGGTAATCAACATTGGTGAAAATGCTGCAGCAGGGACAAAATTCCCACTGCATCCTGCACGAGACGTAGATGTAGGGAAGAATTCAGTCAACACCTACAAGCTGAGTCAAAATGAGCATTTTTCAATTGTTACTCCAAAAGGAGAGCGTCTAACACCCGAACTGGTGGTTCAAAAGATTTTAGACAGAGAAAAACAGTCTATAATTCAACTAGCACTGACCGCTATAGATGGAGGAACACCTGCTAAATCAGGCTCAATGACAATAATCATAAATGTGCTAGATAGTAATGATAATGCACCAGTTTTCAGCCAAACTCTGTACAAAGCCCAGATACATGAAAATGCTAAGCTGGGAACTTCAATTTTAACAATAAATGCTACAGATTTAGATGCAGGCATGAACGGACAGGTATTTTATTTGTTTAGTGAAGTAGGTCATGGAACACAAAGTCATCTTTTTACTATTGATGAAAAGACAGGGACTGTAACAAATATAAAGAATATTGACTTTGAAGAGAAACATGCCTTTGACATTCGGGTTCAGGCAAGTGATGGAGGCTCATCACCTCTCACCTCACATGCCAAGCTCCTGATTGAAGTTTTAGACATGAATGACAATGCTCCTGAGATCACAGTAACTTCCCTGTTAAACACTGTGAAAGAAGATGCAACCATCGGTACAGCTATTGCTCTGGTGTCAGTATCAGACAAAGACAGTGGTAAAAACGGATTAGTGAACTGTAAAATTGCAAATGCTGCCCCATTTAAATTGGATTTAAATTATAAAAACTACTATTCATTAGTGGTGGATGGTCCTCTAGACAGAGAGAGTGAACCTCAGTATAACATCAGCATCACTGCTACAGATGAGGGCAGCCCGCCTCTCTCCAGCACCAGAATCATTCAGGTCCAAGTCTCTGATGTCAATGACAACAAACCTCATTTCACAGAAAACACAATAAATGTTTTCATGAAAGAGAACAGCCCATCAGGAGCAGTGATTAAAAAAGTGACAGCTGTTGATGCAGATGTTGATCAGAACGGTCAAGTGATTTACTCACTTTTACATGATGACAAGAACTCTCTGCCAACAATGATAAACATCAACTCTGAAACAGGAGATATAATCAGTCTGCAGAGTTTTAACCACGAGGAGTTGAAAACATTTCAGTTTAAAGTTCAGGCCACAGACTCTGG
>NC_056501.1:20752466-20754294 GCF_014905685.2 Nematolebias whitei
GTGCTGGAGAGAGGCGGGCTGCCCTCATCTGTAGCAGTGATGCTGATGTTATACTGAGGTTCTCTCTCTCTGTCCAAAGGACCGTCCACCACTAATGAATAGTAGTTCTTATAATTTAAATCTAGTTTAAAAGGGACAGCATTTGCAATTTTACAGTTCACTAATCCGTTTTTACCACTGTCTTTGTCTGATACTGACACCAGAGCAATAGCTGTACCGATGGTTGCATCTTCTTTCACAGTGTTTAACAGAGAAGTTACTGTGATCTCAGGAGCATTGTCATTCACATCTAACACTTCAATTAATAATTTTGTCTGTGACATCATTGGTGGAGAAGCTCCATCCCGGGCCTGAACTCGAATTTCAAAAGCGTTATTTTCCTCAAAGTCGATCATAATTTTGTTTGTTACAGTCCCTGTTTTTTCATCAATCGCAAATGTTTCCATTTGTTTACCTCGACCTATTTTACTTATTGAATAAAACACCTCTCCATTATGTCCTGTGTCTAAGTCTTCTGCATGTAATGTTATTATTGAAGTGCCAATTTTTGCATTTTCGTAAACTTTGGCTTTAAGCAGAGTTTGATTGAATAGAGGGGGGTTATCATTAATATCCAGCACTGTTATTATTATAGTCATAGAGCCTGATTTAGCAGGTGTTCCTCCATCAATGGCAGTCAGAGTGAGTGAAATCTCAGATTGTTTTTCTCTGTCTAAAATTTTTTGAAGCACCAGTTCAGGACTCACATTTTCTCCTCTCTGGGTGACTAAAGAGAAATAGTCATTCTGGCTCAGCTTGTAGCTACTGACAGTGTTTTTACCCACATCCGCATCCTCAGCAGGATTAAGGAAGAATGTTGTTCCAGCTGCTGCATTCTCACTTATATTCAATAATTGTAAGGTGCTGACAAATGATGGTGAGTTATCATTCACATCTAATATAACAATTTCAAAGCGGTACAATTTAAGAGGATCGTTAATGACTGCTTCTATATTCAATAAGCATTTGGCTACATCACCGCAGAGCTCCTCTCTGTCTATTTTATCATTTACAAAGAGAGCACCAGTTTTTAAATTTACATCAAAATATTTTGGCTTCAATCCAGCAACAATCTGAAACATCCGGGATTCAAGATCCTGAACATTCAGGTTGAGATCTTTTGCTATATTTCCGACAACAGTCCCCCGATTTACCTCCTCAGAGACGGAGTAGGATAGATGTCCTGAAACAGTCTCACATAAACAATCCAGCAGCAAAACGGTGAGAAAAATCCACAAAAGACGTGATCTCCCCAGATTATACATGATTACAAATAATCAGAAAAAAATATACAAAATCCCATTAATAAAATTGCAAGCTTCAAAGAACCAACGGGTATGAAGAGTGTCCTTTTTTTCCTGTCGATGCGCCTCGCCTCTTCTCCAACTGAATCTCTTTGTCTGTGTCTGTAAAATCATCTGCTGAACATGGGTGGAGCTCGGGGACAGTGAAGCCAGTAAAAATGTCATGGTCTACAATGTCCTCATGTGGACACTTGCAGGAAGTACTATGAGCATAAAAAAAGAAATAGACTTGCATCCGAATGTGTCCTCAAATGTGTAATACATACTCAGTGGTCGATATTCACATTAAAAATGTGTGTGATTTGTTTTTAGCAACATGGACTTTAGGCATTAACTGAATTAAGTGAATATATTACACTTTCTAAAATGTGGCATAAAGATGTAATTCTTAATAAACACAAAATTGATGTCAATAATATATAGTGTCACTATATATATATATATATATATATATATATATATATATATATATATATATATATAAA
>NC_056501.1:20754394-20755708 GCF_014905685.2 Nematolebias whitei
TATATATATATATATATATATATACATATGTGTGTGTGTGTGTGTGTCTGTGTGTGTGTGTGTGTGTTGGTTGAAAAAAAGTTATTAAACATGCCTAACCACTAATTTTTGTCAATGTCTCAAATATTTTTGTATATGTAAAGCTTATATTGCTGTTTTATGAGTTTACTTCATTTAAAGTGTAACAACTGTGAAACACGATTACTGCTAGTACCATAGAAAGCGATATGAACGTGGACTCCAGATATTTTAAGAACTATGCAAGGAGCAGTATTTAAGTGAATACACAAAAAGGGCTTTTATATGAGAATAAAACTTCCATATACTCAACATTCTAATTAAAAAAATAGTACCCATCCATATTTATAGTTTAAGTAAAGATAGAGACTTATAAAAAACTTGCACAAATGAGGCTTTCAAAAATACTTGTACATGTCCTCTATCTATTTAGTTTAGCTGTTTCACAAAAAAAAAAAAGATTAATCTATACTTCATACATGTGCACATACAACCCCCCCCTCCCACACACACACACACACAATCACACATAACATACATACATAAAAAAGGGAGCTAAAATGCACGCTTAATAATCAAGCAGGGAAGAAATAGCGATAAATCAAAAACTATGAAGAAAAAAATATAGTTTTCATCAAACGTTAAACTGATTTCTTAAATAAAGGCTTGCAATGATTATTAAACAATCAAACAAACAAAAAAAGACTTGTTTGAAGGAGAAAACATGTCTGTGGTACTTGTGAAACAGAGTCATTCTGTTTTAAAAGTAGGAGTAGAAAATACACTTTAGAATTTCTAGTACAGTGTTTTTTTACAGGAGGCTGTGGAAGAGTGGGTAGAGACAGTCAATGTAAGAGTCGGGGATTCAAATCCACCAGTAGGCACATGCCGAAGTGTCCATGGGCAAGACACTGAACCCCTCTTTGCCTCCCATGTGTGTCCCATTGGTGTGTGAATGTGGTAAAGCACTGATTAGTATCTTTAGAATGAATTGTTCAGTTAGCTTTAACGATATATAGTAGAGTGCTGTTTGAATGGGTAAATGAGGGTCCAGATTGTGTTGTTAAGCACTTTGAGTGTCTTGACAAGATATAAATATGTTATATAATATGATCTTCTACAATTTTATATTATAAGCTATCATCCACCAGCACAAAAGAAAAAAATAAATAAATAAAAAAAGAGGAGAAATAATCTTACCTTGTCAGTGTTAGGTAAAGTCTGAGTTCTGGTAAAAGTGTCTCCTCCGTTAATACTGATGAGTTCAGCATCTACAGGTGGAAATGCTGCGGGGAA
>NC_056501.1:20755808-20758569 GCF_014905685.2 Nematolebias whitei
CACCAAGGGGTGAGTTTTCAGGTCGTTGTCGCTCATTCTCCTCTTAGCCCTGATCTCCCCGGTGCTGGTTCCGATCCTGAACAAGTTGATTCCTTTGGGCTCAGACAGGTGATAAGAAAGCAGCGCGTTGTATCCAGAATCTGCGTCCACAGCCCTGATCTTTGCTACAAAGTAGCCCACTTCAGCAGAATAGGGGATGGTCTCACTATTAACAGAACCGAGCTCAGAATAAGGAGCCAGGATAGTTGGACTGTTGTCATTCTCATCCAGGATAAAGACATTTACAGTCACGTTGCTGCTGAGTGGAGGAACACCAGAGTCTGTGGCCTGAACTTTAAACTGAAATGTTTTTAACTCCTCATAGTTAAAACTCTGCAGACTGAATATATCTCCTGTCTCTGAAATAATTTTCACTGGTGACAATGAAGATGTTTTCTGATTATTCATTTGCAACAACGAATAGCTCACCTCACCATGTTTTTCTGTATCAGCATCTGCTGCAGACACAGTTTTGACCGTCTCTCCTATTGGACTGTTCTCTCGCACATACACATTAATTATTGGTTCAGAGAACCGAGGTGGGTTGTCGTTGACGTCAGAAACCATCACATGAACTATGTTAGTGCTGGACAGAGATGGAGTTCCTTCATCAGATGCCACTACAGTAACATTGTATTCAGCCACAGTCTCTCTGTCAAGCGGACCATTAACAACTAATGAGTAATAGTTTTTATAGTTTGGTTCCAGTTTGAAGGGGCTCTCATTTGCAATAACAACTTTTGCTGCCCCGTTTTTGCCTCCATCTCTGTCCAGCACAGACACAAGAGCTATAGCTGTTCCTACAGATGCGTCTTCTTTAACATTGCTCAGCAGTGACGTCACAATAATCTCGGGGGCGTTGTCATTCAGGTCCACCACCTCCACCAGCACTTTACAGTGAGCTGACATTGGAGGCTGGCCTCTGTCACTGGCCTGAGCGTGAATCTCAAAAGCAGGGTTTTCTTCATAGTCAACATTATTTTTGATTAGAATTGCACCTGTTTTAGAGTCAATTTGAAACAAATCTAAAACATGATCCTGACCTTTGCTTCTTAATGAATATTCTATTTCTGAATTAACACCTTCATCAGCATCAAGTGCAGTTAAAACTATCACTGTGCTTCCTATTGATAAATTCTCAGATATGCTTGCTTTGTACAATGAGCTACCAAATATCGGGGCATTGTCATTGTTATCTAAAACATTAATAACAATTTGTGACGTCCCTGACCTGGGCGGGTTTCCCCCATCAACTGCAGTGAGTGTAAGCTTTATTTTAGCGTCTTTTTCTCGGTCCAAACTCTTTTGCAGCACGAGTTCAGCAGACACACTCCCCCCTCCTTTGTGCGTCTCGAGCGCAAAATATTCATTGGGACTGAGCCTGTATGTCCTGACACTATTCCTCCCGACGTCAACATCCAAGGCACCTATAAATCCAAACTTCCCTCCAGGCGCTGTGCTTTCTGCTATATTAAGAGTCTGCAGTTTCTCCGGGAAATATGGTGCGTTGTCATTTATATCCAGGACGTTAATTTCTAACCGGTAGAGCTTCAGCGGACTGTTGATCACGGCCTCGACAATAACAGAGCACGTCGCAGCCTTTTCACAAAGCTCCTCTCGATCGATCCTTTCATTGACGTAAAGACTTCCGGTTTTCAGATTGATGTCGAAATATATCCTCTTTGATCCGCTGACAAGCTGAAACGCACGGGCTTCTAGGTCGTGCACGTTGAGATTGAGATCTTTGGCGAGATTTCCTACAAATGTACCCGGGTTTACCTCCTCTGATACAGAGTAAGAGAGCTGTCCACATACCAGGTTCCTGCAGCAAATTATAATAACCAGAAAAAATGCCCCGAAGGATCCTCGTATTCGTCCCGTCGGCATAATGCTATCCAATTATTAAACGAACCGTATAGGTGGTAAAAGCCATAAAAGCTTGATTAGATCCGGACGAGGAGTAAAATAAATAATCTGAACAAAAGACTTTTAGAGACGAATGGAGAAGAGATGACTCGTACTCTCCTCTTCTGCGACTCTATATAACAAAGAACGCAGAGTACATCCCACTTTGAGCTTAGGAGGGGCGTCCAGCAAGAAACTGAACATCTCCATATGACGGTCTAGTGTGTCCCCGTGTGGACATTTGCAATAACTGCAATCACTACCAGAAAAAAATAAAAATGAGCAGGCCTAGCTCATTCATTGAGTGAAAAAAAATGAGAACAAGAGCTTTACAAGCAAAAAATATATTTTTTTGTGCCCTCCCTTATCTCAGTAACCATACAAATATATATATAAAATAAATATATATTATTTTTAAAAAAATATCAAAGGCTATCTAATACAAAACTTTTTTAAAAAAGCGATACACAATCACAGTTCATGAAAAAAGTAGCTGATGAGTAGAGGATTTATCACTTGTCAGACCGCAAAAACACTGCTTTCAGCTTATTTCAGCACCTTGGATAGCGACAAACATGGAGATCTTTGATTTTGAGACGCTATGCAATAGTTTTGCATTGATAAAAACACAAAAACACAGGAAAAAACAGAAAAAATAAAATAAAAAAATGCTAATAACATCTTAATTTTAATTAAAACAAAGTACAGCTATAGTCATGAAAGGAATATTACAGACAATAAAGGACTTGAATTAAATCTTACCTTGTCAGAGTTAGGTAAAGTCTGAGTTCTGGTAAAAGTGTCTCCTCCATTAATA
>NC_056501.1:20758669-20762512 GCF_014905685.2 Nematolebias whitei
TATTCTGCTGAAGTGGGCTACTTTGTAGCAAAGATCAGGGCTGTGGACGCAGATTCTGGATACAACGCGCTGCTTTCTTATCACCTGTCTGAGCCCAAAGGAATCAACCTGTTCAGGATCGGAACCAGCACCGGGGAGATCAGGACTAAGAGGAGAATGAGCGACAACGACCTGAAAACTCACCCCTTGGTGGTGCTGGTTTGTGATAATGGAGAACCTTCTCTGTCAGCTACTGTGTCTGTTGATGTGGTGGTGGCTGAAAGTGCAGCTGACATCCACACTCCGTTCAGACACGTGCCTATAAAGGAGGACAGCTTCTCTGATCTCAACCTGTATCTGCTGATCGCCATTGTGTCGGTGTCGGTGATCTTTCTGCTGAGTCTCATCAGTTTAATAGCTGTCAGATGCCACAGGACAGACGGCTCTTTCAGCAGGTACAGCGCCCCAATGATCACCACCCACCCTGATGGGAGCTGGTCTTACTCTAAAGCTACTCAGCAGTATGACGTGTGTTTCAGCTCAGACACACTGAAGAGTGATGTAGTGGTTTTCCCTGCAGCGTTTCCACCTGTAGATGCTGAACTCATCAGTATTAATGGAGGAGACACTTTTACCAGAACTCAGACTTTACCTAACTGTGACAAGGTGAGTTTGCATTTATCTTTGTAATTACGCTCATGTTTTTAATTTTGTTTTTCATTTAAGTTTCTGGGGTTTATTTGTGTTTTTGTTTTTTTGTTGTTTTTTGTTTCACCCAGACTTCGTTTATTCCATCCCATCTCAGCATTCTTCGAGTAATGTGCATCTTTCATGGCAGTGTATATATTAGATTGCTTGGACAAGTTTCCTATTGAGTGATAACGATGTTACAGATTTATTGTGTGCCTTTATTTGGTAAATGGCTGTCTGTGGTTCTGTATTTTGTTTCATGACCTCTTTACAATTTATGCCAGTCCTTTCATCAGTCCACTTTCTTCACCCACTCGTTTTGTCCGTGTTGGGTCAGGGGAAGCTTACGCCTATCTCATACCTTAACTGTGAGATATATATATTTTTGTATTTATTTATTTTTTACTTTATTTTTTTAATTATTATTATTATTATTGTTGTTTTTATTTTTTAAAGTCACTTATCTATCTATCTTGCGTTTTAAGTGCGGTTCCACTTTTTTAAATTAGAACTCTTGTCTTTGCTGTTTTTTTGTTTGTTTGTTTGTTTTAAACATATACTGACGCTTTTCTAAAATGAATTATGTGTGTGAGAGTGTGCGTCATTGGTTGTTGTGCGTGATTCATAAAAAGAACACAAGATGTCAGCCGAGACCGCGCATTGACTTCTGCATATTCATGCAAAATCTCCTCCTTCTCTTTTGTGAAACGTGAAACAGCCTGTTCTTACTCTCGGCTCTGCGTTAGGAAACGTCGCCCTCGAGAAAGATGGTCCGGACATTTGCAGCGCTCGGATTTTTATAGATTTTTTTTTTTTTCATTCTATTTTGTGAGTTACTGATTTTTTGCTTCTGTGGGTCTATCTTTACAAAAAAAAAAAAAAAAAAAAAATGACTCGGAATCTCTGTATAGACGTCGAACGGATGCTGTTCGCCATTCTTCTTTGTTTATCTGACCGCACCTCCGCACAGATCTCCTACTCTGTTCCCGAGGAGGTGCACAAAGGCACACTAGTGGGGAATATAGCAAAGGACTTACACATTAATGCACAACAACTGGAGGAACGGGGCTTTCGGATTGTATCTGGACACAGTAAGACATATTTTGAGGCTGACTTGAGAACAGGAGCTTTATTTGTGAGCGACAGGATCGACCGGGAAGAGCTTTGTTCTAATGTACCCAAGTGTTCCCTAAATATAGAGGCGCTCCTCAGCAATCCTATGAATATTTATCGCATTGAAGTCAGCATCCTTGACATTAATGATAACGCACCGACATTCCCAGAGCAAATCCATGTGTTCAATATTTCTGAATCATCCCCAGCTGGGGAGAGATATCCCCTCCCAGCTGCTCTTGATGCAGATACTGGCAGTAATTCAATCAAAACCTTCAAATTAAACACCAATGAGTATTTTTCTATAGATGTGAGCAACGGAGGGGGCAGCATGTCTGCTGAGTTGGTCCTGCAAAAAGCTTTAGACAGAGAAAAACAAACCACTGTCAAATTAACACTAACAGCTGTAGATGGAGGGACACCTGTGAGGTCTGGCACCATGCAAATCCACGTGAATGTCATAGATGTTAATGATAACACGCCGTCGTTCAATAAGTCCCTATATAAAGTCAGTGTTAATGAAAATATACCCATAGGTGCAACAATAGTAAAATTGAATGCAACTGATTTAGACGAGGGTGCACATTCTGAGATTAGATATTTTTTAATGAAAGGAGGAACTGTGGACTCCCCTGATAAATTTAGAGTTAACAGAGAGAGTGGTGAGATTATTGTGAGCAGCGATTTAGATTATGAGGAAAACAGTGCGTATGAATTAAGAGTGCGTGCGACAGACCAAGGCGCCTCCCCTCGCTGCGGTTATGCAAAAGTGCTGGTGGAGGTCATTGATGTTAATGATAACGCACCAGAGATCTCCATCACGTCCGTGATGAGTCCAGTGAAGGAAAATGCTGAAGATGGAACAGTTGTTGCTTTAGTAACTGTCAGTGATAAAGATGGAGGTAGAAATGGTCTTACCACATGTAAGATCCAAGGTTCTGTTCCATTTAAATTACTGTCAAACTACAAAAATTATTACTCATTAGTAGTTAACGGTCTTCTTGACAGAGAGACGGCATCACTATATAACGTAACCATTAGTGCAGCCGATGAAGGTCACCCTCCTCTTTCTAGTACAGCTGTAATTAATGTGCATATTTTTGATGTCAATGATAATGCACCCACTTTCCAGGGAGTTGACATAAACATTTATTTAAAAGAAAACAATAAAGCCGGAGAAATTATCACAAGAGTCAATGCACATGATGCAGATGAGAATGAAAATGCAAAACTTACTTATTCATTGACCGATATGTACCCCTCCAAATTTTCAGTGCCAACTATGTTAAATATCAACTCAGAGACAGGTGAGATTATTACTCTTCAGTCGTTTAACTATGAGGAGTTGAAAACATTTCAGTTTAAAGTTCAGGCCACAGACTCTGGTGTTCCTCCACTCAGCAGCAACGTGACTGTAAATGTTTTTATCCTGGATGAGAATGACAACAGTCCAACTATTCTGGCTCCTTATTCTGAGCTCGGTTCTGTTAACAGTGAGACCATCCCCTATTCTGCTGAAGTGGGCTACTTTGTAGCAAAGATCAGGGCTGTGGACGCAGATTCTGGATACAACGCGCTGCTTTCTTATCACCTGTCTGAGCCCAAAGGAATCAACCTGTTCAGGATCGGAACCAGCACCGGGGAGATCAGGACTAAGAGGAGAATGAGCGACAACGACCTGAAAACTCACCCCTTGGTGGTGCTGGTTTGTGATAATGGAGAACCTTCTCTGTCAGCTACTGTGTCTGTTGATGTGGTGGTGGCTGAAAGTGCAGCTGACATCCACACTCCGTTCAGACACGTGCCTATAAAGGAGGACAGCTTCTCTGATCTCAACCTGTATCTGCTGATCGCCATTGTGTCGGTGTCGGTGATCTTTCTGCTGAGTCTCATCAGTTTAATAGCTGTCAGATGCCACAGGACAGACGGCTCTTTCAGCAGGTACAGCGCCCCAATGATCACCACCCACCCTGATGGGAGCTGGTCTTACTCTAAAGCTACTCAGCAGTATGACGTGTGTTTCAGCTCAGACACACTGAAGAGTGATGTAGTGGTTTTCCC
>NC_056501.1:20762612-20767271 GCF_014905685.2 Nematolebias whitei
TTGTCGCTCATTCTCCTCTTAGTCCTGATCTCCCCGGTGCTGGTTCCAATCCTGAACAGGTTGATTCCTTTGGGCTCAGACAGGTGATAAGAAAGCAGCGCGTTGTATCCAGAATCTGCATCCACAGCCCTGATCTTTGCTACAAAGTAGCCCGCTTCAGCAGAATAGGGGATGGTCTCACTGTTAACAGAACCGAGCTCAGAATAAGGAGCCAGAATAGTTGGACTGTTGTCATTCTCATCCAGGATAAAAACATTTACAGTCAAGTTGGTGCTGAGTGGAGGAACACCAGAGTCTGTGGCCTGAACTTTAAACTGAAATGTTTTCAACTCCTCATAGTTAAAACTCTGCAGACTGACTATATCTCCTGTCTCTGAATTAATATTCACTAGTGTTGATAAAGGTGTTCTCTTATTGTTTTCATCTACAAATGAGTAGCTCACCTTGCTGTTCTCACCACTATCAGCATCATTTGCAGTCACTGTTTTAATCACTGCTCTAACAGGGTTGTTTTCTTTCAAATACACATTTATTTCTTGTTCTGAAAACTTTGGTGGATTATCATTTACATCAGAAACATTTATTAAAATCAAACGTGTGCTCGAAAGTGTTGGGCTCCCTTTATCATCTGCAACAATAGTAACTACATATGCAGAAACACTTTCCCTGTCCAGTGGCCCAATTACTGACAGAGAATAATAATTCTTGTAATTTATTACAAGTTTAAATGGGAACTCATCAACAATTTGAACCCTCACTTCACCATTTTTTCCACCATCTTTATCGAGCACTGACACAAGCGCCACCACAGTCCCTGCAGCTGTGTCCTCTCTGACTGTTTGATATAGTGACGTCACTGTGACCTGAGGGGCATTATCATTTAGGTCCACTACCTCCACCAGAACCTTGCTGTGAGCAGACATGGGAGGCTGACCTTTATCACTGGCCTCTACACGTATCTCAAAAGCCCTTCTTTCCTCAAAGTCTATATCACCTTTAACAGTAATTACA
Organism: Nematolebias whitei; assembly: GCF_014905685.2. Taxonomy (NCBI): domain Eukaryota; kingdom Metazoa; phylum Chordata; class Actinopteri; order Cyprinodontiformes; family Rivulidae; genus Nematolebias; species Nematolebias whitei. The sequence goes on from NC_056501.1 coordinate 20,763,624, forward strand.
CCAGTATGGGGTTCAATTGCAAAAATATCCAGCACATGATCTTGATCTTTGCTTCTTAATGAATAAACAATCTCACTATTTACACCTTCGTCTGCATCCGTGGCCCGCACAGTAATCACTGTTGTGCCAAGCTGTGCATTTTCCATAATTTTGGTTTTATAGAGAGACTCACTGAAAAGTGGAATATTGTCATTAATATCTAACACATTAACATAAATCTGTGAGGTACCTGACTTTGGAGGAGTGCCTCCATCCACAGCTATCAGCGTCATGGTGATCACAGGCTGCTTCTCTCGGTCTAATGCTTTCTGCAGCATGAGCTCTGCAGAAACACCGTCACCTGCTTTGTTCACGGACAAAGAAAAATGCTCATTATGGCTTAATTTGTAAGAACTGACCCCGTTTCTTCCTATATCTGCATCAACTGCTTCAGACAAAGCAAATTTCACTCCTGGCAAAGTACTCTCTGCGATGTAGAGATTCTGCTGGTTTGTGGAAAACAACGGGGCGTTGTCGTTCACATCTAAGACCTCCACCTCAATGCGATACAATTTCAAAGGGTTGCTTATCACAGCTTCTACACTGAGCGAGCATTTAGGTTCATCTGAGCAGAGCTCCTCTCTGTCTATCCTACCACTGACAAACATCATGCCTGTCTTTAGGTTTACCTCCAAGTATTTTTTCTTTGATCCAGCAACGATTTGAAACATTCGAGATTCCAACTCCTGGACATTCAGGTTTAGGTCCTTTGCAATGTTTCCTACAGCAGTCCCTGGGTTTGCCTCCTCAGACACGGAATAAGAGAGCTGTCCGTACACCGTCAGCCAACATCCATACAGCAGATAAAGGCACAGATATATCCCCAAATGGCTCCATCGATAAAACAAAGACATCTCTTCCCAAAACAAATTAAAAATGTGAATATTTCCCATCCAAGGAGGACAACTGAAGTGAAAAATAGAATAAAAACCTTTTGAAAGAGATGAGTGTAACGTCCAGTGTTGTGTACCCTTCCCCCATGCTTTTGTAACAAAGACTGGGATGTTCATCTGGATTGCAAACACTAGGTGCCTGGTTATTATAAGGGCTGGTTCAGATGGACCAACAGCTACGCCAGGTGGTGAAATAGTCAATCTGCACATCTCAGTGACATTCTTGTCTCAAAAAACTAAAATGTTTTATGAAACAAAACAGGCAGTTAGAATTTTGTTGAAAGGATGGAGAATGTTTTACCCGTTTTTCAGTATCATGATAATATTATGGTGAATGAAAAAAAAATGTTGAGAAGATCCCCCTCCCCATGAAAAAAGACTATCTATATGTTAAAAAAATGTTTATTATTATTATTATTATTATTATTATTATTATTATTATTATTATTATTATTAGCTGACTTTTTTTCTGAACAAACAAAAAAGACATACTGTTTGGAACAGTGCAGGATCGTTTGAGAGAATTTCAGTTGTACAGCTATATATATTTATATATACATATATATATATATATATATATATATATATGCACACATAATCCATTACAACTTTGCTGTTTGACTTTCGTGGACTCAATCTTTCATGTCTTTTCAATGTAAAATTGTACACGACACAAGATTGTTAACTTTAGGATAACATTACACACGTGATTGGGATGGTAGGCGATAACTTTAGACAGGTGCCGCCTTCTTGTAATTTTCTTTCAATAAGCCTACACTATAACGCAAGTAAAAATAAAAAGAAACACTACCCAGAAGGCAACAGTGCTTCTGGCCGCTGCTTTCTGCCAAAATGGAGAGAACGTTTTTCAAAGCAAAGTCAGAAGTAACAATCTATTTATTAAGCTCACAGAACTGACAGGCAAATCACAAAATAATCCTTAAGATTCCTGAAGCTCAATTATCCATGTGTGCATCAACCTGGATAGGGGTTGGGTTTCATCACTGCAGAGTAGGTCTGCCGAGCCGGACTGGAACCGAGCTGCTGTTCTGCAGAGCTGTTTAGTAAAATGTTGCAGTGCTGTACAGTATATATGCATATATTGTTAAAATGATGTAGGTTTAAGAGTTTAGAACATTGTGAAGAGCATTACAAGAGTATGGGAAATGTTTATAAAGCCTTAAACTATATATAAATATTAATATAAATATAGTGTTCCAACTGGGCAGCACGGTGGTGCAACTGGTAGAGCTGCTGCCTCTCAGCGAGCAGCGTCCCTGGTTCAAATCCTAAGTCCAAAGCCTTTCTGGGTGGAGTTTGCATGTTCTCTCCGTGCATGCATGGGTTTTCTCCGGGTACTCCGGTTTTCCCCCACAAGCCAAAAACATGTATGTTAGGCTGACTGGTATGTAACTCTAAATTGTCTCTAGGTGTGAATGAGAGAGTGAATGGTTGTTTGTCTCGTTTGTCTCTATGTGGCCCTGTGATGGACTTTCGACCCATCCATGGTGTACCCCGCCCTTCGCACAGTGATTGCTGGACATGGGCACCGGCGACCACCGTGACCCAAAATGGAAGAAGCAGGTAAAATATAATGGATGGATAGTGTTCCAATATGTGTCAAGATAGATCCTCTTCCCATTGTGCATTTAATAGAGCTACACACATAAATGCACATTTGGAAGATGATCTATGTGCATTTAAAAGAGATGCAGACAAAAATTAATCAATGAGTAGTGTTTTATTTTGGGATATTTCACTGTTTCTCTACATCTCCACAGAGACAGCAGTCATGCGCTTAGGCAGATTTCTCACTGTGTAATCCTGGGATTAGGCACCAGATTCAGAAACCCCTGTCCTATTTCCATTCAGAAAATAACATGATTTGATTTGAAAATATTAATCATCATCTCACAGCAACAGTTATATGTTAAACCTCAATTTTAATAACAGTAATGCTCCACAATGACTGACCAAAGTGCTTAGTTTTATAATGTGTTTGTGTCGTACCCAACACATACACACAGCAATCACCTATGTTCACATGAACACACACAAACATGGAGACCACCTGGTCCACCATACCTCAACAGCTATGTGGAAAATTCAATCATTCATGGGTTTGTAGGTCACAGTTTCACTCCATTTATCTTTCAGGGTTTTAATCTGAACTATCCTTCTAATAAAATCAGCATATGCATCAGTTTACTCAGTATTATTGAGATTAGATATGCTCTGAAATTGTTTATGTCTCATAGGGATTATGCTTCATGGTCTCTTGTATGCGTTTGCATACTTTAAAATTATAATATATGACATTTTTGTTTTTGATGTTGCTTAATATTGTTCCCAACTTGTAAGGACATTTCATTTGAACCACATATCATACTGCATGTGAGTGTTACTCTGATTGCATCAAGATTGACTCATTTTATTGTCTCCAATGTTGCAGCCCCTCTGGGAAACGTTTGCAGAACTGGAAACTGATGAAGTGATCAATAGTTTTCCCTTTACACACTAATGAAGACATAAAACATGTTAATTTGTGCATTTATGAACAGGTACTCTTGTGTATTTTTTTTTACAAAAAAGTTTTAACTAGTTTAAATATCTTATTATCTTATTGTTCTAGTCTTGTGTTTTGAACTTTGTATGCCGTGATTTATATTTATATGTATATATATATATATATATATATATATATATATATATATAT
>NC_056501.1:20767371-20768447 GCF_014905685.2 Nematolebias whitei
TTTTTTTTTTTTTTTTTTTTTTTTTTTTTTCCCTGTAGATATGATAATCTTGTCTAATGAATGTTTAATGTTGAATAAAGTATGATTTAGAAAAACAAACAATGTTTTATCACTGTCGTTTATTAAATCTACACTTGTTCTGTGCTTCACCTTTACCACAGATATAAAAAGCAGAGCTCAGCTAGGCTGTGTGATCAAAGAGGCAGAAGGAGCAGAAAGTGATGGAAAAAGGGAGGGGGTTGCAGAAGCGGAAGAAGCCCGTAGTGCATTTTAGGCGTGTCCGCTGCATTAACAAAACATCTCCACTATAAATAGTAACACGGTCTACTCTGTTACCTTCGTTAGATGGTATCTTGACAGTTTGTTTCATTATTTGCATAGAAACTCTTAAAAAAAAAGTGTTATACGTGTGCGTATAGTACATTTCTCATGAATGTAGGGGGAGGGTGGAAACCAATCCTCCCCCTTTCTGTCCTGTTTCCTCTCTTCATACACTGCTCTCTTGTATCCATAGCAACGCCATCTTGGGTACAGAAAAAGATACATATGTGCCAAACACACACTCACACACCCACACTCCTTAGCACTGAAGCCTGTTGGTTCAGCATTCACAACATTTGTAATTCAAGGAGATAGATACAAATGTGTAGTTTTTACATCCTTACTGTGAAACTCTTTATTTTTTTCTGAATGAATCTCAAGTTATATATATATATATATATATATATATATAAATAAAACAACAACAACAAAGTCTTCATTCCACTTCCACAAACCCTTAGGGGGCTGACCTTTGCATCCAACCATGTCACACCCTGTCTGAGCCCAGACTGGGGTGAGACTCCATCAGCAGAAACTACACCCTTGTTCACATAATAAGATAAGAAGACTTAATGAATTACAACTCATTGTGACACAAGTGGGCATCCAGCTTCTTTGAAATTATTAACTTATTTTTATTATCCTCAATTTATAGTACAGTTATTTATTTTCTTTTTACATGTCTGTGCTGAGTAAAACTAATATGTTTACACTTTCTAAACATGCTTTGGTAAGTATTTTATTTACAGCTTTAT
>NC_056501.1:20768547-20771714 GCF_014905685.2 Nematolebias whitei
AGTATATATATATATATCTGTATATGTATCATTATATATATGTATATGTTTGTGTATTTATATATATCAGCAAATGTTACAGAACAATCTGATTGGACAGCTGCAATCAGTGCAACTCCAAAGGATCCTATGATTGGTTAAAAACTGTGCCTAGCAACAATAGCAGCGTCCATCTGATAGATCTCTGCATAGTGAGCTCCTGTAATCAATTCACTATCCTGTCCCTGGTTTTCATGACGCATACGCAGCCCTTGTCGCTGCCCCTCCCTACTCTCCACTCCACCACACCCGTCCTTATGAGCACTGAACGTCTGCCAAAACCAGAGCATTTATTTGTAATCTCATTACAACCAGACTAATTAATTAGAACTCAAATCACCCTTGGCTAAAATGTTTGACATGATGTTTGCTCTTTGTGCACTCTGTCCCCTTATATTTATTTTACTGTATTCATTCAGCACTGAAATAGGCTGAAACAAACTCATTTTGCTAGGATTACGGATGGATCTAGATTTTTACTGATGCATGGATAACCCAGATTTGTGTGGGATGGTATTTATTGTGTTTGGCTTATATCAAACAGAGAGGAGAATGGGACATAACCTGCTTTTTATAGATCAATACGGTCACTGAGGGTCAACGAAATACACAAACAGCAGCAACGTGATAAAAAATCGAACGCACTGACACACAGACACAAGGAGAAATGCAATGTGCATGTTTGGCCACAAGAGGGGGCTTTTCATCCTCATCGTCTCTTGTTCTCCTCTAACACTCTTTTTATTTTTCTCCATAAAGGGTTCTACACCCTGATATCAGAGGGGAGAGATGATAAGCTTTATATTACATTAGCAGTCTAATACACTCCAGCAATCATATCAGTGGTGTAGCTACACCGGCTGCCTCGGTGTCTGCTGCACATTTCTTGATGCTGCGGAAATTAAAATGTCAGCTGTCCTAGATATCAGACTTAGATGTGCATGATCATTGTCTAACAATACCTGCACATTTCCATCAAGTTACATAATAAACCAAATAAGTACAAATAAAATATATTGGATACAAAAATCCTGCAGTATTTTTAAACATGTGTTTACACACATTAATGTTTACATGTATATCAAGCCATAGTTTATCTTCACTAGTTTCATGCATATTTTTCACATTTCAGAACCTTAGCCTTTTTAATACAGAGCTGCGCAGTTTCTGATTTTACTGACTTATTCATACATAATGTGCATCAGGAAGCAATGGATGTGCAAAGGACTGCAGGTGCAGACATGCTGCACCAAGGCTGGCCTGCTTCTTTATGAAAAAAAAAAAAAAAAAAAAAAAAAAAATGAAAAAGATGAATAAATAATAGAAAAGAGGGCTGGTCTGCAGAGGATCTCATGGTGGAAGCTGCCAGAATGAATTTGTGAGGTTGCTCCACTTTTCGCTGAAAATTAAAAAAAAAAGAACTAGTTATAAAATAATGACTTGCCATCCAGTCATTTAAGCTTGAACTGTCAGTTTCTAAAATTAGTAAATGGCCTCCACTCCTATCAGCATCAAAACTCATGCAGATGTGAGAATTATGAGACCATGTGAGGTGAAGGTGTTCCAGAAACAGACGCATCGTGTGTGTGTGTGTGTTTAGCATGTTGATTTAGAGGAAAACATTTATGTTTCGGTAAAATAGATGGTCTAGAGGAACAGACAAACCACAAAATTTAAAGTACAATATTAAGTACTTTTTTTTTTAATAGATAATACTCAATAATATACTTTGTACCTCAGTGACAAATTCTGCCATCATAATCTAAGAAACTTTTACTGAACGTGATTATTGCCCACCACCAAAGGTAAAAGATGATAATGTTTTGCTTGTGTGTGCATGCATGTGCTTGCCTGAAGCATTAATAAAATATATAATGAGCAAGTGAACATATTTTATTTGAACTCTCATATATCGGATGTACATTTTCAACTCATTTAACTTTGGACAAACTACTATTCAAGATGACTGCTACAGTTAACCAAACAAAAAAAATGTGTATACTTTCAGTCATCCACTTTGGCAAATAGTGAGAGACAATGTGCTGTGGCTGAAGCTGAAAGGCCTATACAACATGTGTTTGTGTTTTAGAATGTTGCCAATAACTTTTGACTGTCTGTTAGCAAAATATATCATGAATGAGTGAAAAGTGTTGAATGAAATACTAAGAGAGTAATTGTCGGGCGTACTTCTAGAACTCATTGATGTTTGGAGCAAAACATATTCAAGGAGGCTGTCACAGCAAATTCACTGTTTGAAACACAAAAGCAGCTATACCACGGTCAATTTAACACATTTTGGGCTAAAATATGGTGTGTTAGTAGATGTGAAACAGAATAAACTTTTTTTTTTTTTTAAAAAGCAACTTACTATATAGAAGAAAAATGAAGAAGGGAAAGCAAATGGCAAAGAGAAGCTCAAATGAAATGAAGATGAAATAGATCAAATGAAAAAAGATAATAAATAAAATGAAGTTTGTAAAATTAACATGAGTTGTAGCTACATGCTGTCACTGAAAGTTCATTTTCAAGTAATTAATAATAAAAAAAAAAGATTCAACCTAATAACATTAGAGGAGCAACACAATAAAATGATTACTTTACATTCCCTGCACAAGCTTTAATCCTGGTCAGCTGGGAATACTGGCAAAAGTCAGAAGGAAAAAAAAAAAAAAGAACAATAATTTCTTGTTTAATTGACTGAGGAAACCAGGATAATGCTGTATGGGAGAATGTTATACTTTCCAAACCACAGATGGAGTGTTAATATGATGTCATAACCACAGGGTTGCAGTAACATTTAGATATTTATCTACTTGTTAATGTCAATTATTCGGTTCACTCAGTGCATCTTTGTGGGACAGTTTTTTTTTTTTTTTTTCATTCTTAGAGGAGAATGCAAGGTGAGCCAGGATCGGGTTGAACATCAGGACAAATTGATTGCAAATTGCATATGTATAGTGATTTGTAAACAAGCAAAATGCTTATTTAATATTCTAAAAATGTTAAATGCATATTCAGTTCTTTAGTCAATGAGGTGCACAATTTTCATCCATCCATCCATCCATCCATTTTCTTTACCCGCTTATTCCATTTTGGGTCACGGGGGTCGCTGGTGCCCATGTCCAGCA
>NC_056501.1:20771814-20774013 GCF_014905685.2 Nematolebias whitei
TCACATTTTCCCGTGTTATGTTTCCCTATGATGAATAATGTCCTGTTCAATCCTGTGTGTCCAAATCTGAGTCTTGAGATGACAGTTTCTTCCCTTCTGTTTCTTTCAGCTCTTCTCATTTCTCCAACTTTTCGTTGAATTATGTAGAACCATCGACCTTTTCTTTCTTCTTCCCATTGCTTTTGCCATTTTTCCCTCATTCTCTGTTTTGTGATGCTTTTTATTTCTGCCCGACTGAATTTTACCTCTATTTCCACTGAGTTGTGTTTGGTGGCCTCCTTTGCAGCTTTATCTGCCATTTCATTTCCTCTTATCCCTATGTGAGCTGGAATCCATAAAAATGTAACCGTTAACCCCATCATACTAATTTTGAATAATGTTTGCTGTATTTCTGTCAATATGTCTGGTCTGCTTTCTGAACAACTGTTTTTTATACTAATTACTGATGAACTGGAATCTGAACATATGACTGATCTGAGTGGTTGATTATCTTCTATCCATTGAACTGCCAGTAATATTGCGACCATTTCTCCGGTGTATACTGATAATTTGTTGTTTAATCTCTTCCCTACTTTAACTCCAAACTCTGGTACAATAAATGCTGCCCCTATTTGCCCTGCTGTATTTTTTGAAGCATCTGTATATATTTTTACATATCCATAATATTTATTGATGTGTTCGATAACTGTATTTGAAATCAATCCATTTCTATTTTGTTCTAATATTTTTAAATCAACTGTTGTGTCTGTGAATAACCATGGATGTATGTTTGGAAGTGGAACTGTTGGGCTGACGTTAAGATCATCTATTTGACTTTCTGCTGACTTTTGATTTATGGTCCATCCAAAGTTTTTTATGTGTTTCTTTTCTTTCTCCCAGCAAGGTTTTAATATTTCTTGTGTTGGATGGTTTTGTTCGTGTCCTTTCAGATTTGCCCAGTAATTTAATGCTAATTGTTCTCTTCTGATGTTCAGTGGTGGTTCTCCCATTTCTACTAATATTGATCCTGTATGTGTTGTTTTGAATGCCCCGGTAATAATCCTTAATGCCTGATATTGAATACTGTTTAACTTTTCTAAATTTGTTTCTGAAGCTGAACTATAAACGATACTCCCATAGTCTATTATTGATCTGATTAATCCTGTGTAGATGGTCCTTTGTGCTTTCCTGTCAGTCTTTCCCTGTCAAACACCTCATGATGTTTAGAATCTTTTTCCATTTGTCAGTTACTTTTTGAATGTGCACTGTCCATGTTAGCCTCTCATCAAACCAGATGCCCAGAAATTTAAACTGTTTTTCTCTTTCAATTACTTTCCCGTACAACTTGAGTTCATTATTATTAGGTGTTTTTTTTCTTGTGAAAATTATTGATTTTGTCTTTTCTACTGAAAATTTTAATCCCCATCTATTTGACCATTTTTCAACTGTTGTTATTGCTTCCTGTACCTTTTTTATAATAAACTGTAGATTTTTGCCTCTCTTCCACAAAGCCCCATCATCTGCAAATAAAGACCTTCCCATTCCTATTTCTACACCATCAAACATGTCGTTGATCATTATAGAGAATAACAAAGGGCTAACTATGCTTCCCTGTGGTGTCCCATTTTCTATGTAGTATTTGTCAGAATAATCTTGTCCTATTCTCACCTGTATTTGTCTGTCTGATAGAAAATTTTTAATCCATTTAAACATTCGTCCTGTGATTCCCATTTTTTTCATTTTTATAAGTAATCCCTCTCTCCACATCATGTCATACGCTTTCTCTACGTCAAAAAATACAGCTACCACACTTTCTTTATTAATCTGGGCTTTCCTGATTTCATGCTCCAGACACAAGACTGGATCCATCGTGTTTCTTCCTTTTCTAAAACCACTTTGATATTTGGACATATAACCTTTTTTTTTCTACATAATATGTTATTCTTTCATTTATCATTTTCTCCATAATTTTTCAGATGTTAGATGTTAAAGCTATCGGTCTGTAGTTCTCTGGTTTGGTGTGATCTTTTCCTGGTTTTCGTATTGGGATGATTACTGCTTCTTTCCAAGACTGTGGTATTTTTCCTTCTTGCCAGACTCTATTGAATAATTCTAAAATAATATCTTTTGATGCTTCACTGAGGTGTTTAATCATTATGTAACAAATCTGATAATTTCCTGGTGCTGAGAGTTTACATTTTTGAAGTGCTCCGTTTAATT
>NC_056501.1:20774113-20774868 GCF_014905685.2 Nematolebias whitei
TTTTTTCTCTTTGGCTTTCAACGTAGCTTGAAATGCAAATAAAATCTGATATTTGTGTGTACAAAATGGCAGATGGTAAAGTTACAGTTGAGGATGGGCTTTTGAACTTTATTGTTGTTAAATGAGAATGCTGGCCTCCAATGAAATTTGTTTGCTGGTATCAAATAATTTCTCCTCTGAATGGATCAGAGTCCAAGCGGATATCGTTTGGAATGTGTCCAACCTCAACTCGCTGTGTTAAGCTCAAGTGACCTCAGAAGGACAATAATCTGTGTGTGCAGGAGACATTTTTTTCAAGCAGGACTTGGAAAGGTTAAACTCTGTTCATAAAGACTTATGGAGCATGGGTATCCACCGCTGCCTGTTGTGATAGGAAACTCTGACAGAGTCTCTGGTGGTGTTGCAGTGCTATGGCATAAGGAACTTGACCAGCAAATCAAAGTGGTCAGGCTGAATGTTTACTGGGCGATAGGACTTACGTTCTGTGGTGGGGATAAAACAATCACCCTACTAAAAATGCATATTCCTTATGAGTGCTCCAAGAATGAATTTGAGTATCTAAACAGACTGGCCTATATTATAGCTTACTATACATTCAGGAACATGTAGTAAGCAGCATTTTCCTTGTGGGTGATTTGAATGCTGATCTTTCCGATCAAAAGTCTATGTATGCAAACGATTTAAAGAATTTCTGCTCAGATAACGGTATCTCTCTCTCTCTCTCTCTCTCTCTCTCTCTCTCTCTCTCTCTCTCT
>NC_056501.1:20774878-20780246 GCF_014905685.2 Nematolebias whitei
TCTCTCTCTCTCTCTCTCTCTCTCTCTCTCTCTCTCTCTCTCTCTCTCCACTGAAATACTTCTGCCAAGAGACAGCTACACTTAGATTAGTGAAACATGACATACCACCTCTTGGATAGACCATTACATTTGCACCAGTGATGCTCATAACCACATGGAATCCATGATAATCAATTATGAATTGTTCACATATGAGCATGTGCCCTTGGCCTTTTCTATAGACATGGACAATGTGTCATCTCTTACATCTGTAAACTGTGATATGTCTGAAGTAAAAAAATAAAATAAAAATAGTTGGTCCACGGGCAGCACGGTGGCACAACTGGTAGAGCTGCTGCCTCTCAGTGAGCAGGTCCCTGGTTCAAACCCTGGTCCAGGGGCCTTTCTGGGTGGAGTTTGCATGTTCTCTCCGTGCATGCGTGGGTTTTCTCCAGGTGCTCCGGTTTCCTCCCACAGACCAAAAACATGCATGTTAGGCTGATTGGTAACTCTAAATTGTCCCTAGGTGTGAGTGAGAGAGTGAATGGTTGTTTGTCTCGTTTGTCTCTATGTGTCCCTGTGATGGACTTGCGACCTGTCCAGGGTGTACCCCACCCCTCGCACAGTGATTGCTGGACATGGGCACCAGCGACCCCCGTGACCCAAAATGGAATAAGCGGGTAAAGATAATGGATGGATGGATAGTTGGTCCACTTTAACAGTAGGGGGCATTCATACATATCTCGCCAAGAGTGAAACCAGGTTGAGCAATATTGAGCTGCCTATATATGCTGTAATGTGCAATTATTTTAACTGTCAAAATATGCAACTTAGAGTTGAATTGTGCTCAAGGTATGATCAAATTGTGGATGTTCTCCTTATCTCAGGTCGGCATCTGAGTATGAATAAAAAGTACAAAGCTAAATTAGGCTGAAAGGAGTATGTTGAGAAGTTTCATTCTGAGGCAAGAAGGGCTTTCAAAGCCTGGATTGAATCAAGTAGACCCAAATGTGGTCCTCTATTTATATTTATGAAGAAAGAAATTTTGAACTTTAAATATGCCCTACGGTTCATTAAAAGACACAAGTGTCTCAGGGCTGAGTCACAAGGAAACTACAAAGTAATTGCCCTACAGATTTTTGGGAAATAAATTAAAAGAATGAATGATAAAATAAAATGTCTTTACCATCACATATTGGTGGTGTGAGCGGAGCAGAGCAGATTACTGATCCATGGCAGAAACATTATCATGATATTTTAATGCTATTTAAAGTAATTAATTTATTGTTGGAAACATTAGACACAAAAATGAAGTTGTATCCCCACAAGAAGTCTTTGAGACTGTGATGAAGCTGCACAACAATGCATGTGGGTCAGATAGGATATCTGCTGAGCATCTAAAATATGCAAACATGAAACTGTACCCTCTGCTTGCTATATGTTTTACAGGGTTTCTACTTCATGGAGTGTTACCTGACAAATTATTGTCTGTCATTTTAGTTCCTATTGTGAAGGATAACGCTGGTAAAATTTACAGTAAAGATAATTAAAGGCCAATAGCTCTGGCCAGCACTTTGTCTAAGATACTGGAGAAGGCTATTTTGAACAAACTGGAAATATTTTTACTGACCTCTGACACTCAGTTTGGTTTTAAACATAAACAGACATGTGCATCTTTGGTTTAAATTCAATTTTAGATCTATACAACAAACACAACATCTCAATTTGTATGAGTTTTAGGCCTTAGGTTATGTACACCATGCAAAGTTGTTTCAAAAGTTGTATAAGAGAGGCGTCCCTAAATGTTTGGGAAGGATTCTTGTTTTTTTGGTATGCTAATCAGCTAATGTATATAAAATGGGGAAACTGTATCAGATCCCTTCTGTGTTTCAAATGATGTGAAATCGTGTAGCATCCTGTCTCCCTTCTTATTCTATGTGTACATGGACGATCTGTCAAAGCTTTTAAATGACTGTGGAACAGGCTGTAGGATTGGTAACAGGATCATCAACCATTTAATGTATGTTGATGATGTATTATTATTATTATTATTATTATTATTATCAGTATTATTATTATTATTATTATTATTATTATTATTATTGTTGTTTTTGTTGTTGTTGTTGTTTTTGTTGTTGTTGTTGTTGTTGTTGTCTTTATACTGCTGGCCTAGAAGAGCTGCTGCAGGTGTGCTCCAGTTATGGAAGCGATTTTGATATAAAATATAATTCTAAGAAAAACAGGATCATGATTGTATGGAGCAGAGAGGACTCCGAGTTAATGTTCCTTGATTTATTTCTATAGGACAACAGGCTGAATGTCAGCACTGGATGTAAATACTTGGGACACTATGTGACTGTAGACCTGTCATGATGATAGAAACATTTACAGAAAATGTCATATGCTCTATGGACAAGCTAACATGCTGATCCATAGATTTGGAATGTGCTCAACATCGGTTAAGATCCAACTCTATAAGGCATACTGCACTCCTATGTATACCGCTCACTTGTGAAGATGTTAAAAAAGGAGCATAGACTAATGTGGCATATAATGATGGGATGTGAATGCTGCTGAAGTTACCTCGATGGAGCTGAGCGAGCAAATTGTTTGTAGATGCAGGTGTGCCTGTCTGCCCTGTGGTGCTGCATAACTTCATGTATAGATGCATATGCAGGTAGTCTGGATCTGTAAACTGTATCATTGCTACACTGACCACCCCTGGACTAAGCTCTGTGTGATGCTTTTCTACTTTATGGACTCTATGGCGTTTGACCCTCTATAGAAAAGCTATATAACTCTGTGTTTTTTTTTTTTTTTATGTTTTGTGTTTGTTTTTTTTCTTCTTTTTTTCATATGGATCATATATTGTGTCTGAAATAAAGTAAATTGTGAAGGATGATATATATCTAGTACTGTATATACAGTGCATCCAGAAAGTCTTCACAGAGCTTCACCTTTTCCACATTTTTTTTTCTTTCTGTTACAGCCTTTTTTCAATTTGTATTAAGTTATTCTCTTCCCTCAAATTTCAACACACAATACCTCTTTATGACAATGTAAAACTATATATATATATATATATATATATATATATATATAAAGGGACATATGTTGTGAGTGGTTAGAGCAGTCGTTCTCCAATGCGAGGGTTGGGGGTTCGATTCCACCAATTCCAGCAGCAGTCGCATATGTCCATGAAGTGTCTCTGGGCAAGACACTGAACCCCTCTTTGCCTCTGATGTGTGTTCCATCTGTGTATGAATGTGATCTAAAGCACATGTTAGTCATTGTACAGCTATAGAAGAGTTTTGTATGAATGGGTAAATGAGGACACACATTATAATTTAAAGTGCTTTGAGTATATGGATGATAGAAATCTGCTATATAATTACCTATATGATTTTCCGAGTGACCTGAACTTTAACTCACTGGGAAATAGGAGAAAATTGGTGGTAATAATACTGTATATGTAGTGTAACAACAGCTCGCTTGGTGTCTCTGCTGCTTGTGGAAATGATGGACTTTCAGTGGAACATCCTGTTTTCAGCAGTTTGGAGCTAATGCGTCAGGGTGCACTTGTGCGTTTAAGCAATTGCTTCAAATCACACAATTGTTCTCCTTTTTTTATTATTATTATTTTAATAACACCTTTTATTATTTTTTCTCCTTGAACTTGTGCAACTGAGTCGTCTCGGGCTCTTTGTTTTATCTCCTGGTTCGTTTTCGTCCTGCTCCTTTTTGACGTCGCCATGGCACAAAGAGGGCGCAGCGCGCGTCTGGAGCGCCTGCTGCTCCTTTTTATTTTGAATGCTTTCTATCTTCATTTCACTTTGGCACAATTGCGATATTCTATTCCTGAAGAACTCACGATCGGTGCTGTTGTTGGGAATATTGGTAAAGACTTAGGACTGGAGCCCGGTGCTTTGACTGCGCGAGGATTTCGCATCGTGTCTGGATCGAGTGAAAGCCTGTTCCAGCTCAACAGTAACGGAGTTTTACACGTCAGCAGCAAAATAGATCGAGAAGAGGTGTGCGACCAAACCACCACGTGCATTATCAACATAAAGACGGTGCTGGAGAATCCATTGGAGGTTCATTATGTCGGCATTGAGGTTTTAGACGTGAACGACCACTCCCCCACCTTCTCAGACAACGAGACGCGTTTAGAAATATCGGAATCTGCATTGTCCGGAGCACGATTTCAGCTGCAAGGCGCAAAAGATCCAGACAGTGGCACGTTCTCTGTTCAGCAGTATAAGCTCAGTCAAAATGATCATTTTCGTTTAGAGATTAAAGATAGAGGGCAAGACGGTAAAATCCCTGTTTTGTATTTGTATAAACCTCTGGACAAAGAAGCTGCGAGGAGTCATACATTACTGCTCACAGCTGTTGATGGAGGAAAGCCCGCGAGATCAGGAACGATGGGGATCGTTGTTAATGTCTTAGATGTAAATGACAACATGCCTGTGTTTGATAAAGATTCATATATGGCAGTGCTGAATGAAAACTCTCCTGTTGGCACTACTATTATACAAGTCAACGCCACAGATCTGGATGATGGTTTAAACGGAGATGTGGTTTATTCTTTTGGTAATAATGTAAATGATAAACTAAGGAAACTCTTTGATGTGGATGCCAACACAGGGGCAATTACTGTTAAAGGACTGTTAGATTTTGAAGTAAAGGACAAATACGATTTAGATATAAAAGCTTCAGATAAAGGACCGGTACCTTTGGCAACAGAAAAAAGCGTAATTATAAATATTGTTGATTTGAATGATAACGCACCTGAGATTGAAGTGACATCATTTTCTAATTCAGTCCCTGAGGACTCCAAACCTGGTAGAACAGTAGCATTAATAAGTGTGGGTGATAAAGATTCAGGTGTGAATGGGAAGGTAACTTGTTCCATAAGTGATGATGTGCCTTTCACATTAGCACCTTCTTTGCAACAAAATATGTATGCTGTGGTCACCAAAAACATGTTAGACAGAGAGAAGAAGTCCAGATATGATGTGACAATTGTTGCAAAAGATGGTGGTGAACCACCTTTATCATCTCAGAAGACAGTCAGCGTGATCATATCAGATGTGAATGATAACAGCCCAGAGTTTGCAACAAGTCCTTATGTCTTCTATGTGACTGAGAACAATGCAGCAGGGGCCTCGTTGTTTTCAGTGAGTGCAAATGATTGTGATGAGGCTAATAATGCTCTCATTTCATACATGATTTTAAGAGATGGTGATGATCACAAAACACTGACTTCATTTTTAAACATAAACTCTGAAACAGGAGACATTTTTGCCCTTAAGAGATTTGATTTTGAGAGTATTAAAACTTTCCATTTCCAAGTTGTGGCCACAGATTCTGGAGCTCCGTCTCTGAG
>NC_056501.1:20780346-20789011 GCF_014905685.2 Nematolebias whitei
ATATATATATATATATATATATATATATATATATATATATATATACAATAATTGGCAGCACGGCGGCTCAGTGGTTATTGCCTCACAGAAAAATGTCCTGAATTCAATCCCCGGTTAGACTTGGGGTCTTTCTATGTGGAGTTTGTATGTTCTCCTTGTGGTTGTGTGGGTTTTCTCCAGGTACTCGGGTTTCCTCACACAGAACAAAAAAACAAAAAAACAATAAAAAAAAACAAAAAAAAAACATTTATGTTAGGCTGCTTTCAGGCCCAGGTCTCCCTTGCAACAATATTTGTTGTCTCAGTGGGATTTGCCTGGTTAAATAAAGATTAACAATAATAGTAATAATAAGGTAACAAACACTAGAATATAATAGCATTTATTTCCATTTGCAGATATACATTAGTATAAGCACTTTGGAATTCTTGTGCATTTCTCCAATTCAAGAATAGTAAAATGTATTAAAAATATATAGATAATATAGACAACAATGTACAATTAAAATAATATTATACACTATTCATATACGGTGCTCACTTTTGGATAAGTTGTTTTCCAACGTGAACTCAGAATTCTGCACTTGTGTTTCAATATATTCAAGTAGATTGAAAAAAGTTTGAAATTAGAAAGATGTTTACCTTGATAAGATGACACAAAATGTAGTCCAATTTAGATATGTTTTTTTATGGTTATTCACAGTACATGCTTTGTTCATAAATGTTTAAAAATGCAGCAAATGTCTTCTTTAAATGTATTATTTTAGAACACAAACTATTTTTAATGAATATTTTAATTCATAACCACACTTTAGTGCCACATCTAATTTAAGTAGGGTAGCTAATATCGTTTGCATTAACATTAGTATTGAACAAAAAAAACATGTTTACTGTATAAATGAATATATGTTTTAGTTTAGTTTTGATCCTAATTGTTTTTGTATCTTGGGCTGTGTGTGTTAAATGAGCTACTGCGTGGCTCAGAGAAGCTCTGGGTTTTCTCTTGAACTTGAGGTGTTTCAGTGGGCAGCAAATGGCTGAGACAGAGAAGAGGTCAGAGCGAGCCTGCGGCGCATGTGCAGTGAATCACAATGTGCTGCAAGTTAGGTGAGGTTGGGATACTTTACCTCAGCAGTTGTATTACTGGACTGTAGGACTGAACAGCAAGCTGTGCATTTTATTTCCAAATCTTACATGATTGACCTGCCATGCTTTGAATAAAAAATAAATAAGTAAATAAAAAAAAAAAAGACTAGCTGTTGTGTGTGATGATGATGAAGAGGATGATGTGTCTGCTTCAACTAGCATGATCCTTTTTATTAGGGTAACTGAAAACTAGGTCATTTGTTCTCTCTCTCATATGTTTGAATGTCTGCATGCTTGGTTTTCAACCAGCTTCTCTGTGAACGTTGTGTGTTGCCCATGGCAACGCAATGGGTTATCCACCTCTACTGGTTTCCACAGACTCCCCTTCACTCCTCAGTCTTAGCAACAGCAGCGGAAGAGCATGAACGAGGGAGGAAGAGGTAGAGCGGGGATGGTGGGGGAGGGGAGTGGCACAGTTCATCGACTGATGTGTTACAATATTTGATGAAAATGGGATAGCTTAGGAAGAAACACGTGGCTCACTTTGAAACAATCACATCTGAAGTGCAGGCAGTAGATCTTGTAATTATTGAAGCTTTAGTGAAAGCAGATATAATCAGGTTCATATTGTATAGTGATCTTTTTTTCCACTGGAAATTAGGTCAACCTTAGATTTTATAATTGTCAGGAACGCCAATGTTCTGCATCATTAAATGTATGTGAAAAATTGAGATTTTTCCAAACTGAGGGGAAGCTGAAATACTTCTGTGTGACTCTCTGTGGTGAACATGCAGGCAGACAAAGGATGAGTTTGGATTCAAAGTGCAGCACATCTTTATACAGTAGGGAGGCTGAACACACTTTCTCAGCAGTTCCTCAGTCCAGTTTCACTGTCTTCACAGAAATAATTGCCTATCTGTGTGCATGTGTGAATAATTTATGTGCATATATTTTTATGTGGCTGAAATGAAAACTGCATGATCCATGTGCTGCGATGGAGAACGAGTGTGAAGCTGTGCCTGCACAGCAGATGCTGACTGTTTTTTTTTTTTTTAACTTCCTCAGTCTAGTTAAAGTATGAGCTAACAGATTATCTTTGGTTTAATGAAAAATCATGTATTTTGGCTAAAGCAATGATGCTGTTTTGCTTGTATATAGATTATAAAACAGAAAAAAAAAAACATTTAAAATTGATCATTCAGAATGTGAGCTTGTGAAACTATAAAACATAGTTAGATTTATTTATTTATTTATTTTTTGACAGCAGTAAACATAGCAAAATGAAAATATTATTTGTATCCGATGGTGTTTTTCTCTATTTACACACTTTCTTTTGTGAGGGTGTTGTGTTTTGTTGCACTGGTTTTGTCTGTCTGCTTGGCTGGCTCAACAGATCTGTATATTTGTGTTTGCATGCTGGGTGTCCACACCATAAAGTGTTCACAATGGAGGTGACCTTTATTTTTCTGTAGGTTATGTTTTATTTGAAGTGGAAATAAATGAGTTATCTCACTAATACATGTTCAGTGTAAAACAAGAAAAGGATGAAATAGAAAAGGAGCATGCTTATCTAAACGGTATTACTTGGAAAAAGCATACAGACAGTTGTTTCATAAAATAAACATGTCTAAGTTCCTGTTATTTTTTTTTAATTCATGTGTTCATGAAAGGAAAATCATTTATTAACATCATCAGTATTTTTGCGCTTGCATTTTTCTTATTTCAGATCAGTGCCTAAAGGTCTAACATTTCCTGAATGAAGTCAAATCTTAGTTTTAGACTAATGTTTGATGTTGACAAATACCAAAATGTTTACCTGTTTTGATCAAACCTTGAAAATAATGTTATATCCAATCTCATGGTGCAATACAAACTTTGACACAGAGTATGTATTGTGGATAAAACAGGTTCTATACCCTACTTACTCTCAATGTTTGTAAAATCTGACATTGTTTCATGTATAAGGTAAATACACTTTTAACTTCACTTGAATTGATTCCAAAAGCTAAAATGTTGTAGAGCTAATATAATATAACATAATATAATATAATATATTAATGTAGTCATTAAAATATGTTTAGTGTTTCATGCTGTATTGTGATAAAAAGATGATTGAATACAAAACTAATTTCTAAAGTTTAATGTGAATATATTCTGATGTGTGTGTTGTCAATTAGTCTCAGTCACAAATCACCAAATACAACATGTAAAATAGTTGGAAATGCAGGTGCATCTAAAAATAATTGAATATCAGGATAAAATCTTAATATTTATGTATTTCATTTCATAAAGTAAAACACGTGTGTTGCACAGTTTCATTACACACTATGGTGTGAAATATTTCAAGACTTTTTATTTGTAATTTTGATTATTATGGCTTGCAAATAATGAAAAAAAATAAAAATACACTGTCTCAGAATGTTAGAATTTTACACAGTCAGCTTTTGGTTCATTTGCCAGTGTGGGCAGGAGACAAGTCCTGTTGGGAAATGAAATCAGTATCTCCATAAAACTCATCAGCAGAAGGCAGCATGAAGTTTCTAAAATGTCCTGCTAGATGTCCAACACTCGCAGAGGACACGGCACCAAACCATCACTGACTGTGGAAACTTCACTCTGGACTTCAAGCAACGTAGATTATGGGCCTCCCCACTTCTCCTTCAGAATCTGGGACCTTGATTTATAAATGGCATGAAAACTGACTTTCATCTGAAAAGAGGACATCAGACCACTGAGCAACAGTCCAGTCCTTTGTCTCCGCAGCAGTTAAAACACTTCTAACATTGTCTCTGGTCCAGGAGTGCTCCACTTGAGGAATGAAGCATTTGTAGCTCATGTTGAAGAATTATTGAGCTGATTAGTGTGTGACACCAGGAGTTTTTAATACTGAACCTCTTCACAATATTCTAACTTTCCGAGACACTGAATTTTAGCTTTTCATCATTTGTAAGCTATAATAATCAAAATTCCAAGAAATAAATGCTTAAAATATTTAACTCTATACGTGTAATGATCTATACAATATTTGAATTTCATTTTCTGAAATGATTGACAAAATGTATATACTTTTTTTCACAATATTCTAATTGTTGTTGTACTTGTTTAGTTTGTTTTCTAATGTCAGCATTTTATAGCAACCGTTTTGAATAGAGAAGACTGATCAGATTTAGAAGTCTATTTTGTATTTATTTCCTGAAAGTTTCATTATAGACAACCAGTGGATTATGAGATGTGTTGCTTAGAAAGAAACAGTAATTTCCAAATAGTGAGGAAAATTTTAATCAAAAACTTTGCCCAATATGTCAGTGATCAGACTATGTGCTAAGATCACTCCCAGTTACGAACATGAGGATTTTTAGGTCAATATTTGTAAAATAGGATGTGCTGTTACATTTGTGTGCTTTCAGGATAACTTTGCTGTAGCAAACATGTAGCAATGGATTGACTTGAAAAGATAAGCAGGTGTAGAAGACTGTTTTCATCACATTTGATTAAAGAATCATGCATTTGTTGTAGATAAGGATGTTATATGATATTTAAAGAACATACAGACACACAAACACACACGCACACATACTGCGTGTGCCCATGTGTCTGGTCAAAGCATTTTCATCCACTTTTGATTTGTATCCGCATATTATATGTGATTTACTAATGTTTCAAATAAAAGCAAATTTTTCTTCTTTTTTTTAATCTCTGAATAGGCCTCAGGCATCATATACTGTATTCTGTGTTTAAATGGTGTTGTTTACACTTAATTGTTTTTTTTAGTTATTATTATTATTGCTCTTCTGATTTCTCAAATTGCAGTGTTCACAGTTTTCTCTAAGATATTCTGTACATGTCTCTCTTTAATTAGCACATTTAATTTTTAAATTATTTTTGGCTTCCAAATTCACTCCCATTGATTTAAGAATGTATTCTGGATTGTATACAAAGGTTTTGGAATAAAACTAAAGTATTTTGATGACAGGCAAAGGAACTTTTCTCACCACGAGGGAAAGCCCCACCTTATCCATCCACCATTATTTTTACCCACTTCATCCTTTTCGGGTTGCAGGGGTCACTGGTGTACTGGTGCCTATATCAAGTAGTCACTGTGCGAGAGGCGGGGGACACCCTGGACAGATTGCAAGTCCATTACAGGGACACATAAGGACAAACAAGACAAACAGCCATTCACTCTCTCTCATTCACACCTAGAGACAATTTAGAGTTACCAATCAGCCTAACATGCATGTTTTTGGTCTGTGGGAAGAAACAGGAGAAAACTCATGCATGCACAGTGAGAACATGCAAACTCCACTGCAGAAAGGCTTCCGGACCAGGAACTGAACTGGAGCAACGTGCTTGCTGAGAGGCAGCAGCTCTACCAACTGTGCCACAATGCAGTCCACCTTATACATAGATACACATGCAAATACACACACACACATATATATATATATATATATATATATATATATATATATATATATATAATGATGATTTACTGTGCCCTTATCAGATTTGACATCATTTTTACACTTGGCTGCATGTGGTGTAGTGCAAAATAACTATGCGTGTAAAGGGCACATGCAATGCATGAAGGTTATTTTCATGTTTTATAGTGTGCCCAGGGCCTTCAGTTGTGATAAATAGCCTCTGATTTCACACTAAATTATATGCAGACTGTATCTGTCTGTAGTCTGCTTTCTGTGCTGAAGCTCTGTGAGTGTCTCAGTATGAAATTATCTAATTGTTCTATATTTTACACTTCGTCCCGTTAAAACAAAAATGTGTTTATCCAACCTCTTGTTTCTTCCAGCAGCATCTCTTCATCTCCTCAGTCTTCCTTTCCCGCCCTAATGCTTTCACTTTCAGTTTCCCCATCCCCCATCCCTCTCATGCCCTTTTTTTTCCCCTCACTTCCGCATTTGGCATTCCCTTCCTCTTTCATCTAGTGTCCTTCTTAGGTCTTTGGGCCGTCTTCTTCGTCTTCTAGCTCTGTGTCTTGTTTCTCAGTTTGCCGTATGTTTTTCAGTGCTTTGCTGCTGTGCCTTTAGCCTGTGGGGTTGTGTCTGCATATGCAGGATGTGCTGTTGTGTGCCAGTAGGGCACGCTCTGTTATATTACTCCATCTTTGTTTGAGCATGGTACCATTCACAACGAGGTCAGCAGCAATGATGGTAATCTAATTTGCACCAACTGTTGTAGAAGGAAAACACCCCACGATCTGTCTTCACAAATACCCCCCCCCCACACCCACACACACACACACATATTTTTAAATAGACCTAAACAAAAAAAAAAAAAAAAAAGTACACACACATATATAATCCTCTTTATTGAAAGGAACTTTTACAGAAGAAAGGTGGCTGGATGGGAGGTGAAAAAAAAAAAAAAAAAAAGCAAAAAAGAGCCATCTTCTTTTGTTCTGCTGTGTTTTAAAAATATTTTTTTAAAAAGCAAAGCAAAGCCAAGTACAAAAACAGACATTTGATTAGAAAATATCTGTAATTATTTTTTTTTTTTGTTGTTTTATTTTACAAGCCTAATCTACAGACAGTTGGACCATCCAACGTAATCTTATGCTTGACTTTTATCTTTCAACATTACGATTTCATCAGGCATGTAAATGGCAGATATGCTTTTAAACGTCCGTCCGTCCGTCCGACACACTGGACAGGTCACAAGTCCATCACAAAAATACATTACTAACATAGATTGACTATTTTGACAGTGTTTCCAGATGTTGTGTTTAAAATTTTAGAACATTCCGTCTTGTCACACTGCAGATTAGCATACTGAATGTTTTATTTGATTGTAAAGTTAAAAATAGAAAATACATAGTGCTCCTGTGCTTTGCTGCAAACCATTTTCCTTTGTGTCAGTCTACATTTTTGCTTCACAAAAACAACATAGATAACTCTCTTTACATAGAACATAGAACATAGATAACTGTTTTTCCTTGTGTTGTATCTGCTATTTAATAGGTTGGTGTTTTTTTATTGTGTCTAAAATTGCTGCATCACATCAGTAATACAAAATACTTGGATAAAATGTCGAACTGGTTAGTTGTTAGTCTGTCTTTCAGTTAATAAGAAAAGCACATCAGTTCTAGATTAACCTGTAAATTGGCTCTGTAATATACTAATCAGTAATGTTATACTTTGTCATAACGTCCTAAAAACACAGCCCAGACCTGTTTTTGAAAACTGCTTTTTTTACTGGTAAGATTTATACGTTTGATCAGACATTCACAGCACAAAGTACTGTACATAATACAGACAAATACATCCATCTTTAGGGAATGATGTTGCTTTTTAAACTGTCCGTTGACACATTTGAAACAAATGGCACATCTTAGAACATTACTGTTTCTGAGTCACTAACACATTCTAGTCCCTCATACTTTACATCTTGACAGGGAAACAGTTTTCCATTATGCTAATTACTTTGGTGTTTCTTTTTTTTTGATTATCCGTTTTTTTTTTTTTTTGTTTTTTTAATATGAGTGAAAATACATTTCAAGTAATACATTTGACATGATTCCTACTTTGAAATAATTTGTCATGATATGTCAAATGCGATCTGCTCCAATATTTCTGGAATGTCGCATGGATTTGTGCACTACATACTCTTCTTTAATGTTCTTGTGTTAACTGGCAGGGTTTGTGTAGGCTTTTAATTTTTGCAGGCATTTAGGTTAATTTTTATTGATGAATCAGGAGGTTTTTATTGTGAATGTCAGCACAGGCACTGCTGCAGTGCAGCTGGCGGGGTAAATGTGTGTTGTAATGACACTGTGGAATGCAAGAAATAAGTTGAACAAATTCATAAAGTGTATTTGAAGAGCTACATACCTCTGACACCTGCATATGCAGCGTTTAAATTCAACAATTTTGTGTTCCTTCCTGTATTAAACAACATTTTAGGCCTTCACTGACTGACAAAATCAGCTTTTTTACCCCAATGGCTCAGCTACAAAGTCAAATTTGAAGTCATAAGGTCAAACTTTAATTCCAGACTGAAACCACAGCTGTTGGGTCAGATTCCTTGGCATGGTTTGTTTTTGCTCTTGTCAGAATGTGACGAAAGTAGTGGCTTTGATGCGAATTGGCCCAAGCTTGTAACCACACTACACTATTTGGGTCAAATGTAGTCCTTTTGCATTGATAAACAGTGTTTCCTACAAATAATGCAGCAAAAAAACTACTTTAAAGAGTAATTTTCTGTCTGTGTTTTATTCCTACCATTCAATGTGGGAGTATTTAGGGCTAACCTTCCCTCCTCTCTACAACTTGGTTTTATAAACTGATAGTTATTTCTCAGTTCACTGATCCATGGCTGTGTGAATGAATCCCATATCCTATCCTTTTACTATAGTCACTTTAAAGGAGCTGACTCAGAGAACTGAGGTCTTTCTCATATGCGATAACTGTATAAATTTTTACGAGCATGGAAATCATGTTGGAAACTATCTTTAACTGCTTTTATTAAATATTTGCTAAATAATGATATAATGATAGGTTAGCACTGCAGTATATATATATATATATATATATATATATATATATATATACACATATATATACACATAT
>NC_056501.1:20789111-20790500 GCF_014905685.2 Nematolebias whitei
ATATATATATATATATATATATATATATATAGTTTTTTAATTATTGTCAACAACAACAAAACATGTGCAGCGGTGTATGCTAAAACGTTTTTTTTTTTTTCCTAGAAATAAAATAAATGAATAAAAACTAAAGCATGATCAAATGTATTAAGTTATCCTATATACTGCTATGAAGTAGTCTTATTTTATTTTTCATCTACTTGAAGCAAGGAACTCTCAGAAAAGGATTATTAAAGTGTAAAAAAATGACTAATATGCTGAAGCTAAGGCTGAGCAATTACCCAAGATGCATAGTGGGAGCAGCAGCCGAGGCAAAAAGCCACAGGCTGAGTAGGAACCCTGCAGCTTGAGACTAGATCTCTGTAACATCAAATGTCTGATCGCATGCACTCATGGTAAGAAATAAATACAACACTGAGTACTAATCACTCGTATGTGCCAGTTCTGGCTGGTTACCCAATTCCCTGTAGAAAAAACAGAGCAAGGATACTGCTGTAAGAAAACAATCCTCTTATCAAGGCAGCCAAATCTGACCAGATTTTCTTCATTCATTCAGACATTTATTTATTTATCTATTTATTAAAGGCCAGCACAGCCTCATCTAATTAATTCAGATCTCAGGATCTAGATTTATGTTTGCAATGATAGTCAAGCAGAGAATCACTCTGTTCGAACTGAATGGCTGTCTTGCATATAGCCTAGACTTGACCCGTCAGTCAGTTCTATCCCTGAGGCGTGCCGTGATGACCCGAGCACAGCAGCAGATGTTGTGGCTGTGAGGGCCCGGATGCCAAACAACAGTTCTGCAGATTTGCAGCTGTTCTAATCCCTGTTGATTCAGAAAAAAAAGGCAAAATAAAGAATAAAAACAAATCATGCATGCACTAAAATGCACTTAACAAGGCTATAATGCACTACCTATTACTTTAGAGAATAAATAAAAAAATACCACAGCTAAACCAGTTTATTTATTCATTTATTTTTTGTTCTTTTCTTCTTTTGACTACTCCCTTCGTCAAGGGTCACCACAGCAAACTGAGTTGTATGAAGACTTGTCAATTTTTATTATTTATTTATTTTTTTTACACCTGATGACCTTCCTGACACAATCACAGGCCACCAAGCTACGACAGCCCTCTGTGTGGAGCAGGGAGCTGCCAAGGTGCCCGTGGGAGCAGATGGGAGGGTTAAGGGCCTTGCTCAAGGGCCCATAGTGGGGCAAATGAGGGTGGAGACACTCTGGGTGCCTCATCAATCACCCACAATTTAATGTTATCGGTAACGGGAGTTGCACTAGTGACCTTCAGATCACAGGCCCACCTTCTCTCTGTGCCACCTCTACCCAGCTAAACCAGTCTAGTGTTATGTGAATATTACTGCAATTGTGTT
>NC_056501.1:20790600-20792061 GCF_014905685.2 Nematolebias whitei
TTATTTATTTTTGACAAAGCATCCAAGATGGGAAGCACAATGTTTTCAGCCACAGAAGAGAAGTTCAGTACTTTTTCATTTTTTAACTTTATTCATTTATTTATTTATTTATTTGTGCCAAGTCTTGAAGACTGAGGACATGCACCCATGGTCATACACTTTGACAGAAGCTGTCTACTCATCTATTTAACACGCTAACATAAATTTCTCACTTTATTGAAAAGGCTCAGATTTCAAAGCAGGAACCAAACAACGGCAAAAAAAAAAAGGGCAAACTTTTAATAATTTCAGCAGAGAGTGACATATTTACAACTAATCACCAGTCGAGAACAGCAGGAGGCAACAAACACAAATGTCCAGGATACATGTGTTAAAGGCCTATTGAACAAAACACTGACACAGTCAGAGATAAATATGGGTAAAAACTGAATGCTGTCATTTCTCCACAGGAAATACCTTTGTGGATCTAATCACTGCCACAATCTGCCATAAGGAACAACAATCTGACCTAAACCAGGACAGAACAACTCAGGATGCAGGTGAAAGCAATAAGTCATGCTCTTTCTGAACATGCAGTTGCATTGTTTTCCTTGTGTTAATCTGCATTTGACAAAAATAAACAAACATAACATACCATATTTTCCGGACTATAAATTGCACCAGATTACAAGGCGCAGTATCAATGAACAGGTCTGTTTTCTTACATAAGGCGCACCAGATTATAAGGTGCATAATACAAAACAAAACAGTCAGATAAGTCAAACTTTATTCAACTCATTCACAATAACCACATACAATTGATTTAAGGTCCGTAAGCACAACTAGAATTAATACAAAAGGCACACTGAATTTTAAAAAACACTGGATTATAAGGCTCACTATTGGTAGAACTGTCGCTTCTCAGTGAAGCAGGCACCCTCTTCGGATGTCATCAGCCATTAAATGGCTGTTATTAGTTGTTATCATCTCTATATGTAGCAGTCAGACCACCCCTGCTGTACCTCCTAGTGGGTTTAAAGGTACATTGTTACTGTTGTTAGCAATGATAATATGCTCTGTTTTTCATAATAGCTTCACATAGTTATGTTTAGAGTAAAGGGTCTGGTGGTTAGGTTTAGGGTCTTGGTTAGGTTTAGGCACAAGGGTAAGGGGGTTAAGTTTAGGGTTGGTCCTCTGGGTCAGGTGTAAGGTTAGGTTTAAGAAAAGGGTTACATAAGCTGAAAACAAACAAATACACTTCCTGGTTTACTCCTGTGCGACTCTGCCTATTATCAGCTCTACTAACAATAATAACGTACCTTTAAACCTACTAGGGGGTAGGTGGGACAGTTTGACCGCTACATATAGGGATGATAACAACTAATCATGGCCATCTAATAGACTGATAACATCCGAATCCGCTCAGCCGGTCATCATGGACGGATGGATGGATGGATGGATGGATGGATGGATGGATGGATG
>NC_056501.1:20792161-20793666 GCF_014905685.2 Nematolebias whitei
ATGGATGGATGGATGGATGGATGGATGGATGGATGGATGGATGGATATAATGACATCACAAAATACACAAAGAAGGAACACAAGTCAGACTCAGCAGCAGCACAAACTCTGTGTTGCCTAATATTGCACATCATCTTATTGGTATTTTATCTCCTTCATCTTGTGGAAACACAGTGCATCACAGAGAGAACACCATGGAGTTTGCAAACAAAGTTAAACATTTAAATATGGCTAGAGGATTAAAAGAAAAAAAGTTAAATCATGTCATTTGGACCAGTTTCTTTATGTGAGAATCGTTTTTGTCCCCCATCCAGAAGACTTCCTCAGTCTATTGTCTGCCAACCAGATCTGTCCCATAGGTATCTGCTGTGTTTCTTGACAAATCTAGTTGGCATGTTGTAGACTGAAGAAGTCCTCTGGATGTTGGACAAAACAATTCTCACTTAAATAAACTGGTCCAGATGACTTGATATACCCCCCTCCCCCTTTCTTGTATGTATCTACCTGGATGATTGAGCTTACAACCTTTTTATTATTATTGTTTTTATTTTTTATTTTTTTGCTACATGATAAACTTGTGTGATTTTTGTAGTCACTTCACTTTTACCTGTATACCAACATCATATGAACAGAAAATATCAGAACATAACAAGACAACAGTCTTAACAACAGGACAAACTCCAGCCAAGCCATGATTTGTATCCTGATGGACATTTATCTTTCCATTTTTTTTTTTTATTTTTTTTTTTTTTTTTTTTTTTTTTTTTTTACATATATATGCATGGTTATGCTATGGGATCACCAGTGTCACTGATTGTGGCAAATCTCTAAGTAGAAGAAGAGGAACAGAGAGTCATGGGCTCCTTCAAGGGAACACCACCAATCCACTGGCTCAAAACATGTACTTTCTATCATTAGAACTCTACAGCATCTGAACCAACATGTCACTGCAAGGACAGATGGGGAATAAAAGGAACAAAAAACAACAATATAATCTCTGTAAACATGTGGATATCATATCTGGGCCTTTGTCAAATCAGAAAAAAATCCAAAAATTGCACTGCAGAACAGAACATGGAGAAGGGAAAATGCAAAAAACTATGCCAACCCATATGTTGCTGGAATATCTGAATACCTCAAAATGATTTTCTCCAAACACAACATCCCAGTACTTTTTTTTAACTCAACAGGACCCTCAGACAGAGGATTATCAATTCCGAGGACATAATCCCCAACCCAAACTGAGTGGTATGGTGTATGGAGTTCAGTGCAGTGAGTAACATTCAGACCAAAATATTGGAGAAACGAAACAAGCACTTTACAGATACATGGCTCAATACAGGAGAGCAGCACTTCAAGACAAGTGTCAGAGGTCCACATACACCTCAAGAACAAGAAACACTATTTAGACGACCAAGGGGTTAATATTTTTGAAAGAGAAGACAGACAGTTTGAAAGTGTATGAAGGGTGGTATTTGTGTCAAATGATGAAAAAAAAAAAAAAA
>NC_056501.1:20793766-20795620 GCF_014905685.2 Nematolebias whitei
ATCAGATGCTTTAACAGAAAACACTGAAGCTCCAGGATTGTTACCCTCTGTGATATAAAAACTATATGGACTCATTAAAAACTCTGGTCTGTTGTCATTTACATCTGACACCACAAGGTTGATTGTTCTTTCAGCTGATAATGGAGGCTGGCCTGCATCTGTTGCAATGATTGTCAGAACATATTTTGACTCTTTCTCTCTGTCTAAATGGGTTCTGGTGACAAGTGAAAACATTTTATCTTTTAAAGTGGGTGATAAAGTAAACGGGCCATCTTCACTGACAGTACAAATAACTTTTCCATTCAGACCGGAGTCCAGGTCATTAACACTGATCAGAGCGACTGTAGTTCCTGGTCTGGAATCTTCAGGAATGGAGTTTGAAAAAGAGGTAACTTCAATCTCAGGAGTGTTATCATTCATATCAATTATTTTAATTATGATGCTTTTTTCAGCTGTAAGAGGTGCTAGACCTTTATCTGTGGCCTGGACTTCTAATTCATATTCGTCCTTATCTTCATAGTCAATCACACCTTTAACTGTTATTTCACCCTCTGCACTTATTTCAAATAGATTTAACAAGTCTTTGTTTACGTTGTTGCTAAAAGAGAAAGTCACATCTCCATTTAATCCATGATCTAAATCGGTTGCATTCACCTGTATGACCGTAGTTCCAACTGCAGCATTTTCCTTCAGGGTAACAGAATATTCACCTTGAGAGAAAATTGGTGCGTTGTCATTAATATCCAAAACATTTATCAGAATAGTCATATTCCCTGATTTGGGAGGTTTACCTCCATCCAGAGCTGTGAGAATCAACGAGTGGCTTTTTGCTGTTTCTCTATCTAATGATTTTTGAACTACCAATACAGGAATTTTAATGTCGTTTCTTTTATCTTTCACTTCCAACCGGAAGTGGTCGTTTTGACTGAGTTTATATTGCTGCACAGAGAACTGACCACTGTCTGGATCCTTCGCCGGTTTCAGCTGAAATCTTGCTCCAGGCAGCACGGACTCGGAAATCTCTAAGGTGGTGTTTCGCTCCAGGAAATCAGGAGAGTGATCATTTAAATCCAGAATTTCCACTTCAACATAATGGACCTCTAACGGGTTTTCCAGCACGGTTTTTAAATTTATCACACACCGACTGCCCTGCTCACACACCTCCTCCCTGTCGATCCTCCGCCTCACATACATGATCCCATCGTTCTCATTTAAATAGAAGAGCGGATCCACGTCGCTGGACACGATCCGGTACTTCCGGTCTTTTAGTGTGTTTTTATCTATCCCCAAATCCTTTGCTATGTTTCCGGCCACTGTTCCGTCGTAGACCTCCTCAGAGATGGAATATCTTAACTGGGCTGAGGCTGAGCACCACAAAACAACAGCGATCATGAAGCCAGAGAAATGTCCGCGAACGCGTCCTCTTTGTTCCATCCTCATTTCCGAGCGCTTCCGTAAATCCATCACAAAGGCATCATGTGCGCCGTGGATTATTCCCTAGCTCCACAAAACACAGTCTGTTTAGATGCATCCACTTCTGTTTACAGATCTTACTGCTGACCGTCTGCTCACAATAAAACACGGAGAACATGCAGGCTGCGCTAAGACTGCAACAATGATCGCTTCAAGTATGAAGAGACCGCTATGAAGAGGTGGGACCGCAGGGACAGAGAGGGAAGTCTTACTCCAGTATCACACTGACACCATGCGATCTAACACCATGCCGCTCTACACTTAAATGTTTTATAAGAATAAAACATTGTTGGAGATAACTATATGTGCTGGAACCAATATATTCACTTTTATAAAAAAAAAAGTTAATGTTTTCCTACTTAAATCAGAAAACCGCTATCC
>NC_056501.1:20795720-20799068 GCF_014905685.2 Nematolebias whitei
CTCAGAGACGGAGCTCCAGAATCTGTGGCCACAACTTGGAAATGGAAGGTTTTCAGAATCTCAAAGTCAAAACTCTTCAGCGCAACAATGTCTCCAGTCTCTGAGTTTATGTTTAAGAATGAGGCTAATGTTCTCTCCTCACTTCCATCTCTTTTAATAAGATATGAAATATGAGCATTCTCATTTTCATCTTGATCATATGCTTTAACAGAAAACACTGAAGCTCCTGGATCGTTGTTTTCTTTGATATAAAAAGTATATGGGCTCATTAAAAACTCTGGTCTGTTGTCATTTACATCTGACACCACCATGTTGATTGTCTTCTCAGATAACAGTGAAGGCTGACCTGCATCTTTAGCAACTACTGTTATGACATAATTTGACTGTTTCTCTCTGTCCAGAAGGGATTTGATAACTAAAGAAAACATTTTGTCTTGTAAGGATGGAGCTAAAGAAAAAGTTACGTCATCACTTATCGAGCAAATAACTTTTCCATTCAGACCAGAGTCCAGGTCATTAACACTGATCAGAGCGACTGTAGTTCCTGGTCTCGAATCTTCAGGAATCGAGCTGGAAAATGACGTCACTTCAATCTCAGGAGCGTTATCATTCACGTCAACTATTTTAATTACCACACTTTTCTGTGTAGATAAAGGAGATAGACCTCTGTCTGAGGCCTGAATTTCTATTTCATATCTGTCCCTTCCTTCAAAATCGATGTTGCCTTTTACAGTTATCTCACCAGTTGTCGGATTTATGTCAAACAACTTTAATATTTTTTCATTAACCATACTGCTGAATGAGTAAACCACCTCTCCGTTCGGACCTTCATCTAAATCAGTTGCGTTTAGCTGTAAAACTAAAGTACCTATTGGTGCATTTTCATCGATCATCACCGAATATTCATCTTGGGAGAAAATAGGGGCGTTATCATTTATGTCCAAAACATTTATTATAATCTGCATTTCTCCGGATTTGGGCGGTTTCCCTCCATCCAGCGCCGTCAGCACTAATGAGTGACGTATCTGCGCCTCTCTGTCCAAAGACTTAAGCACAGTTAAAATGGGTATCTTCCCATCTTCCCCTTTGTCCTTAACCTCCAAACGAAAGTGATCACTGGAGCTGAGTTTATAATGCTGGACGGAGAAAGGTCCGACGTCTGGATCTCGTGCTGGGGGGAGCGGGATGCGCACTCCGGGTAGCGCGGACTCGGAAATCTCCAACGTTTTTTCTTTATCTGGGAAACTGGGAGAATGGTCATTTAAATCCAGCACCTGGACAGCGACATAGTGGATCTCCAGCGGGTTCTCAAGCACGGTTTTGAGGTTTAATACGCACGACGTGCTGTGCTCGCACAGTTCTTCCCTGTCGATGTGTCGGCTTACGTAAAGAACACCGTCGTTTTGGTTAACGTGAAAAGGAGGAGACGCACCACCAGACACTATCCTGTATTTCCTTTCTGTCAGCGTGCTTTTTTCTAAACCCAAATCCTTCGCTATGTTCCCGACAGCAACTCCTTCGTTGACCTCTTCTGAAATTGAATATCGTATTTGTGCAAAAGCAGCTCGACAAAGAAGCACCGCGAGCGCACATCCAAGAAAACATCGTCTCTGCCCGCACGCTTCGGCTCTTCTTTGTTCCATGGTTACAAAACAACGCAGCTATAATCCTCCTTAGAGACAATAAATCCACCATAAAACAAGAATCAAATAGTTTCTATTGAGGAAAAAATTCATCATGTGTTGGTAGTGGCAATAGTCAAGCAGAAAATACAAATTAAAAATCTCAAAGGCAGCTCGATGCTGAACACCCCTGCATCAAGTAAAGACTAACAGCATCCGTTCAGAGACCAGTGCAGATGTTTATTTTACCATAGTGACACCGGGCGATGGGAATCCTAACTACAACCAGTGCAAAGCGTAAACAAAAATACTTATAGACAATTATTTATAAATTTAAATACACTGTTGTTTTCTTTGAGAACATGTGATGATGAATGCTTCCAAATTCAGTGATAATGAAACTCGTAAAAAAAAAAAAAAGCTTGGAACTTAACCTCAATGTCATTCAATAAAAAACACCAACATAAAACAATAAAAATAAAATAGCATGGAGGTATTTATAAATTATAATAGAATAATTCATTGTTCAGGAAAAAAAAAAGTCTAAGAACTAAATGTGAAAAAAAGCAAATTTCTTCAAATTAATCATAAATATTTGTATGTATTATTATTGTTTTTAATATTCAATTTCATAAAGCATGCCATCCCCCCCCCCCCCCCCATTTCAAGGTCAATTTAAGTTCAGCAATATTTATGCTGCATGTGTATCTGTTGTTTTGTTTTTCATGTATGGTAATGACCTCCTAAAAATATGATCAAGATTTTTAAAATCCAAAAGTAAGTGCAGACAAGATAATATATTTTTTGTGAGACATTAAAAGACAATATGCGACCGTGAAACTATGGTACAGCTGTCACAACATCAGCATTTAGACGTAGCCTACAAGAAAATAGGGGGGAAAGTGCAAACCTAAGGATTTAAATGGTAAATGGTAAATTGACTGTACTTGTATAGCGCCTTTCTATCTTAATTCAAAACACTCAAAGTGCTTTACACTACAGTCTGTGTCCTCATTTACCCATTCATACAGCACTTTATTAGATCTCTACAAAGCTGATTGAACAAATCATTCTAACAAGACTAATCAGAGCTTTATCACATTCAAACACCGATGGAACACACATCAGAGGCTATGAGGGGGTCAGTGTCTTGCCCAGAGACACTTCGGCATGTGACTGCTGGTAGATTTGAACACCCAACTCTCGCATCGTAGGACAATTGCTCTAACCTCTCAGCCACAGCCACCCAGATATTTAAAGATGTACAAATAATGAATTTATATTATATTATATTCTTTGTTCCATCCTCATTTCCGAGCGCTTCCGTAAATCCATCACAAAGGCATCATGTGCGCCGTGGATTATTCCCTAGCTCCACAAAACACAGTCTGTTTAGATGCATCCACTTCTGTTTACAGATCTTACTGCTGACCGTCTGCTCACAATAAAACACGGAGAACATGCAGGCTGCGCTAAGACTGCAACAATGATCGCTTCAAGTATGAAGAGACCGCTATGAAGAGGTGGGACCGCAGGGACAGAGAGGGAAGTTTTACTCCAGTATCACACTGACACCATGCGATCTAACACCATGCCGCTCTACACTTAAATGTTTTATAAGAATAAAACATTGTTGGAGATAACTATGTGTGCTGGAACCAATATATTCACTTTTATATAAAAAAAAAGTTAATGTTTTCCTACTTAAATCAGAAAACCGCTATCC
>NC_056501.1:20799168-20803161 GCF_014905685.2 Nematolebias whitei
TTTACTTCTAAATATCTGCAGGAGGCTAATTATGATGGGACACTGTGCCACAGCATCCAGTACAGATCTGGAGACAAACGCTACATGTTAGTTGGCCCCAGGATGAGCATAGGATCTACTATAGTACCTGGAAGTCAAGCAAACACACTGGTCTTACCTGACAGGAGGAAAACATCTGAGGAGGTAAGATAAAAGCAAGCATTTTTGGATGTAAGAAATTTTAGTTAAGAAGTGTCTTTCAGTTACTGTGTGCTTGTTGCTGTGCCTAAAATATTTACTTAAGACGAAACTGGCTTTATTGCAAATACCCACTTTTTTTCCCCTACCTTTTACATTTACATTGTTATCATGCAAAAAAAATAATAAAAAATAATAATAAATAAAAAAAAATCAGGTGGTGAAAATTAAAAAAAAAAAATTGAGTAACAGCTGACTGATGGTCAACTGATGAACTTTTCTTTGACATACTATGACTTTTCTTCCACTAAAACTTGTTTTCTTTTCTGAAATGAAAAATAGAAATTTTGGAAAATGTACTTTACTTTCCAAATGGAAACAACCAGAAGTAACTTTAGTGATAACTGTTGTGAAGGTGTTGTATGAGCCTAAACTAAATTTTGTAAAGGTTATATGTATAACTCAAGCTATTTGTTTTGTGTGTAGATCTTTGTTGGTTTGAGGTTGGTAACATGTGTATTTAAGTCATGTGATGTGGGTGGGGCATGTCAGGAGAGAAAGTCCAGACAGACTAGTTGGTGAGTGAAGCCAAACAGTTTTTTGACCTCCCTAGCTCTTTTTCTGTTTAATTACCTAATCGTGGATAAGTTGTTTTTGCTTACTTTTTTGCTGTACATGTTTCATTTTTAAGTAAAACTTTAAACACAAGTCACTGAGAATAATTATTTTTTTTCTGGACAAGAATTATGCCGGAGGCCATGTGAGCGTCAGGCTCAGGTTTCACTCAATAAGCATTTACAGGTGTTATATGTATCAAAAACATATTCCTTGTGTGGTAACCTACAAGGAGATAATCAAATGCAGGTTGCTACAATCCTTTGACTGCGTCTAAGAGGTGCAGGGTGCAACACATATTGTAAACTAAACAAAAAGGTAATGACTCAAAAACAGCCCAAAATGGCATACAATAATGTATTCTCCTAATAGTTTGGGGTGTTACAGACAGAAGGGAAGCCATGAACTTCAAGGTGTTCAAGGCCAAAACAAGAAACAAAAGATTTCACCGTCTGACTATAAACAAAGTCACGTCTTATCTAACAAAACAAAACTACAATAAGCTCCCTGGCTGGTTACAAAGCATGATAAAATTAGTTAAAAGAAAATGTCAGAGAACCCCTAACAAACTTCTCATCTAAACAAACATTCTTAATTAGTAAAGTTCACAGATGATAAGGAATATTTTATCTGAGCTAAATACCCTGTACACAGAATTAAGTTCAGTGTCAACCACACCACAACAATGATCAGGGGGAAGAAGGAATGCCCAAGGAAAAAGGGGCGTGGCACTGGACACTGAAGCTTTTATGTAATCTGAGTAGGAAGTGAGTCCAGGTGTGCAGACTTGTTTGTTTTGTCTTATGTTGCATCCTTACTGCGTAATTATTATTTATTTATTTATGTAATGTACTGCCAAGTTCTTATTTATTAAAACTTCTATGCATAATTTTTGACCACATTTCTTATTTTACATAGATTACTTGTACATTTTTAAAGAAGGAAAATATTTGACTTTTTTTTTTTTTTGGAAGTTTAAACAAGCACTAGTGTGTTATTTTGCTGATTTTATGAGTCAGAGTCAGATGTATTTCTTTATCTATCTGTCGTTCTCCTTGGTCCTGAAATGCTTTGACTTCATCCTCACAGTATCTCTGATCACCACAGCGTCTTACATGGGATGTTACAACTAGCAATAATCTGCAACAGGTATTTGCTGTGCATAATCTCATAAACGTGCTTATTGACCTTGAATTGCCTATTCATCAGTTAAATATGTGGCCTTGTGTAAACACCATGGAGTGTTTTGACCGTTTCTGTTTGTTTTTTTGCTTTTTAACCAAAGAGCAGACATGTTTGTGCACAGAGAGGAAAACGTCACATGGTGTCAGTGCAATATAAGAAGTCGCCCTCTGATGAGCCTTTTTGTCGTTTTTCTGTCGTCCTACCTCTTTTTTATTGTTTCCTGTTCAGCAGCAGCACGATTGTCTCTCTGCTCCTTAAGTCGAAAAGATCAGATTCTGGGTATTTTTGCGCAGATTGAACTGGCTTCCTGGACACCGGGTTTAGCATCCTGCCTTTGGACATGTGTTCTTGTCTTATTTAGTGAATTAATGATACGTTTGGGATGACCATGGGACAAAGGAAGCTCGTGCCAGGAAAGGCGAGAGGATATGTGGTCGGATTCATGGTGGTGTTTTGTATGTGGAGCGCTGCGTCAGCGCAGTTAAGATATTCAGTCTCCGAGGAGGTTAATGCAGGAACTGCTGTTGGAAATATCGCGAAGGACCTGGGACTGGATAAAAACACTCTAAAGGACAGGAAATATCGAATAGTTTCGAGCGATGCCGAGCCACTTTTCAACGTGAATCCAAATGACGGATTCCTTTACGTGAACCGGATTGTAGACAGAGAAAAGGTGTGCGCGCAGAGCAGTGCGTGCTTAATCAATTTAAAAACGGTGCTGGAAAACCCGCTAGAAGTGCACTACGTTAGGGTGGAGGTGCTGGATGTAAATGATCACGCTCCCAGCTTCCAGGAGAATGAAACCACGCTGGAGATTTCAGAGTCTGTGATGCCTGGCGCACGAATTCAGCTTAAAGCCGCACGGGATCCAGACAGTGGTCCATTCTCTGTGCAGCAATATACACTGAGCCAAAACGATCACTTTCGTTTGGAAATCAAAGACAAAGGTGATGATGGTAAAATTCCTATTTTAATTGTTCAAAAATCTTTAGACAGAGAAACAGCAAAAAACCACTCACTGATCATCACAGCTGTAGATGGAGGCAAGCGACCAAAATCGGGTAATATGCATATTTTGATAAATGTGCTAGACACAAATGATAACGCACCTATTTTTTCTGAAGATGATTATACAGTGATGCTGAAGGAAAATTCTCCAATAGGAACAACAGTGATAATGGTGAATGCAACAGACCTAGATGATGGCCCAAACGGAGAACTAACATATTCAATTAGCAACAGTGTCAATCAAAATCTGTTAAACCTATTCGAAATAAACTCTGCAACTGGAGAAATATTTGTAAAAGAACTGATAGACTTTGAGGAAAAGGACAAATATGAAATTGAAATCCAAGCTATGGATAAAGGTGTTGCACCTCTTACAACTGAAAAAAGCGTGATCATTAAAATAGTTGACGTAAATGATAACGCTCCTGAGATTGAAGTGACTTCATTTTCCAGTTCCATTCCTGAAGATGCTAAACCAGGAACTACAGTCGCTCTGATCAGTGTTCATGACCTGGACTCTGGTCTGAATGGCAAAGTTATTTGCTCATTAAGTGAGGATGTACCATTTTCATTATTGCCATCTTTACAAGAAAAAATGTTTTCTTTAGTTACTAAATCCCATCTGGATAGAGAAAAATATTCATATTATAATATGAAAATAGTTGCAAAAGATGAAGGTGATCATCCATTATCATCAGAAAAGACGATCAGTGTGGTGGTGTCAGACGTAAATGACAACAGACCAGAGTTTTTAATGAGCCCATATACTTTTTATATCACAGAGAACAACAATCCCGGAGATTCAGTGTTTTCTGTTAAAGCGTCTGATCAAGATGAAAATGAGAATGCTCATATTTCATATCTTATTAAAAGAGATGGAAGTGAGGAGAGAACAGCCTCATTCTTAAACATAAACTCAGAGACTGGAGACATTGTTGTGATGAAAAGTTTTGACTTTGAGAGTCTGAAAACTTTCCAGTTCCAAGTTGTGGCCACAGATTCTGGAGC
>NC_056501.1:20803261-20806102 GCF_014905685.2 Nematolebias whitei
TCTGATCCAGAATGAACACGTTCACTGTCACGTTGCTGCTCAGAGACTGAGCTCCAGAATCTGTGGCCACAACTTGGAACTGGAAAGTTTTCAGACTTTCAAAGTCAAAACTCTTCATTGCAACAATATCTCCAGTTTCTGAATTAATGTTTAAAAATGATGTGAGCATGTTTGCCCCCTCTCTATCCCTCGAAATAAAGTATGAAATCTGAGCGTTACTGCCTTCATCCTGATCCTGAGCTGTCACTGAGAAAATCTTCTCCGCAGGTGTATTATTCTCACTTATATAAAATGTGTAGGGGCTATGTGAGAAAACTGGACTGTTATCATTCACATCTGATATTATCACTTTAATATTTTTCTCAGATGTTAACGACGGTTCCCCTCCATCTTTTGCAACTATTATGACGTCATATATGGATTTCTCTTCTCGATCCAGTTTACCGTTAGTTACTAAGGAATATATATTGCTTTGTAAAGATGGAACGATTGTAAAATGAAGTTTTTCATTAATGTCACATATAACTTTCCCATTCAGTTCAGAATCAAAGTCTGTAACACTAATCAAAGCCACTGTAGTGCCTGCTTTAGAATCTTCAGGGAGCGCTTGTGAAAATGACGTCACTTCAATTTCTGGCGCGTTATCATTTAGGTCGACTATGTTAATTACGACATTCTTGTCGGTTTTCAAAGTTGCCGCACCTTTGTCTGATGCCTGCACATCGATTTCATATCTGGACCTGTCCTCAAAGTCTATATTCCCTGCCACAACTATGACT
Source organism: Nematolebias whitei (assembly GCF_014905685.2). NCBI lineage: Eukaryota > Metazoa > Chordata > Actinopteri > Cyprinodontiformes > Rivulidae > Nematolebias > Nematolebias whitei. The sequence continues at coordinate 20,804,041 of NC_056501.1, forward strand.
CCAGTCTCTGGGTTTAAATTAAAAAGTGCGCGCACTCGCGCTTCCACGTCATGGCTGAATGAATAAAAAACATCTCCATTTGAACCTTCATCGGAATCTGTTGCATTAATCTGGATGACAGTTGTACCTACAGGGGAGTTCTCCTTTAAAGACACAGAATATGACTCCTGGCTGAAAACGGGCGGGTTGTCATTAACATCAGAAACATTAACTATTATTGTCATGTTTCCAGACTTTGGAGGTCTCCCTCCATCTAAAGCTGTCAGTAACAGCACGTGGCTTTTCACTGATTCCCTGTCAAGTGGCTTTTCAAGAACTAAACTGGGAGTTTTACGGTCCTCACCGCGATCCTTCACTTCTAATCTGAAATGATCGTTATTACTCAGTTTATACTGCTGGACGGATAATAACCCACTGTCAGCATCATGAGCAGTTTTTAGCAGAAATTTGGCTCCTTGTAATGCAGATTCAAAAATCTCCAACATGATTTTATTCTCGGGGAAGCTCGGCGCATGGTCATTCACGTCCAGAATCTCCACCGAGACGTGATGGATCTCCAGCGGGTTCTGCAGCACCGTTTTTAAATCCACAACACAAACCTTGCTGCGGTCGCAGATTTGCTCTCGGTCGATTTTTCGGTTCACAAACAAGACGCCGTCATCCTGATTCACGGTGAAAGGAGGCTCCGTGGAGCCGTAGACAATACGCACCCCCCTCTCTTTGAGCGTCGTCTTATCAAGACCTAAATCCTTTGCGATATTCCCAACAACTGTTCCTTCCTGAACTTCCTCGTTCACAGAATATCTAAACTGTGCTTTGACGCAGATCCAAGAAGAAATCTGAAACAGCATGAATATAATCCATTTTGTCCGGTTTCTCGTCAGTGCACGTTCCCTTTGTTCCATGGTGGAGGATTAAAAAAAAAACGACAGCACTGTAAGCGCACTTCGGATAAGCTTTAAATAAGCCAATTCGGACTTATTCTGCTTCACCCGGTGTCATAATCCAAACAAATAACTGACCGAGAATATATTTCCGACTGAATCACCTCCTCAAGACCGCAGACGCTCTCGTTGTTATATTTAAAGGGGAACGGGATGGGTCTGATGCATGTGACAAAACGCGCAGAACTATTAATGTTATCATGCTGACACCAAGTGACGTGGATGGACATTGCAAAGCTAGACTGGTAAAAATAGAAAAATAGAAACAAAACAGATTCCATCAAATGTTTTAAACAACTGAGATGTAGAAAAAATGGACTAAATCTACAACTTGCTTAATAAAACAATACTGAATATTAAATGTATTTTTTAATGGGTATAAAATGCAATCTCTTCTGTTTTAATTTTTACTTTGGTTTATTTACTTTATTATTATTTTATTTTTATGTTTTTAATTATTTGTTTTTTATCAAAGACACATGGAGTAAATTTCAGCACCACGGACAGGGGAATGTTACAATCAGCACATTTTCAGACAAATAGTTAATACGAAAACATAATCTATTCTGCCATATACATCACATCCAGGCACCTTCAGTTTGACACCACTGCTGAAAATACATGAAGGAGCTTAAAAGTGAAATGAACAATACAATGTGAATGTTTTGCCCAACTGTGTTGGTAAAAAAATGTTTTAATTTGCCTTCCTTAATGATGTTTGAATGGAGGTTGTTTGAACTGCCAGAAAAGAGAAGGACAAATGTTGCTGATTTGCAAAAAGCTTTGTTAAAGTTCAGCATTTTAGGTTAATATTTGGTGCAAATTTGTTAAAAGAAAATAAAAATAAAAATGTTCTTAAGCATAAACACAGTATGCAGAGATCACAAAGGTAGTCATCAGTCCTGAATAAAAGTAAATTAAAATGAAAAAAATAAATAAATAAAACACAAAACTGACTAAAGAAGATGCAATTGAACCAGTGGACTCATGAAAGCTGGATAATGGATAAATTGTTTACAACAAGTTACAAATGACTTTACCTCCAGGAATAAGGAGAGCAAAATTATTGATCTTACCTCCTCAGATGTTTTCCTCCTGTCAGGTAAGACCAGTGTGTT
>NC_056501.1:20806202-20809484 GCF_014905685.2 Nematolebias whitei
TCGTCTGTCTCTGTGAATGAGCGGAGGGTTCTGATCTGTCCTGTGTAACGGTCCAAACCAAACAGACTGTGATCACTCACTTCCTGCATGGAGAACAGCAGCCAGCCGTTATATCCTATATCAGCATCATAGGCTCTGACTTTAGTCACCAAGTGTCCTGTGTGCACGTTGCGGGGAATCTCCTCCACACCTTCAGCAGAACCGTTGGAGCTGACTGGATACAGGATGACTGGAGCGTTGTCGTTCTGATCCAGAATGAACACGTTCACTGTCACGTTGCTGCTCAGAGATGGAGCTCCAGAATCTGTGGCCACAACTTGGAACTGGAAAGTTTTCAGACTTTCAAAGTCAAAGCTCTTCAGGGAGATTATAGCTCCTGTTTCAGAGTGTATGTTTAGAAAAGATGACAGCTTGTTCTCTACATTTTTATCCCTCATAATAAGATATGAAATATGAGCGTTACTGCCGTCATCCTGATCCTGACCTGTCACTGAGAATATCCTCTCCCCTGGTTGGTTATTCTCAGTTATGTAAAATGTATATGGGCTCTGGGAGAAAACTGGCCTGTTATCATTCACATCAGATACAATAATATCTATATTTTTTTCTGAAGATAAGGCTGGATCTCCTGCGTCTTTTGCAACTATTATCACACTGTAATGAGACTGATGTTCTCTGTCTAACAGATGTTTTGTTACTAAAGAATACATGTTATTTTGTAAAGATGGAGTGAGCAGAAATGGGATTTCTTGGTTTATGAAGCACATAACCTTTCCCATGAGACCTGAATCTGAGTCTTTTACACTAATCAAAGCCACTGTTGTCCCTGGCTTGGAATCTTCCGGCAGCGCGTGTGAAAAAGATGTCACTTCAATCTCTGGAGCATTATCATTTAAGTCAATAATAGTGATGAATATGGTTTTGTCCGTTGTCATGGTAGCTGCACCTTTATCAGATGCCTGAACATCAATTTCTAATTTTGTAGTTTCTTCAAAATCTATATTACCCGCCACAACAATGACTCCAGTCTCTGGATTTAAACTAAAAAGAGCACGAGCACGTGGCTCCACATCCTTGCCAAATGAATAAAAAACATCTCCATTTGAACCTTCATCTGGATCTGTTGCATTAATCTGGATGACAGTTGTACCTACAGGGGAGTTCTCCTTTAAAGACACAGAATATGACTCCTGGCTGAAAACGGGCGGGTTGTCATTAACATCAGAAACATTAACTATTATGGTCATGTTTCCAGACTTTGGAGGTCTCCCTCCATCTAAAGCTGTCAGTAGCAGCACGTGGCTTTTCACTGATTCCCTGTCAAGTGGCTTTTCAAGAACTAAACTTGGTGTTTTACGGTCCTCACCGCGATCCTTCACTTCTAATCTGAAATGATCGTTATTACTTAGTTTATACTGCTGGACGGATAATAACCCACTGTCAGCATCACGAGCTGCTTTTAGCTGGAATTTGGCTCCTTGTAATGCAGATTCAGAAATCTCTAACATGATTTTATTCTCGGGGAAGCTCGGCGCATGGTCATTCACGTCCAGAATCTCCACCGAGACGTGATGGATCTCCAGCGGGTTCTGCAGCACCGTTTTTAAATCCACAACACAAACCTTGCTGCGGTCGCAGATTTGCTCTCGGTCGATGTTTCGGTTCACAAACAAGACGCCGTCATCCTGATTCACGGTGAAAGGAGGCTCCGTGGAGCCGTAGACAATACGCACCCCCCTCTCTTTGAGCGTCGTCTTATCAAGACCTAAATCCTTTGCGATATTCCCAACAACTGTTCCTTCCTGAACTTCCTCGTTCACAGAATATCTAAACTGTCCGTTAGCGGGACTCCAAAAGGAAATCAAAGCAATCACGCATACGATCCATTTTGTGCGGGAGTGTTCCCTTTGTTCCATGACGGGAAACAAAATAAATAAAAAAAAAAAAAAAACAATCCTGTAAATCCACTTGCAAAACGTTGTTCCTTTATGCAAAGGCTTTCTCCCTCTCTTACATTCAGTGTTACAAAGCAACTATTCAAAGAACAAAATATCCGTTTTTTGGTTTAAATGTGAAGAACGTCCGCACCGCAGCGAAGCTTCCGTTTCTGTGCTCAGTGAAGTGATGGATGTTTTATTTTTCAGACACACTTAGAAATATTATCGTTGTTATACTGACACCAAGTGCTGTACAAGGTCATTGCAAAATTCGATTTAGAGAAATGGATGAATGTGAGTAAAAAGAGCTGAGAAAATGTGTAAAAATGTCGTTTTTACGAATAGAAATACAATGGTGCACTTTACAAAGTACAGCAGAAACATATGGACATTTACCTTAACCCTCAGAGGTTTGCCCTTTAAAAACTCACGATTGTGTTTCAAGATTTACTTTGTTTTCCTGCAACGGCAACAATTTAAACTGCTAATTATTGTTTCATAACAATGGACAGAGACAACTCAAGCGTCTCTCTCCCTCTCCTTCTCTCTCCCTCACTCTCTCACACACACACACACACATATGCACACACACACATACGAGCACACGCATACATATTTATAAATATTTTGACAAAAAAATACCCCTATCTGTAGCAAGAAGAGCCCCCTCATAGTAAAGGCTAAAACTGCTTTACATGTCAACAAGATCAAACTTTTCTGATGTTAAACAATTATTATATAACTATCATATTTGATAATTTGTGTGCACTGAGTGTGTAGGTTTTAATCCTGGATAAAAACAGCAAAATATGAATACCAAATAATAATAACTATTCTTCTTATTATTATTAATATTAGATCATAACAAATTAGATCATATGGGGTCAATCTTCATGAGATAATAGCACAGCAGCCAGAAAACAAGAAACAAACAAACAAGCAAAACACTTTTAAGGGAAAACATATTTCCTAAAAAGCAAGACAGTGCAAATGAGTGGTTCCAAGTTAAAGAGGTGGTCTTGAGTCTAAATCAAGACATTCTTACATTCCTTCATGTGTTTACTACTTAAGCAAATACTGCAAGCATATTAAAGGCATTCACCAAAGTCCAATACCAACAAAAAGAGAAAGAATAATTCACCAAAACAACATAATCCACTCCATTATGTATGTAAGAATATTTAAAAAAAATGGACATATGTTTTTGTGTAATTATATAATTTGACATATACCAATTTATGAACAGCTAAAATTGAATCGATTCTCACAGCTAAACCCACTTTGTTGCCACTAAAGTCATTATTATTATTATTATTATTATTATTATTATTATTATTATTATTAT
>NC_056501.1:20809494-20809741 GCF_014905685.2 Nematolebias whitei
TTATTATTATTATTATTATTATTATTATTATTATTATTATTATTATTGTTATTGTTATTATTATTATTTTCTATAAAAGCAAAAGATGAAAGTTGCAATACATGTGACATGCGGCCAAAAAAGTACCTAAATATAAGTGAAAAAACGATTTAGTAAACACGAAAAAAAGCACTAAGAAAAGATGACAGTATATAGTCATGTCCTACCTCCTCAGATGTTTTCCTCCTGTCAGGTAAGACCAGTGTGT
>NC_056501.1:20809841-20811095 GCF_014905685.2 Nematolebias whitei
CGGAGCTCCAGAATCTGTGGCCACAACTTGGAACTGGAAAGTTTTCAATGTTTCAAAGTCAAAACTCTTCAGAGCAACAATGTCTCCAGTTTCAGAGTTTATGTTTAGGAATGACATCACTTTATGTTCACCGCCTGCTTCCCTGTGAATATGATATGAAATTGCTGCATTATCTCCTTCATCCTGGTCAGATGCTCGCACTGAAAACACAGACGCTCCTGGTTGGTTGTTTTCTGTCACATAGAACGTGTAGGGGTTCTCTGAAAACCTGGGACTATTATCATTGGTATCTGACACATGGATGATTATAGTTTTTTCAGACGTTAATGCTGGCTCACCTGCATCCTTTGCTATTATTGTAAGATCATATTTTGATTGTTGTTCTCTGTCCAGCAGAGACTTGGTGACCACAGCGAACATGTGATCTTGTATTGATGGGGTTAAAGTGAACGGACTTTCTTCAGCCACATAACTGATTATTTTACCATTAACCCCAGAGTCTGAGTCTGTAATGCTGATAAGTGCTACTGTTGTTCCTGGTCTGGAGTCCTCTGAAACTGCACCTGACAGGGAGGCTACCTCTATCTCAGGAGGATTGTCGTTTGTGTCCACTATTTGAATTATTACACTTGTGTACGTTTTGAAGGAAATGCTTCCTTTATCAGAGGCTTGTACAATTATGTCATAACTGTCTTCATCTTCGTAGTCAACATATCCTTTGATTATTATCTCCCCAGTAACAATGTCAATATCAAACTTGTCATGAATTTTACTTTTGACATCACTTCCAAATGAATAAACAACCTCTCCATTAGAGCCAGAATCCAACTCAGTTGCATTCACCTGAATAACTGTTGTTCCAACTGGAGAGTTTTCTTCTAGCAAAGCTGAATATTTATCGTTAGTGAATATTGGTATGTTATCATTTACATCGAGAACTTCTATGTATATTTCTGCTGTGCCTGTCTTCCGTGGAGTTCCTCCATCTATAGCCCTAAGCACTAATTTATGTCTGCTTTTGGACTCCCTGTCAAGCTGTTTCTGTAACTGTAAAACAGGAGTTTTCCCTTCTTTTCCTCTATCTTTAACTTCTAAACGGAAATGATCATTTTGACTGATTGTATACTGCTGGACAGAGTTTGTTCCTCCATCTGGATCAAAAGCTTTCTGTAACTGATATTGCGTTCCAGGCAAAGCAGACTCTGAAATTTCTATTGTCTTTGTTTTTTCATGAAATGTGGGGGAGTGGTCATT
>NC_056501.1:20811195-20812563 GCF_014905685.2 Nematolebias whitei
TCTGATCCAGAATGAACACGTTCACTGTCACGTTGCTGCTCAGAGACAGAGCTCCAGAATCTGTGGCCACAACTTGGAACTGGAAAGTTTTCAATGTTTCAAAGTCAAAACTCTTCATTGCAACGATTTCTCCAGTTTCAGAGTTTATGTTTAGGAATGACATCACTTTATGTTCACTGCCTGCTTCCCTGTGAATATGATATGAAATTGCTGCATTATCTCCTTCATCCTGGTCAGATGCTCGCACTGAAAACACAGACGCTCCTGGTTGGTTGTTTTCTGTCACATAGAACGTGTAGGGGTTCTCTGAAAACTTGGGACTGTTATCATTGGTATCTGACACATGAATGATAATATTCTTTTCAGATGTTAATGCTGGTTCACCTGCATCCTTTGCTATTATTGTAAGATCATATTTTGATTGTTGTTCTCTGTCCAGCAGAGACTCGGTGACCACAGCGAACATGTGATCTTGGATTGATGGAGTTAAAGTGAACGGACTTTCTTCAGCCACATAACTGATAATTTTACCATTAACCCCAGAGTCTGAGTCTGTAATGCTGATAAGTGCTACTGTTGTTCCTGGTCTGGAGTCCTCTGAAACTGAACCTGACAGGGAGGCTACCTCTATCTCAGGAGGATTGTCGTTTGTGTCCACTATTTGGATAAAAACATTTCTTAAAGTTCGTAATGGGCTAGTGCCTTTGTCAGAGGCCTGGATATCGATGACATAACTGTCTTGCTCTTCAAAGTCTATTTGACCGCTAACAAAAATGTCCCCAGTAACAGAATCAATGCCAAAGAGATTTTTTATTTTATCTTTTACGCCGCTCCCGAATGAATAAACCACCTCTCCATTAGAACCAGCATCCAAATCAGTTGCATTGACCTGAATAATTTTTAAGTCAATTGGTGAGTTTTCTTCTAGCAAAGCTGAATATTTATCTTTAGTGAATAATGGCATGTTATCATTAATATCTAAAACTTCAATCAATATTTCAGCTGTGCCCGTTTTTGCTGGACTTCCTCCATCTATAGCTTTAAGCACTAATTTATGCTGACTTTTGGTCTCTCTATCCAGTTGTTTCTGCAACTGTAAAACAGGAGTTTTACCATCTTTTCCTCGGTCTTGCACTTCTAAACGGAAATGATCATTTTGACTGATTGTATACTGCTTAATGGAGTTTGTTCCTCCATCTGGATCCAAAGCTTTCTGTAACTGATATTGTGTTCCAGGCAAAGCGACCTCTGAAATTTCTATTGTTTTTGTTTTTTCATGAAATGTGGGGGAGTGGTCATTTAAATCCGTAATTTCCACTGCAACATAATGTATTTCTAGCGGGTTTTCAAGCACTGTTTTCAGATTAA
>NC_056501.1:20812663-20814773 GCF_014905685.2 Nematolebias whitei
AACATAATGTATTTCTAGCGGGTTTTCAAGCACTGTTTTCAGATTAATCACACATGCATTGTTATCCTTACATACTTCCTCTCGGTCTATTTGCTGGTTAGAATACAGAGCCCCGTCGTTTTCATTCAGCTTAAAAACAGGATCGCTCGAGCCTGCCATGATACGAAATCCCCTCCGTTTCATCACATTCGCATCTATTCCCAAATCCTTGGCTAAATTCCCAACAAAAGTCCCCTCTTTCAGCTCTTCAGGTATGGAGTATTTCAGCTGGGAAGAGGCTGCGCTGACAAAAGAAAACCAAACCAACACGGAGAGCATCAGAGATGGCTGTCGCCATGAATCCCGACGTCTTTGTTTCATTCTGTGAGGCATGAAGAAGAATCCCAGCACGGACATTGATCCACGATTTTCTAGAGCTATAGTTCCTTCAAAAAATACAAAACGATTATATCCTATTCCATGAAGGTAGTCCAAACAACACCAAAATGCAAATCCGTTTAATTATTCCAAGCAGTCCTCTAAATGCTGTCCAACCAGACTGAAGAGAAAGACCTGCGCAATCCGCAGATCAACCCGCAGCAGGTTTTATACTGATAGGATACTGCCACCTTGTGAGAAATCTTCGTCTGCATTAAATACGGAGTTCACCAAAAGTTAAGTTCACAGCTGACTTTACGTTTCACTGTACAGAAGAATAAATAAATAAATAAAGTGAGCGGTAAAAACGCATGTGACCTTGGAGCCAGCATTAACCCTTCATATCGATGTTGTGAAGTTATTAATTATGTAGAAATGGGACATGACCATCCATCCAACCATCCCCCCCCCCCCCCCCCCATCTCACCCGATTCGGATGTTATCAGCCATTAAATGGCCGTTATTAGTTATTATCATCTCCATATGTCGTTCCCCATCCATCCATCCATCCATCCATCCATCCATCCATCCATCTTTACTCGCTTCTTCCTTTTCATGGAGGTCACTGGTGACCATATCCAGCAGTCACTGTGCGCCAGGAAGAGGACACCCTGGACATGTCTCCAGTCCATGACAGTTTTGACATGTGCTATGTCATTAAAATTAATAAGAATGTGAAAATCAATGCAGGCTGCTACTAGATATTGAGATAAGATTTGTGTGATTGTTGACACTTACAAGAAGAAAGAGCTCTAAGTGTATAATGATATTGCAGGTTTCTAAAAACAACTAACTTTATTATGCTATTATGGAATATGAATATTACTAGAAATATATCAACATGTCATCATGAATAGCACATTAGGTTATCTTAAAAAAAACGACTTTCTAAAGCTCATAATAAAACAGGTGTAATATTTTTAATGACGACATGAAAATAAATGGGGGGTGGGTGGGGTGGGGGGGGGTGAAGGATAATAGTTTAGTTTGAAACAGAGACCACATATTGCACTTAATGTATAAGGAAAACAAAAAGTATATTTCTACTTCGACACTTTGATCCCTTAAAGCGTAAATTAACATTTTTAACTATAGACACATCGTGTCTGTGTATATGTGTATGTGTCAAGGGAGGGGTGTATGTGCATATTTTGTGTCCATATATTCAAATACAATAGAATGACAAAATAAAAGATGCAAATAAAGTGCAGTCAATATTAAAATATTATTTTGAGTAAAATAAAACAGTTCATTCAAAATTTAAAAAGGGATACGATGATCTCTACAAAAACTTAAAAACATTTGAAAAACAATAAGAATAATACAATTCCAACTCCTCAAACAGCATAGGAATTTTAAGATGCAATTTGAAAACGTAGAATTTGATCTGAGTAAAGTTACAACATCAAAAATAGATGTGATGACGTTGCATTAAAAAAAAAAAAATCTGTCTTGTCACAACCAAAAATGTATTCGACTTTTGAACTGTGCATAAACTTAATTCAATCAAAGTCCAATGAGCAAAAACTAACGGTCTAAATTTTTTGGAGTCCGGTGGGAAATAGGTTGAACATGAGAAAGGGAAAAAAGTAAATACCCCAGTAAAAATAAAAAATAAAAGGTTATTAATGTTTTCAATGAAATTTGTCTTACCTCCTCAGATGTTTTCCTCCTGTCAGGTAAGACCAGAGTG
>NC_056501.1:20814873-20816141 GCF_014905685.2 Nematolebias whitei
AATGACCACTCCCCCACATTTCATGAAAAAACAAAGACAATAGAAATATTTGAGTCTGCCTTGCCTGGAACACAATATCAGTTACAGAAAGCTTTTGATCCAGATGGAGGAACAAACTCTGTCCAGCAGTATACAATCAGTCAAAATGATCATTTCCGGTTAGAGATTAAAGACAAAGGGAGAGATGGTAAAACTCCAAATTTACAGTTACAGAAACAGCTAGATAGAGAGACCAAAAGTCAACATAAATTAGTGATTAAGGCTATAGATGGAGGAACTCCACCAAAAACAGGCACAGTTGAAATATACATAAATATTTTAGATATTAATGATAACATACCAATATTCACTAAAGATAAATATTCAGCTTTGCTAGAAGAAAACTCTCCAGTTGACACTAAAATCATTCAGATCAATGCAACTGATTTGGACGCTGGTTCTAATGGAGAGGTGGTTTATTCATTTGGGAGTGATGTAAAAGATAAAATAAAACAGCTGTTTGGTATTGACTCTGTCACTGGGGGAATTTTTGTTAGAGGTCAAGTTGACTATGAAGAACAAGACAGTTATGTCATTGATATCCAGGCCTCTGACAAAGGAAATATTCCATTAAGCACTTTAAAAAGTGTTTTTATTCAAATAGTTGACACAAACGACAATCCTCCTGAGATAGAGGTAGCCTCCCTGTCAGGTTCAGTTTCAGAGGACTCCAGACCAGGAACAACAGTAGCACTTATCAGCATTACAGACTCAGACTCTGGGGTTAATGGTAAAATAATCAGTTATGTGGCTGAAGAAAGTCCGTTCACTTTAACTCCATCAATCCAAGATCACATGTTCGCTGTGGTCACCAAGTCTCTGCTGGACAGAGAAAAACAATCAAAATATGATCTTACAATAATAGCAAAGGATGCAGGTGAACCAGCATTAACATCTGAAAAAACTATAATCATTCATGTGTCAGATACCAATGATAACAGTCCCAAGTTTTCAGAGAACCCCTACACGTTCTATGTGACAGAAAACAACCAACCAGGAGCGTCTGTGTTTTCAGTGCGAGCATCTGACCAGGATGAAGGAGATAATGCAGCAATTTCATATCATATTCACAGGGAAGCAGGCAGTGAACATAAAGTGATATCATTCCTAAACATAAACTCTGAAACTGGAGAAATCGTTGCAATGAAGAGTTTTGACTTTGAAACATTGAAAACTTTCCAATTCCAAGTTGTGGCCACAGATTCTGGAGCTCCGTCTCTGAGCAGCAA
>NC_056501.1:20816241-20820262 GCF_014905685.2 Nematolebias whitei
CAGGAGGAAAACATCTGAGGAGGTAAGATTACTTTAACGTTTTTTGAAAAATTGGCTTATTTTGTGTCTTGGCTGTATTGTGTAGTGTTTTACTTTGCTTCTTTGAATAATCTCGTTTCATGATTTTCATTCCACAATTTCATACCTGCTTTGAGTAGCACTAGCCACATATAATGTGTGCTTTCATAATATTTTGCTGTGTTTTTACATTATAAAATATAATAATGCATTTTTTTTTTGTTATGGATATACCCTAAATATTATTTTTTGAGCATTTGTCTATCCTTCTCCAAGTATTACCTGACAAAGTAATTTCAAAGTTTAGAACATTTCATAATACAATCATCCATGCATTGTTTCTATCTTTCTTTTATTATTTTTAACTTCGTATATGTCAAATTTTCTCCTGCCTGCACGAGTCATTGTGCAGGAGTTGGTTTATATCCCGCACGGTTGTTCAGTCCATAATGGAGCCTCTCACTCACACCCAAGGGCGTCAGAAGCATCCGTAATGCGTGTGTGTGTCTGTGTGTGTGTGTGTGGGGGGGGGACACAATGAACGTGTGTAGGTGTGTGTGCGCATATGTGCGCGCGTGCACGCACGTTACAAAAAGGTGTTCACTAGTGAACAAAAAAGCAGCATTTCACCTAGATTTCCTTTAATTCCACACATTTAAAACATGTTTCTCACCAAGTTTTTATAAATTCTGCTGTGGGCTTTAAACACATTTTAACTTTAATACACTTTATTACAGAGCATCAGATCGGCATTATTTGTTTTTATAGAGAAATAAAAAAAAAACATCACCAATGGACTTTTTTAAATTTGTGTTCAACACTCCTCATCTAAATGGTGTTTCTCATGAAGCTTGAGGACAATAAGGTGTGGGGGTTTAAAGACATTTCAACTTTAATGCACCTGAACACACCACGTCTCTTACACCTGCAGCGCCTGACAGCGTCACAGTTACTGCTAAGCTAACATGCTACAGATGTAGCGCTCCACTCAAGCATCCTCCTAACATGAATACATGTTTATGATCAACCCTCTGGTCAACCACTGCCCGCACTAATCTGCTAAACTGGCGAGCGAGTAACATAGATACCTCCTCCACCTCCTTCACCTGTGCGCGTTTTCTGCCGAGGCAAGAGGCAGGAAGCGACAGTGGAGAGTTGGAGGTAACCAGGAAAACCTGGAGTGGAGTTTTAGTGGCTTGAGTATTCTCCTTTTAATCAAGTGGAATGGACTCGTTCACGAAGAAAGAGAAACTGCGCCGCTTGAACTAATGTTTTATAGTAAATGTGTGTGTGTGTGGGGGAGGGGGGTTCAAATGAATGCTTTTTTTAATGTAGGGGGGGACTTGTCCCCTTCACATATAATGGCTGCGACACCTATGCTCACACCTACAGACCATTTAGAGTTGTCAGAACCTAACATACACATTTTTAGTGTGTGGGAGGAATCAGGAGTTGCCCTACCACGAGGTAGCACCTGTGTTTGTGGAAAATCTGCGACTTTCTTTGCTGTAAAATGACATTGTTGACCACTGCGCCTCCCAAGTAATTAGAATAAATAAATAAATAATAAACACGAAACAGAGGGAATGATTATTTATTTTATTATTTTATTTGCATCCCAAGTAGACAACTATTTTTTGTTCTGAGATAAGGGAAAAAAAAAAAAAAACCTCCGGTGATGACCGCTGTTCGTGGTGCTGAGAAGACCCATGCAGCCCCGTGAATAATAACACACTCATTATGATCACTGAACTGTGGTTTTCTGTTTTTAATGATAATGTTATGCTATTTACCACAATCTTTAAAGTGGTTAATGGGTTCTATCTAAAGATGAGAGTAATCTTTGCTCCACCGCTCGTTTTTCTGTATAAAGCAAACACTTAATTCGACTATTGCCGGGTTTTTTTTGTGTTTTTTTTTTTTTTTTTTTTTTGCCATTAGAACAATTTTGTGTGAAAAATAGCATTATCGTTTCAAGTGATGATAAATGAGGACAACCTATATTTACATTCATACATACATAGACATTATTTTTTGTTGAGCGGGGATCAGCATAATTTTATGTTTCTTAAAAAAATATATATTATAAAGGAAATCATAGCCATGGGTGTCACTGTTATCAAAGATCAACTATAATACACTCCCCTCTCTCAGTCTTTTGTTTCCTGCTGAACGGGGCAGAGGACGTGTTAGAGTCGACGGCAGCAGCGGATCGACCGTTCTCTCTTTGCAATTTGTGACTTTGTTTTATTTAGAAAATTTCAAATCAACCATTGTTTATAGCGCTGAGTGCCTTCTGTGTGTTTTCTCGTGGGACAATGGAGACTGCTGTAGCTCGGAGGAGAAGCTGCTTCGTTTTTGCCCTCCATTTGGTCCTGCAGCTTCATGTCGGGAGACAGGCTTTTGCTCAGATTCGGTACTCGATTCCAGAGGAGGCTAAAGACGGAACCTTTGTTGGAAACGTTGCAAAAGATCTGGGCCTGGACATCTCATCACTGACTGACCGACGCTTTCGAGTTGTGTCTGGAAATAAGGACTCGTTTTTTGAGGTAAACGCGGACAATGGGGTTCTTTACGTCCGTGAGAAAATAGACAGGGAGGAGCTCTGCGAGGGGAGCGGCGCTTGTCTGATGGAGCTGAAGATTCTGGTTGAAAACCCGCTGGAGATGCATTACGTGTCGGTGGAGATCACAGATGTTAACGATCACGCTCCTAGTTTTCCTGAAAACCAGCAGACAATAGAAGTAGCAGAGCAAACGGTGCAGGGGAGACGATTTCAGCTTCACGCTGCTCGCGATCCAGATGCGGGAGTTAACTCTATCCGCACCTACACGTTAACACCAAACGAACACTTTGAATTAGACATCCGTCAAAGCGACGATGATAAAATACCTTTTTTAGTGTTGAAGAAGTCGTTAGACCGAGAACAGAAAGACAACCATTCACTTGTGGTCACAGCTGTGGATGGAGGGAAACCTCACAGATCAGGGACGCTGAACATTTCCGTTATTGTTCTCGATGTAAATGACAACCGTCCAACTTTTATCCAAGATATATACCAGATTTCGATAAAAGAAAACCTACAACCTGGCACCGTGATACTTTACATGAATGCAACAGATCCTGATGAGGGTGAGAACGGGAAAATAGAATACAGCCTTGCAAAAACCTTAAGAAAAAATGTAAATGAGCTTTTTGAGCTGGATAAATTAAGTGGGGAAATTAGGGTGAAAGGGCTAATAGATTTTGAGGAAAATGATGTCTTTAAATTGGATATTGAGGCATCAGATAAAGGAACCCCACCACTTACAGGAGAGTGTAGGGTTATAATAAAAGTACTTGATGTTAATGATAACCCTCCAGAAATAGAAATCACATCAAAGTCAAACACAGTTTCTGAAAACTCTAAAATTGGCACAGTTATTTCATTACTTAGTGTTACAGATAGAGATTCAGGAGTGAATGGAAAAATACTTGCAAGCATATTCTCAGATGGGCCTTTTGAATTAAAGCCATCATTTAAAGAAAATATATATTCAGTTGTAACCAAAGGCTTTTTAGATCGAGAGGAGGTGTCTGAATATGACATAACAATAAAAGCCACAGATTGTGGTGAACCTGAATTGTCTAGTTCTAAAACTTTTACCGTTCAAATAACTGACGTTAATGACAACACACCAAAGTTTCCACACAGTCCATTGCTGTTTTACCTGGAAGAAAATAATGTAGCAGGCGTTTCACTATTTTCTGTTAGTGCGACGGATAATGATGTGAATGAAAATGCAGCTATTTCATACCATGTAGTCAGAGCAAATGATGCTACAAGCTTCTTAAATATAAACGCTGACACTGGACAGATAACCGCGCTGAAAAGTTTTGACTTTGAGAGTCTGAAAACTTTCCAGTTCCAAGTTGTAGCCACAGATTCTGGAGCTCCGTCTCTGAGCAGCAACGTCACAGTGAACGTGTTCATTCTGGATCAGAACGACAACGCTCCAGTCAT
>NC_056501.1:20820362-20824345 GCF_014905685.2 Nematolebias whitei
GCCACAACTTGGAACTGGAAAGTTTTCAGACTCTCAAAGTCAAAACTTTTCATCGCAAATATTTGGCCATTATCAGAATTGATGTTTAGTAATGCTGTGACGTCATTCTCTCTGACTAAGTGATATGAAATTGCTGCATTTTCATTCACATCTTTGTCCGTGGCGCTAACAGAAAATACTGATGCTCCTGGGACATTATTCTCCACCAGATAAACGTGTAAAGGGTTTTGCGGAAAACACGGACTGTTGTCATTCACATCTGTAATCTCAATACTTAGCAATTTCAAAGCAGATAGTGGAGGTTCCCCACAGTCTGTGGCTTTTATGATTATTTTATATTCTGGATTGATTTCTCTGTCCAAAATGTTCTTGGTAACAACCGAATATATATTTTCTTTATATGAAGGTTTTAATTCAAAAGGCACATCATTACTTATTTGTAACACCACTTTCCCATTTACCCCTGAGTCTTTATCCCTGACGCTGATCAGTGAGATGACTGTGCCGGGTTTTGAATCTTCAGAGACAGTCTTTGATAAAGATGTAACTTCTATATCTGGGGCGTTATCGTTAACATCTTTTATCTTTAAAACAAGTCTACACCTGCCTATCAGTGGAGGTTGTCCTTTGTCAGACGCCTGGACGTCTAGTTTGTAAATATCAGAATCCTCATAATCCAGCTGTTCTTTCAGTGTAATTTCTCCACTCACTCTATCCAAATTAAATATGTTATAAACTTTACGTGGCAATGTTTTGCTGAGACTGTACTCTATGTCCCCGTTAGTCCCTTCATCTGGATCTAAAGCGCTTAATTTAGTAACAGTTGAACCAATAGAAGCGTTTTCTTGTATTTCAATTTGGTAAATCTCTTTAATGAACTTTGGGCGATTATCATTGTTATCAAGAACAATAACAGAAACATTTAATATTCCAGATTTAGGCGGTTTACCTCCGTCTACTGCTGTTAAAAATAACAAATGCTTATTATTTTCCTCTCTATCTAAAGACTTCTTCAACACTAAAAATGGTATTTTGTCCTCATCAATTTGGCTTACCTCTATGTCAAAATGCTCGTTTGCAGTTAACGTGTACGTGCGGATGGCGTTCGCTCCCGCATCAGGATCACGGGCTGCGTGCACCTGAAACCGGGTTCCCACAGACGACTGCTCTCCTATTTCAAACATTTGTTCGTTTTCAGAGAAATTCGGGGAGTGATCGTTTACATCGGTGATTTCTATAACAACATGATGCATTTCTAAAGGGTTCTCCACAAGGATCTTCAGCTCCATCAGACACGCGCCACTGCCGTGACAAAGCTCCTCTCTGTCGATTTTTTTACGAACCTGCAACGCGCCACTATCCGCGTTCACCTCGAAAAAATCCTCCTTGGATCCAGACACAACACGGAAACGACGATCTATCAAAGATCCCTTGTCCAGACCCAGATCCTTTGCGATGTTCCCCACTACAGTTCCGTCTTTCACCTCCTCTGGAATGGAGTACCTCAGTTCAGCCCCAGCCTCCTCTCCGACAATCAGCAGAAGACAGAGATGAAAAACAACCCAGCGGTGATCCATGGATTCAGATCTCCTGCCGCTACTCATTGTTTCTAATCAAACACAAGCACCGTCCTCCTATTCTTTTTTTTTTTTTTTTTTTTTTTCAAATTCTGATCATAAATCCGACTTGTCTGTCACCCGTTAGTATCTCGTCTGCTTCCGCTGCAGAGAACCACCAAACAAAGGACGATTCTGGGGTCTGACCGTGCCTTTATGGGTTTCTTATATGACAGTGACACCAAGAGGACAACGTTGCACATAATTTTAAATTACATGAAGCAACGTTTTATATTTTATTTTAAAAGATACCGGGTAATCAACTGGAATGAATCAGTTCAAATGGTGTCCATAAAAAAACATAAAACCTTTGGACTTGAACTCAGCTTTATTGACACATTTATTTTAAAATATCAATGAAACGGAGCTTTTTTTTTTATTTTTTATTTTTTTTTAACAGTATTATTTAATAGTCTAATAAAGTTAAGGTCAGGTCCTCCTGACTTTTATTTTTATTTTTTAATCTGTCTACCTGGATTATTGAGCATGCATCAGGATTATTAAATTGTATTGAAAGAATTGAGAGTGGCATGGTGGCACAGTTGGTCGAGTTGCTGCCTCCCATTGAGAAGGTTACTGGTTCAAAATCAAATCCCGTCCAGGACCCCTTTCTGAGTAGTGTTTGCATGTTCTCTCCGAGCCTTCGAGGGTTTTCTCCAGGTACTCCAGTTTCCTCCCACAGACCAAACACATGCATGTTAGGCTGATTGGTAACTATGTCTGTGTGTCTGTGAGTGAGTGAGTGAGTGAGTGAGTGAGTGAATGGTTGTTTGTCTCATTTATCTCTATGTGGCCCTGTGGTGGACTGGAGACCTGTCCAGGATGTCCCCTGCCCCTCTCATAGTGATTGCTGGACATGGGTACCACTGACCCCCATAACCATTAAAGGATAAAGTGGGTAAAAGATAATGGATGGATGGATGAAAGAGCTGATGTGAAATGATTCAGGACCATGGACAGTGATAGCTTCTAGTAACAGTTTTTTTTTTTTTTTTTTAACAAGTTGTGCTTCAACCTGAAGTTCCTTATAAGACACCCCCAAAAGATATACAACGCAATCTCAAAACATTTGTATTAAACTCGCATCTTCCACACAAGAAGTAACAAATGGCATTATCAGTTTATCAAATATGAGTAGAATTAAGTAACAGTAAGTATGTGACTGTATGCAAAGGTTCAGTAAATTGACACTGCACATGACAAGTAAAGGAATGCAAAGCAATATAAAAAGCAGTTAGACTGTATTAAAGTTAAACAAATTGCTCAATCCGAGATTGCACACCATCAAATAGAAAGGCACAGTGCTTCCAATATATATCAATACAACTTCAGACATTGCTTTCTACACAAAGGTTGCTACCAATATTATTATGGCAATTGGGTGTATAAACCCTGACTCTAATACCACAAACATACAAATAAAACATTTGTACGATCTATGACCTTACTAAAAGAATCAGGCAAGCTCCCCACTGGAAAACTAAATAATCACTCTGAACATCATAAAGGACGGGTTTGTGTGTTGCACCTGAGTGCTGAATCACTCATGTCTTATCTTCCAACAGCAAAACATTTGTTGATAAAAACAACAAAGTCAAGGCATATAGTTCAACATGTGTATCAATGTTACAGTACAGTTACATATGAATTTATCCATAATTATATACAAGAATGGACAATTAATTTATGGTTTAATTGTTCATGTTGTATGATGTAGTTGATTTTATTTACTGGTTGTTATCAATAAGGCAACATGTTGGCCAGACTGATGTTCTGGTTGTCAAAAAAAACATTTACAATGTGAGTTAAATATAAACAAGATAAACATCCAGAACACTAATTGAGATTTAGAAGCCGTATTTGCCATAAAAAATAAAATGATTTAGTGATCTAAGTTGTATTATAAATGATGTCCAAAACACAAATACTATTATTTAAATTGCGATGCGCAGAGCTGCCTACGTTTGATTTGCACAGACATTTTAAAACAGCTAATAAAAAAATAAAAAAATAAAATTTAAAAAGCTAATTAAATATTCAAATTATATTCTGGCATTAACATATGACAACAAAAAAAAAGAAAAGAAAAAGAGTAAAATGTTTGTCCTATCAACTTTTTACCACTTTGTTGGAACATTTGTAATCCAGTTTCACTGGGTAGTTTTGATTAAATTTGTTTTTTATTTTTAAGATTTAAAAATAGAAATTGTGTAATCAAGAGCCTCCACATTTGGAAGCATACATCTATGTACGTTTATGCATTCAGAAAAATAGCTGTAACTCACAATACAGTTTTAAATATTTAAACATATCAGATAAAGTCTTACCTCCTCAGATGTTTTCCTCCTGTCAGGTAAGACCAGAGTG
>NC_056501.1:20824445-20827488 GCF_014905685.2 Nematolebias whitei
GATGGAGCTCCAGAATCTGTGGCCACAACTTGGAACTGGAAAGTTTTGATTCTCTCAAAGTCAAAACTTTTCAGCGCAGTTATCTGTCCATTCTCATTGTTTATATTCAGAAATGAAGTCATGTCTTTCTGACCACCCTCATCTCTCAGTAAACTGTAGGAAACAACAGCATTTTCGTTCAAGTCTTTATCAGACGCGCTCACAAAAAATATGGACCCACCAGGAGCATTGTTTTCTAATAAATATAACTGCAAAGGACTATGTAAGAATTCAGGTGTGTTGTCATTTACATCTGACACCTGAATGCTTAAAGTTTTTAATTTGGACAGAGGCGGCTCACCACAGTCAGTAGCTTTTAATAAAACATCATAATGTGACACAGCTTCTCTGTCCAATGTTTCTTTTGTTACTAATGAATAAATGTTCTCCTTAAAAGATGGTTTCAATTCAAACGGAACATTTTTACTTAGGCTACATACGACTTTACCATTTAAACCAGAATCTCTGTCTGAAACACTGATCAGAGCAACAACTGTCCCTGGTTTTGCATCCTCTGAAACCTTACCGGATAACGATGTTATATCAATTTCTGGCTCATTGTCATTAACATCTTCAATTTTTATTATGACCCTGCAGTCAGTGGTCATCGGCGGTATGCCTTTATCAGAAGCTTGGACGTCTAGTTTGTAAACATTAGCAACCTCATAATCAACTAAACCAATAACTCGAATGTCTCCCTTCAGTCTATCTATACTAAATAATTTTAAAGCATCTGTAGTAACATCACCTCCAAATGCATATTCCACCTCCCCATTAGGGCCCTCGTCCAGATCAGTTGTTTGAACTTTTATAATAATCGTATTTATTGGTGTATTTTCTCTCAGTGTGACAGAATAAACCTCTTTGGAAAAAACGGGTCTGTTGTC
This sequence comes from Nematolebias whitei, assembly GCF_014905685.2. Taxonomy (NCBI): domain Eukaryota; kingdom Metazoa; phylum Chordata; class Actinopteri; order Cyprinodontiformes; family Rivulidae; genus Nematolebias; species Nematolebias whitei. Next base: position 20,825,372 of record NC_056501.1, read on the forward strand.
GTTGATATCTAGAACTCTTACTGTAATGCTGAGGTTGGCTGACCGAGGTGGTGCTCCTCCATCAATTGCTGTTAACATCAAGCTGTGGTGGGTTTTCTGCTCTCTATCCAGCTGCTTCTGCAGCACTAAAAAAGGGATTTTATCCTCATCTCTGTCTCGGATTTCCAAATTAAAATGCTCATTTTGACTCAGTTTGTAGCGCTGCACAGAATTGATTCCAGCATCTGGATCGCGTGCGCCCGGAAGCTGAAATCTGGCTCCAGGAGAGGTCAGCTCCACTATTTCCACCACCTTTTCTTTATCTGCAAAACTGGGCGCGTGGTCGTTCGCATCTTTAATTTCTACAGTGACGTAATGAACCTCAAGTGGATCTTCCGCGACGATTTTGAGATCTGTCAAACACGCAGCGTTTCTGTCGCACAGCTGTTCGCGGTCAATCCTCCTGTGGACAAACAGAACCCCATTGTTCGGGTTCACCTCGAACAGCGCGCCGTCAGCACCAGACACAATGCGGAACCGCCTGGTCGTCAGCGTACTCACGTCCAGACCTAAATCCTTGGCAACGTTTCCGATCACGGCTCCCACTTTCACCTCCTCTGGTGTGGAGTATTTTATTTGCGCTAAAATCAGCTCCGTGCGGCTCAAAAGCAGAAAGAAAAGCAGCGTGCGCCACCGAGACGTCATTTTAGCTCCTAGTCCTTTGTCTCTGCTGGCATAGTCATTCAAAATGTCCCCCACAGATATTATCCACGTTAAAAGAAAAACAAAAGTATTTTTTTGAAGATTTAATCAGATTAAATCCAAGTATGGAAGGAGTTCCTGCAGCCTACATTTAAAAAGATGGCGTTCTTTGTGCTGAATGGAAGAATCACGCATTTTCAGGGGCAGAGTCTGTTACGAGTGAACATTCAATCCTTCACAAATGTAACACTGACATCTAGAGAACCACTGAATTTGTTCATCTAAAAAGATCAATGTTTAAAATGTCAAACATTAAATAAAACTCGAATGAGCAGAAAAAAAGTGTTCCAAACCGAACACAAGGTTTAGTGCACAAAGCCAAGTCATATGAAATAATCAAATGACCTTCAATATCTTGAGTCATTTGCCTTTTGTCAGCATAGTCCCATCACAACTAACTAATTGAGTAGAACTAATTATGAGCTCATTTAAATGAATCCCTGCTAAGGATTAAAAAAAAAAGTAGATGAAAAAAAAAAAACAATTGTCAACTTATAACACCTTCTTAAGTGAAAGAATTTCTACAAATATATAAAATAAACAAAGCTTGTCTTAATAGATTTCTGCTTACAAATGTTAAAAATGCATGTGAAAATGTGCACATGAAGGCAAAAGTCAAAATAACCTCATTGTAAACAACAACAAAGAATATTTAAATGTTTCTTGTGAAGAAGAAAGATATCCTAACAAAGAGTTTCATTAAAAACAGAACAGCTGCTGTTCTTTTTTTAAGAAACTCAAGTGCAAAAAACCAACAATAATCATTTCAGGGAAACACACTGAAAAGTATATGATCCAAAACAAAATCCAATGCAGTCTGATACAGATCAAGAACCTAATCCACTTACAAACAGTCAAATCAATAAAAAAATAAAATAAAAAAATAAAAAAACACAAACCAGCTAAAATTAGTACTCCATGAAATCCCAAAGGGTTTCCTGGAAAATTGTTTTAAAGGTCACTATAAAACAGAAGTGTTCAAAATTACTAGGTAATAAAAATAAAAAGTTTTTATTTATTCTTACCTCCTCAGATGTTTTCCTCCTGTCAGGTAAGACCAGAGTGTTTGCATGACTTCCAGGTACCATAGTAGATCCTATACTCATCCTGGGTCCAACTAACATGTAGCGTTTGTCTCCAGATCTGTACTGGATGCTGTGACACAGTGTCCCATCATAATTAGCCTCCTGCAGATATTTAGAAGTAAAGTCTGTGGATTTTGAGCACTGCATTGCAATCAGCACGATGATGCTGATGAGGAACAGAACTGAAACTGAGCCCAAAGTGATGATGAGGTAAAAAGTCACATTATTCTCGTCATCATCTGGTGCTGCACTTTTAACATCAGAAGCTGCAAAAGCCTCTTTGGGCTCCAC
>NC_056501.1:20827588-20830871 GCF_014905685.2 Nematolebias whitei
GCCACAACTTGGAACTGGAAAGTTTTCAGACTCTCAAAGTCAAAACTCTTCAGTGCTGTTATTTGTCCATTTTCTGAATTAATATTTAAGAATGAGGTCATGTCTTTGTTGCGACCATCCCTCAAGATTTGATATGAGATAACAGCATTATCATTCACATCTTTATCAGTGGCACTCACACTAAATATTATTTCCCCAGCCTTGTTATTTTCTGAAAGATATATGTTTATTGGGTTTTGGGAGAACTGAGGTGTGTTGTCATTTATGTCTGTTAACTGAACTGTAAGTGTTTTAAACGCAGATAACGGGGGCTCACCACAGTCAGTTGCTCTGATTGTTATTTCAAAACTAGAAATCTCTTCACGGTCTAAAAATCCTTTTGTAACAATTGAGTATGTATTTTCTTTGTAAGATGGCTTCAGTTCAAATGGAACCTCGGAGCTAATGCTTGCAATAATTTTACCATTGAGACCTGAATCTTTATCTTTTACACTAATAAGGGAAATAATTGTGCCAGGCTTTGAGTCCTCAGGCACTTTATTAGATAGCGATGTTATATCAATCTCAGGTGGATTATCATTCACATCTTTGATTTTTACAATGAGTCTACACTCACCTTTTAATGGGGGTGTTCCTTTATCTGAAGCCTCTATGTCCAGTTTATAAACATCGTTTTCCTCATAATCAACAGCACCTTTAACTCTTATCTCACCTGTTATTTTATCCAGGTCAAAAATATTGTAGACTTTTTTCTTAAGTGTTTTTCCAAGGCTATATTCAATTTGACTGTTGGTGCCTTCATCAGGATCTGTTGCGTTTATTTTAAATATTGAAATGCCGATTGGTACATTTTCTTCTACATCAATTTGATATGATTCCTGACTAAATTTAGGGCGGTTATCATTACTGTCCAGAACAATAACAGAGACATTCAATGCTCCTGATCTTGGAGGTTTCCCTCCATCTACAGCTGTTACATATAACACGTGCTTGCTCCTTTGTTCTCTGTCTAAAGACTTCTTTAGCACCAGAAATGGTATTTTATCCTCATCACTTTGACGTACATCTATATCAAAGTGTTCATTTGATGTTAATGTGTACGCACGTATTGTGTTAGAGCCTGCATCTGGATCACGAGCAGCGTGCAGCTGGAATCGCGTCCCTGGAGACGTTTGCTCAAATATTTCAAAACTCTGCTCCTTCTCGGGGAAAACGGGAGCGTGATCATTCACATCCTTAATTTCTACAACCACGTAGTGTATCTCCAAAGGATTTTCCACAATGATCTTCAGCTCCATAAGGCATGCAGCACCACCCTGACACAGCTCCTCCCTGTCGATTTTTTTCAGCACGAACAGATCCCCGCTGTCCTGGTTCACATCAAAAAATGCGTTCTCGTTTTCAGACACAACGCGGAACCGTCGGTCCGTTAAAGAGGTGATGTCCAGCCCCAGATCCTTCGCCACATTTCCCACCAAGGATCCACCATTCACCTCTTCTGCAACTGAGTATCTTGTTTCTGCGCAAACCTCCGTGCCGACGAACAACATCAAGGCCAGACGCAGAGCAGACCCGAGGCATTTCCGTCCTCCGCTCCGAGTTCCCGTCCACATCATCATCTAACAATAAAGGGTTACTTTAATGCACAAAATCTACACTTCCACATCCATTGTGAGTCGGAAAACGATTAGATCCACAGCACGATAAGGTCGAGAGGCAGAATGCGTCTCTGCTTCTTCCAAACAAAAGAGCTATGATGAGATGGACAAGTGTAGCCGGGTTTCTCTGTGTAATACTGACATCTTGAGGCTACAGGGCTGCCATGACTTCAAAATTCAAAACATATATTTCAAAACTATAACTTTTAGGAGTCAAGTGTATAAATATAAGATGTGCATTTATGCTATAGTCACTCATCATATTCATTTAAAAAGAGAGAAAAATGCTTTCGAATGAAGGAATTTAAAAGTGCATGAATAAAGCATGATTTTCAGCTTAGGTTTTTTGTTATATAAGAACAAATCAAAAGTGTTAACACATATTTTGGAAACAATTGCACTTTTAAAAACGTTGATTCTTTCTATGGGCTGATGAGTGTTACTAACTCTAATTTGCAAGTGGAAAACATAAAATATGTTGTCACAAGAACACAAATAACAAGGAAAACTAAGAAACTGTCAAAGAGGGCAAGTTTCCGTTTTGTGCACAAAATGTGCTTACAACATGTATCACAATAAGAAAAAAACGCAAGTAAATTATTGTCATTATTATTAATATTATATTTTATCTTATATTATTTTTATTTATATATTATTTATTTTATTTATTATTGTAAGTTCCCTTGAATACAAAAAAAAAAAAAAAAAGATTTACTAAAGTTATGAACAAAATCTCTGTCAAAAAAAGAAACTCCTCCAATGTTTTCTGTGTCTGAATTATATCAGCAAAAGACAAAATGTGTAAACTGATTTTCATGGTAGATTTTGGACCAAACTCATAGTTGCACCATTACAGATTATTTGTTTTGTAACACCCAGAGAAGAAATGTATTTTTTTTTTTTTCCATTAGAGAGTTTGAGGTGCTGAAGGGACAGCTCCAGGTTGAACCCTCCACATACTTGTCACTGGAGAGATTTTAATTGTCAAACAACAGCATTTTGAATCAAGTTTAAATGTTTAAAATGTCTCACTGTGCAGAAACACAGTTTGTACTTTACTCTATTGATATTTATAACAATTAAAAAAATTGGAAGCTTCGTTTAAAAACTATAAAGATGAGGAATTCTAAAGCTACTAATTCATGAGTTTTATTATTACAATAATCAGCACTGTAACAAATGTATTCATCTGAAAACAAAAAAAGGCATTTGAACTGAGAAAGTACCACCATATTTTTAGTTTGCTGTAATAGAACAATTCATGCATGTCAGTGGAATAGCCAGAAGCAAGGAGTCAGTGGAAAAAGCAACATACAACTATCTGAAAGCAGGCAACATAATAAAGCCAAACACAGCCCTCCATCTCAAACACAAACACCTGAAAGTGGGAGAATAAAATACAGACTCAAATACAACGACTCTGCAGTAAGAGATTGTGTTATAGTTGATAATTTTTAAGACTGTTTTGCTATTTGGGGCTTAAAAAAAATTGTTTCATGATACTTCACAACTACCCAAAGTAAAAACAAAAATACATTTTAACAAATATAATGTATCCAGCTCTTACCTCCTCGGATCTTTTCCTCCTGTCAGGTAAGACCAGAGTGTTTGCATGACTTCCAGGT
>NC_056501.1:20830971-20848210 GCF_014905685.2 Nematolebias whitei
GCTGCACTTTTAACATCAGAAGCTGCAAAAGCCTCTTTGGGCTCCACGACTTTGACAATGACAGTAGCTGTTGCTGAGAGGGAAACGTTACCATTGTCTTTCACCAGTATGACCAGTTTATGCTCAGCCTCGTCTGTCTCCACTGGACAAAAAGGCCTAATATCCGGGGAGATACAACAGTATGCAAGTCTACGTATCTGCCACATATCCAATATATTTCCGGTGCTATACGGGGAGATCTCATCTGTCACAGATCCTAGTACAGGATATCCCACGCATACCCATCTGTGATAGATCCTAGCACTGGATATTTTCTGGATACCCATATATGATAAATCCTAGTATAGGATATTTTCCAGATACACATCTGTGATAGATCCTAGTATAGAATATTTTATGCATACCCATACTCGAGAGATCCTAGTATTGGATATTTTTTGGATACCCATATGAGAAAGATCTTAGTATTGGATATTTTCCAGATATACATCTGTGGTAGATCCTAGTATTGGATATTTTCTGGATACTCATACATGATAAATCCTAGTATAAGATATTTTATGCATACCCATACTTGAGAAATCCTAGTATTGGATATTATTTGGATACCCATATGAGAAAGATCCTAGTATTGGATATTTTCCAGATACACATCTGTGATAGGTCCTAGTATTGTATATTTTTTGGATACCCATTTATGATAAATCCTAGTATTGGATATTTTCTGGATACTCATACATGATAAATCCTGGTTTAGGATATTTTCCGGATACATATCTGTGATAGATCCTAATATTAGATATTTTCTAGATACCCATACATAATAAATCCTAGTATTGGATATTTTCCGGATGAACATCTGTGATAGATCCTAGTATAGAATATTTTATGCATACCCATACTTGAGAGATCCTAGTATTGGATATTTTCTGGATACCCATATTTAAAAGATCCTACTATTGGATATTTTCCTGATACACATCTGTGATAGATCCTAGTATTGGATATTTTCTGGATACCCATACTTGAGAGATCCTAGTATTGGATATTTTCTGGATACCCATATAAGAAAGATCCTACTATTGGATATTTTCCTGATACACATCTGTGATAGATCCTTGTATTGGATATTTTCTGGATACCCATACATAATATATCCTAGTATTGGATATTTTCTGGATACCCATACATAATAAATCCTAGTATTGGATATTTCTGTATACCCATACATAAGAAATCCTAATGTTGGATATTTTGCGGATACACATCTGTGATAGATCCTAGTATTGGATATTTTCTGGATACCCATGCATAATAAATCCTAGTATTGGACACATCTGTGGTAGATCCTAGTATTGGATATTTTCTGGATACCCATACATGAAAAATCCTAGTATAGGATATTTTCCAGATACACATCTGTGATAGATCTTAATATTGGATATTTTCAGGATACACATCTGTGATAGATTCTAGTATTGGATATTTTCTGGATACCCATACATAATAAATCCTAGTATTGGATATTTTCTGGATATATATATTTAACTGTGTGTGTGTGTGTGTGTGTGTGTGTGTGTGTGTGTGGGTGCGTGCGTGCGTGCGTGCGTGCGTGTATGTATGTGTAAAATTTTATCTTTACACAAATCCTAAAGGATTTTCTTTCTATCAAATGTGTATAACACAGATAGGGGTGACGTGTCAAAGATGTCAAAGATTAGCAACAAAACTGACCTTAGTATCAAATACTCCCTCTGGTATCTCTCATGGTCAAAACTGTTCAATTGACTTCCAATTAAAATTAAAATTGTGTTTTTATCTCTCTTTAATTAGCTTTAAACACTGCCATTCAGCTGTTTTTCCATTGTAGGAAATCTTTGTATTTTGAGATTTAAATGTTATTGCATCTTGAAACCACCAGGGAGCACTAAAAGTTATCTATTTGCAGGTTTGAAATTATTTCTGTTAATCAAAACGTTGATTTGGATGTTTGTTAAGAATTTATTTTACTCACACATACACAAAGAAAAAAAAGGGATTTCCACCGGTGGTCTTAAAGCTCCATAATATGATTCTACATAAAAAGCTCACCATAAGATAGTAGCTAAACAGAACTTGTTTCCCCACAGAATCCATTGTTTTGGATGTGGTTCAAATTGAATTACTATTACCCTTCAGATTAATATGAGAGTTCATTGTTATTTTTTACGTTTGGTAATTTTGATGGTTGGGAATTTAACTTCCAGTCTGTGTTTCCTTAATGTAAATTGGATTACCCAAACCTGTTCATTTTAATGTATTATATAGTGCTTATTTAGTGCTTCATTAGATACAATGGGCCAGATTCAACAACTTCATATTTTGCTCCTAAATTTCTCCTACTTTTGTTCGTACGAACATGGTACGCCAGAACAATTGCTTCTATCTTGAGGAAAAGTGTGTAAATCAGGTGCGTATTTGATTAATATTTTAACTGGTTAACTGGTCATCATTAACTTCACGCAGACTCTTCCACTGGTACATTTTCATCTTTAAATCACTTCTTGGTCTGCTGCCTTCATACATCTCCTCCTACATGTCTCTGTGTGAGTGCAGCTACAGTGTGCGCTCTCAGGACATGATTACCTGTAGTGTTCCATCAGTGAGAACTGAGCTTGGCAAAAGGGCCTTCTCCTACTCCGCTCCTTGTTCCTGGAATATCTTACAAAAAGATCTGAAGATCGCGACCTTGACTTCTCTAAATGGCTTTAAGAATCTGTTGGTATCCTGGCAAAAACTAATGCAGACATGTTCCTGTTTTTGATTTTCTACATCTGCCTTATAATCTGTCTGTTTTGCTACTTTGACATCTTTGTTTTAACTTGTTAAAAAAAAATCTGTATTCCTCTATTGTCTATTGTTGACTGTCCAAGGAAAATCTACTGTTGCTGTTGTCATCATTCTTTGTTTGTAGCCAGGTGTCTCTTGTAAATGAGTCCTCGAGGCTCAATGGGATTAACCTGCCTAAATAAAGGTTGAATGAATGAATGAATTGCACCTGATTCTGAGTAAAATTATGCACGTGTGGGGCAATTAGCATAATTCCCCACCCCAATAATACCATACTGTATAAGGCGACACTTTTCTGGTGTTCATTCAGCTTGTTTAGATTATCATCAGTCAATTTGCGTCTCTGACATCTGAAAGGATAAACCCATATTTTTTACAAAACGGATTCCAAAAAAGTTGGGACACTAAACAAATTGTGAATAAAAACTGAATGCAATGATGTGGAGGTGCCAACATCTAATATTTTATTCAGAATAGAACATAAATCACAGATCAAAAGTTTAAACTGAGAGAATGTTTCATTTTAAGGGAAAAATATGTTGTTTCAAAATTTCATGGCATCAACAAATCCCAAAAAAGTTGGGACAAGTCCATTCTGACCACTGTGTGGCATCCCCCCTTCTTCTTACAACACTCAACAGACGTCTGGGGACAGAGGAGACCAGTTTCTCCAGTTTAGAAATAGGAATGCTCTCCCATTCATGTCTAATACAGGCCTCTAACTGTTCAATCGTCTTGGGCCTTCTTTGTCTCACCTTCCTCTTTATGATGCACCAAATGTACAGAACAGTCTTCCATTTTGCCACAATCCATTTTAAATGACCCCTGGCCCAGTACAAATGTCTGAGCTTGTGGAGCTTGCTTAGAAATGGCTTCCTCTTTGCACTGTAGAGTTTCAGCTGGCAACGGCGGATGGCACGGTGGATTGTGTTCACTGACAATGCTTTCTGGAAGTATTCCTGAGCCCATTCTGTTATTTCCTTGACAGTGGCATTCCTGTTTGAGGTGCAGTAACGTTTAAGGGCCCAGAGATCACGAGCATCCAGTAGCGTTTTACGGCCTTGACCCTTACGCACAGCGATTGTTCCAGATTCTCTGAATCTTTTGATGATGTTATGCACGGTTGATGATGATATCTTAAAAGTCTTTGCTATTTTACGCTGGGTAACATCATTCTGGTATTGCTGCACTATCTTTCTGTGCAACAATGGTGGAATTGGTGATCCTCTTACCATCTTGGCTTCTGAGAGACACTGACACTCTGAGAAGCTCTTTTTATACCAATCATGTTGTCAATTGACCTAATTAGTGGACTTCCAGCTGTTTGTTATATGCTCATTTTCCTTTTTCCAGCCACTTATTGCTACTTGTCCCAACTTTTTTGGGATTTGTTGACACTGTGAAATTTTAAATCAACATATTTTTCCTTTAAAATTTTACATTTACTCAGATTAAACTTTTGATCTGTCATCTATGTTCTATTACGAATAAAATATTGACATTTACTATCTCCACATCAATGCATTCAGTTTTTATTCACAATTTGTTTAGTGTCCCAACTTTTTTGGAATCCGGTTTGTATTTAAGCTGTGAAACTACTAACTGATCAAAGCCTAAGTCAGTTCTGCAAAAAATTGCCACACAGACCAGCTCTGCTTTGAACCCCCTCGGGTCATTCATGAAATAAAGATGAAGCCAGCCACATCCCATCCTCAATGGAGCATTCACAAAACGATTTTCAGCGTGGGATGAGAAGGGGCATGGAAAACAATCAGCAGCTGCGATTAGGTGTTGCTTATGTGTTTTATGGGACCACTGACGTGGTTGTCAACATTTCAGAAAACATGATGACACTAGGGATTATCATAGTGGTTCTCCAAATGCTTTTGATAAATGTGAAGATCCAGCGTGTATTGCTGATTGCACACTGAAGCAACCCTGAATGGAAACACAGCATCTTGCTTTTCTGCAGTACAATCAGGCTGGATGGAGCAACCTTAAGGTGCAGTGTTTTGGATTGAAGTGTTGCACAACTTTAGTGATGATGACTGGAGAAAACACTTTCAAATGTCCAGTTCAACATTCAACATAGTGTTCCAGCACATTCAGCCATATGTTGTTCGTTAAAGAACACGTCAGGGATTGCCCAGTGGGACACAGTAGTTGCACGATGTGATAAACAAATTTAATGTTCAAGGGTACCCAGTGTATGAAGGCGGCAAGGCGGACTCCTTCTACCAGAGTAAGAGACTTCAATGAAACTCCGGTTATTATGGTTTGATTACCCCACCCCACCCCCCAAAAAATGTCAACATTACCAGAAATTTAGATTCAAGTATGCCTCCTTTGTACTAACCCATCACCCATCACCCCTGTTTAGCCTTACCTGGCAGTGGGTGCATGTACATAACAAAAGGCCACCTTTGTTATGTTGTTATTACTGTTTTTCTTTTACATTTTATTGTTGGATGTAACTGGGACCCTGTGTACATAATCTCGTTTCATCACATGTACCACATGTGGTGCGAATGACAATAAAGATTCACTGACTCTGACCCTTTCTCAATTCAAGGAGCAGTGTGGGGATCAGGTTTTAAAGGCTGAGATAAGATACACACATACCTATGTAAATTGACAAATCACACCTCACACCTTAACAGTAGATGTTTCTTAAGGTCTTTGTTAGTCTAATTCACAGATGAGGCTCCTCTGTTCCCATCAGGTGTGAAAATCGTCTGGGAATCAGTCCTAAAGCTGCATTATACATTTTTGAAAGTTAGAATCTGATGCGTCCTCCTCTGTTGAGAAGGTCTTTCTCTCTTAATATACAGAGACTCCTGTGTTTGATTACTTTGAGCCCATCTCACCTGCTTTGTTGTTCAGCTTAAATTAATCTCCTTTGATACATGTTGCCTGCACCAAATTAAAAATAAAGGGCTCACTGCACAATTCAGTGAACAAAAGGATGAGAAATGTTCTTTGTCTGGGCTGTTGTCCACCTGCAATGGCAGCAGAGGAAGTGAATTGTAGATTTTGCCCCGTTTATACTGTTTATGTTCTGTCTGTTTTTTGTTGTTAATTTTTTATTTTCATTGTTTTTGCTCACTTCAAGACAATTTCATGGTGAAGCAATAAAGACCCACTGTGATTCTGAATTTTTTTATTTGTTACAGATGACAATAACTTGAAGTAGCCATTAAACTTCCAAGTCAACGCTTATTCGAATATTGAAATAAGGCTCGTTACATATTTTTTCAGAGAAACAACAATTTTTCTTCCATAAGCATTTAAAAATAAATAAATAAAAAGAAACAAGGTAATTCAGTAATGTTTCATTATCCTTTTCCCTAACTACATCGCAGTGATGAGACTGGAACCACAACCCGTACAGTTTCCTCCCTAGTTCTTGAAAACCTAACCTTACACTTTGCATAGGCACAACGACCAATGATTCTTTTCAGTGGGAGGTATGTTGCATAAGAAAAAGGCTCAAAACCCAATTCCCAAACAGAACATGAATCACTATGACTGTAATAATATCTATCACCATGTTGTTTAAACCATTTAACCTCCGCAACAGTATGCTCAGCTTTAACTGTCTTTCCTTATCTTTTTTCAAAAAGACTATGACCTTAAGCATTCTGGAAATCAACGCTGGTCGAGCTGCAGCTTTCAGATCAATAACAGGTTCTCCAGTTTTCTCGTCATTTCTAAGCCACCTTGCAAAAACACATGACTTTGCATCAGCTCTGTAGTCTCCAGTTGATAGTAATTCCCCTCCTAGTGTGCATCTGTCAAACCTAATGGCATTGAAAGACACTCTATGTACACAGTCATTCTTGTACAAAGTCTTAAGCATTAGAAGGAGAGCATCACTTTCTTCGTACGAAATATGCCTTCGGTGTAAAGGTGGAAGCAGAGTCTCCAACGTATCATCAAATCTGAAGTCATGTGGAACATCACTGTCTGACATAATTTTAAGCCTATTTATCTGGTCCATATTTAGTATGTAGCTGCATTTTGATGCTATTTTTTTTAGAAAATTGAAAATGTTGTTCAACCTGTTTTGGTACACATTTATCTTTCTGAAATACCTGCCAATCTAGCAACCATTTACGCATCATAATGAGTTCTGCATGTCGGTTATTTGTATGGTAGTCACCTAAAATCCCATTAGCCCTTTCAAAAGAAAAACACCAAAATGAATGTACGGGGCCATAGTCTATGCAGCACGATTGTAGGTGTAAATGAAGGTGTAAGTTCATGGTACACCACTCTTTTCCATATTTGTTCTCAAATAAATTGCAGAAAATTTTGAGACACCTGTGTGCATCATCCAGCTGACTTGTTGTCACAATCCGAGAACAAAGTATCCTTGCAGCAGAGACAAAAGACTTCCAGATATTATAATCTGCTTCATGCAAAAGACCTTTCAGGGCATACAAAGAATAAGTGCATACCCAAATCTTCCACTGGGCTGCTGTAAAACCTTCAAACGCTGACTCAATCTTTCCAGGAATTCCAGGATCAAGGTCATTTGGGACTTTTAGGGAATCTACTCTTGACTGTAAACTTATGAAGGACTGCCTATTCAGTATACCTTTTTCTTTCCACACTTGCATTACTCTTTTGGCAGTGCCCTCCAAGATATTATGCATGGGATCAATAACATGCATTCTAACAGGGTCAAAATAAGGCAAGTCATGAAGAATACTATACCTGGCACCATAAATTCCTTCTAACCTTGCTTGATCTGCCTTTGATTTGGCTATTTTTGCTTTCCTGGCATACAAAATGTGATTTACTTTTGACCTAGGGAGCCACTGATCACACTGGAAACCCGAGTAGTCGACCTTGTTATCAATGGTTCTTGGAAACTCTTTTAAACATTTAGAACATCCCATTTTTGCCATGTGCCCTAGAAACCCACCAGTCTTGCGAGATGCTGGGATATCACTTGACAGACACAGTAGAGCAGCTCTGTATTGTTGCTTTCCTAAAGCCGAAGAGTCTAACAAGTACACCCCCTTCCACAGGTCATGAAGGTCATCAACAAGTGGTTTCAAGTAGGAATTAATATGCCCTTTAGGTTCATGTGGTCCAGGAATGATTCCTGCGATTATAATATTCTCCTGCTTAAATCTCTCCTCACGAGGAAGATTCATTACAACTAGGTACATCACACCTACAGAATCTTTAACTTTGTCATAGGGCTGAAACCAGTCAACATTAAGCATGAGACCCAGATTACATGCTTCAGAAAGGAATGGCTTGCCATCATAAGCTTGAAAATCTTTCCAAATCTGTCCATCAAACACATCAGCATATACATTGTCACACACTTCTCGTTCTCTCCACTTTTCAAAGGCTTCATTAAAACCTGGTCTCTGTGCTAAATCCTGCAAGCTCTTTGTAATGTTTCTATAGCAAAAGCTACGTTTGGGATATAAATAGGTTAATCCTTTTTTTCCAATGGCTGTTTTCAAAAGCAAAGTCCCACATTCCTTACGATGCCGCTTTTGTGCATGTTTTCGGAAACTAACATGACTACATCTTGCTGATTTATTTCTTATGCCGCGTCCATCCTTTACAATTATGGTTGCCTCCTCAAGTGTATATATTTTGTCACAAACTGGGCATGCCACATAGTGAATGAAGTCATCTTTTTTGAGTGAAAGTATTTTCCTGATCATATACATGGTTGAGGGAATTTTTTCAGCCAAATGTTTCAATGTAGCAATCTTTAAAATGCTGCCAACCACAAAAAGAAATGACTTTATCAGGTCTAACAATGCGATGTAAGCATTATCTGAAATTGTAAAATGTGATTTCCACATTGTGAGTTGAAGGATTAAATACGTAAACCATGAGTACTGAACATCATCAACTTTGCTGTTCTCATTCCTCTCTTCATCTGCTATCTCTTCCCATGCCTCTGCCACTTGAATGTCTTCTTCACTCCATTCCATTTCCTCATCTTCATTGCTGCCTTCAGTGTCTTCTTCACCTCCAACAGATTCTTCATCACTGCGGTCACTTTCCTCTTCACGGCATCTGGTGTTCCTCGTGCTGCATTCACTGTTGCTTGCACCTGGAACCACAGTTAACCATTCAGTGCAATCATCTGTCAAAATAACCCAACAATGACATTAATCTAATACAGAACTTAGATCCAACAATTTTCTCAGGTGATGTGGAAGCAGGCAGCCATATTAGCAGCAGCTCCTACTCATACAAATTTTATTCTAAATTAAACTTGGGGGAGTGGTGGCACAGTGGTTAGAGACGGTGGGCCTGTGATTGGAAGATCGCTAGTTCAAGCCCCGCTACCAACAACATCAAAAAATGTGGGTGGAAAAAGGTGAAACACCCACACCTGCCTCCACCCTCATTCGCCCCACTCTGGGCCCATGAGCAAGGCCCTTAACCCCCACCATCTGCTCCCTAAACAGGTCTCTCTTGAAAATGAGTTCTCGTGGCTCAATGAGACTACCTGTATAAATAAAGGGTCAATGAAAATGAAAACTACTTTTAGTTGTTAGTTCTGTGTTTCTTGATTTAGACCCAATCATGACTGGAGAGTATGGGACAATAGTATCACTGTATTGTTGACAGTTGGGCAGAAGGAATTGAGGAATAAGATCAGTATTAAAGCTGCAAGCAGCACTGAGGCCAAGGTGGGAGAATGATCTGAAGCGACCTCCCCCGATTCAGTCTCCCCACTTGCAATGCCCTCATTACTATTTCACACATTATTAACATTCCGCACTTTAGAAGACTACAACAGACACCCCCCTCCCCCCGGCTCCACTCTTGTCTTCACAGAACCTCATTATTCTACAGCACAGATCACAAAACAGAAAAGAATTGCTGACATATATGTACTTGCATATGGTTGTTTCTCTTCTCCATCAGCCCCGTAGAATGACTCGTCACTATCCTGTAACACAAATATAGGACAAATATTATTCCAGTTTCCCTCACTGGAAAAGATCAGCGTCACTTAAACATTGATCCATGCAGGTTTTAAAAGATTTTAAATCCACAAATATAATGTTTGGATGCAAAATTGAAATCAAGCATTAAATATTCAAGTGGAATCACATTTAATCTGATCTTATTTATAACTGATTGTAATATATTTTGCAAACAACTTAGGTGTAATTTGTTTCACATGTGGCACCAAATATATTTTAACAAATCTAGGAATTTTACAGAAGGTCCATATCAGAGGTGCAGCTTTTCTGTGGAGAATGCCAAGAGACGCAAATGAGTGGTGTCACTTTCAAACAACACTCCAAAGCATACATCTCATAAATTCCAATTTTTAACAAATAATTTTCCTAAGAAGTGCTCTCATTCAGCAAGAAAAAATATTTAAGTCTTCTGGACAAGTTCTTTTTTAATGAAACGTTTCATCAGGAACTCATCCTATTCAGTGTAGTAAACAAAGGCCTGGCTGAATACCTGAGTGACTTTTTTTTGTAGGTTTGATGGGGACACATTCACACCTCCTAACTATTCAAACTCAACATCATCTTCCATCATGCCTTTGACTGCACTCCTGCCCCCACCTTTGGTCACCCAAGCTGTAACTATAATCTAGAGGAGATTTTCCAGAGATAGAAAACCAACAATCTTTATGTGCTTCAATAGAAGGCAATTCACTAATTGTTTTTAGAATACATTTTCAGTTTTCCTCTGAATTATCTATTTAATTGCTAAATCTACTAAGGCTAAATCTAAGGAGCTGTTTTAATCTTTCACAACTTCCATGCTGTTGGTTGTCTGTGTGTAACATGAATGTGAACTGAAACAATCAAGCACTCAGAACAAAAGTTGCACACCTTGTTGCTTACCTGTTTTTCATTACTGTCAAGAACAGCTGTGATTTCTTTGTTTTCTCTTCCATTTACTTGTCTCATTTCATAGTTTTCTCTAGGGGCCCCCTGAGATGAAAAATGAAAAAACACAACTTGTTTTTTTAGTACAGATAATTGCAAGTTTAATTAGCTTAATCTTTAAAATAAAAGACTTTGCACACAACATTTTGCATGTCTGATGGCATCATTTAAAATATTAAAGCAGATGTTTTGATCAAGCATACAGTAGTTTAGCAGTCTTTTTACAAACCGTTTTTTTACACTTACTAGAGTATATTTTCTTGAATGTATGTATCCATCAAAGACGTATGCTTCCTACATTTTCTACTAATATTTGAGACTATTTTAGGGTACTCTCTGTATAGTACTAGTACTTTACAGAACATAGTGCATGTGCATTATGCTTATGTACATTAAAAACATCCCCTAGCCAAAAGTCATGATGAATGTAAAGCTGTGTGAATTTAGAAAGCAGATAAGAAATGTGACCAATCACATTGAAATGAGGATTAAGTCAATTTTGGTCAAAATGACCTTTGACTTTAGACTAGATGGAGTTGGAGGTTTATTAGAGCTGAAGTTTTTTTTTTTCTTCAGTGTGTTTCTCTGTTTTATTTGTATTTGTTCGACAGTCTTAAACTGTAAAGCACTTTGGTCAGCTTTTGTTGTTTTAATGTGCTATAGAAATAAATTTGACATTGACACTGACAATTACATTTTCAGATTTCTGGCTTTAAAAGCTACATTTTGATACCTGGATCATGTTGATAACTGTTGGATTTCATGTTTTATCTTTTATCATTATTTTAATCAAGCTTGAAATTTCTTTAATTAACTTACAATCATTTAAATATTAATCAGTTACTTTGATTTGAATTACTTAGTTAAATGGAATATTGAACATAACTAGTTCTAAAATCATCTAGTAGAAGTTCTCCTTTACTCACACACACACAGAATCACACGTGCAGGGACTGACACGCACACACACACACAGAACAGATGAGAATGTAGTTTGCTTAAACATAACTAGTAAAGGTGATAGAACTTAATAGAGTTGACTAAACTTAGTAAAGATGATAGAACTTAATAGCTGATTAAACTTAATTAGTAAGGACAGTAGAAAGTAGCATTGAATAGTTTAACAAGCATTTAATCGTTTAACAAGTATACTCAGCTCAAGAGAAAGTTAACAAAGAGCCATAAAACCATAAAACCTTATCTTTTGGTATGTGACCTCCAAGGCTGAAGAGCCCCGTAACCATGACAACGGAGTGTTTAAACCAATCAGGAGCAGTCTTGGTAAAATAAGGGAAAGAGTCAGAACCGAGGTCATTGCATTTTGCTGGAGGACTGCCATCAGACAGGTCTGTTCTTGGAATGCCCATTGTATGCATACAATTGTAATTGTATCTTGAATTCTGAGTACTTGTAAATCTGTCAAATAAATCTCTTTGAACTAAGGGACTGCTTCAGCTGTATTGAACACCAAATGTGGTTCTCATAAGCCACGTCATAACTTAAGTGGATCCAGAGATATGACGTAATAATATTTTAAAACTGGGATTTCCAGCTGGAAAGACAAAAAATGTTTTTCTGCCTCACATGGAAAAACTCAAAATGTTACGGCATTTTTCCTCAAAATCAAGTTGTTTGTAGGTACAGATCCAAAAAATTACTCAAAAAAATTTAAGATTGTTTTTCAGACAATTTAATCAATTGATCATTAATAAAACATGTATTCATAATATTTTGACAGAATTCGATTTTCGCAAACATTTTAATCAAAATATATTTGCTTATTTCTCCACATCCCACCTTTAGACTTCATCCTCATTTAGATATTCTGGGTCACATATATGCAAAAGTCATACATACCTTTTTGGTATCCACCTGTCCGTAGGTTTCTTTCTGTCCATATTTACGTAAATGTTCATAGTATGTAGTTTTACACACAATTTCTCTACAGTGGTCACAGTAGATGTACCTCGGGTTTGTTTTCATTTATTTTGCTGGCGTAGTCATGATGTCCTGCATGAATATAACTCATATACTGTTTTATATACTGTATTCTTATCACTGTTTTATGATTCATTTGATTGGTTGTTCACCCGCTGCGCAGCGGTAGCGTTCGATTTCATTGGCTGCTTCCTGTACTCTAGCCAATCATATCAAACCTACAGGTAGCCACGCAGATTAAATTACGGTCCGAGGAGATACCATACCATACCATACCAATTTATTTATATAGCACTTAAAACAGCAACAAGGCCAACCAAAGTGCTGTACAAAAGAACACAAACATGCACAGCAGACAGGAAAACATAAAATAGAAATACAGATACAAATAGCAGCAGGAGCTAACTAAAATGGCCAACAGAGTAGAGAACAGACCGGACCAAAACAAATCACACCGTGTTAAAGGCAAGCGAATAGAAGTGGGTCTTCAAGCGAGACTTAAAGACTGAGAGTGTGGGAGCCTGCCGGACACTCAGTGGCAACTCATTCCGCAGTCGTGGACCTGCAACAGAGAAAGCCTTGTCACCTCTGAGCTTACGACGGGTTTCTGGGACTGAGAGAAGCATCTGGTCTGCTGACCTCAGAGAGCGCGGTGGGACATATGGCTGCAGAAGATCAGTGAGATAGGATGGGGCGGAACTGTTCAGTGATTTAAAAACATACATGAGAATTTTGAAATGGATCCGAAGGTGAATGGGTAGCCAGTGCAGGGAGGCCAAAACTGGCGTGATGTGCTCTCTATAGCCTGTACCAGTTAAAAATCGGGCTGCAGCATTTTGGACCAGTTGTAGACGAGCAATGGAGGACTGGCTGATTCCAAACAGAAGTGAATTGCAGTAATCAAGCCTAGATGTTATGAAGGCGTGGATCACTGTCTCAAGGTTCTTTTTGTTGAGTATAGGCTTCAGCTTAGACAGCCGTCTCAGCTGAAAAAAACAGGATTTGACCATCATGTTTACGTGACTGTTGAGTTTTAAGGACGGGTCCATTATCACCCCCAGATTAGTCACCTTTTGTTTCTCTAGCGGGGCTAGAGAGAAAAGGTCAATGTCATGGTTCATGAGTGAGCCACTGGGATGGAACAGCATGACTTCAGACTTCTTCTCATTGAAGCTTAAGAAGTTTAAAGCCATCCAGTCCCGGATGTCAGCCAGGCAGTCAAGAAGAGGCTGAATAGAGCGTGTGCCTCTGTGCCTCAGGGGGAAGTAAATTTGGCAATCATCGGCATAGAAATGAAAGGGTATGTCGTGTTTGCGGAAGATAGCACCTAGTGGCAGCAGGTATAAAGAAAAGAGAAGGGGACCGAGGATGGACCCCTGCGGTACCCCCCACTGGAGTGCGGTCGATGCCGAACTGAAATCTTTGATATTGACACAGAAGGTTCTGTCAGAGAGGTAGGACCCAAACCATTTAAGGGCTGACCCTGTGATGCCCACCCACTGCTCCAGTCTAGAAATGAGGATATTGTGGTCGATGGTGTCAAAAGCAGATGTAAGGTCCAATAGGACAAGCAGCACAGAATCACCTGCGTCTGTGGATATGAAAATGTCATTAAAAACCTTCAGTAGAGCAGTTTCAGTGCTATGGAGAGATTTGAAGCCAGATTGGAATAACTCAAGGATAGCGTGATCCCCCAAAAACTGTTTCAACTGAGACTCCACAATTTTTTCCAGTAGTTTAGAGGTGAATGGGAGTCTGGAGACAGGCCGGAAGTTGGACATGACTGAGGGGTCAAGGTTAGGTTTTTTCAGGAGGGGCTGGACAGCAGCATGTTTAAAAGTCTTTGGCACCACACCTGAGGATAAACTGCTATTCAGAATAGTGAGGATAAAAGGACCCAGGGTAGGAAAAACTTCCTTTAGCAGTCGAGGGGCGACCACATCAAAGGGGGAACCAGATGGCTTCATGCTGCACATTACCTGCTCCAGAGAGGACAGAGAGATGGGCTCAAAGTGGTCAAACACAGCCACGCACTGAGATGGGATGGACAGATCATGAGCTGGTCACATCATCACAGGAGATGCCTGTGATAGTTTTTTTCACTTTGTAATTGAGTTCACGCCAAGTAGCACGTAATGTCTGGGAGAAAACGACAACGCGCTGAGTCTTCAGACTCAGAGGACACCAATGAGACGAATGTTAGGCGTAATGTCAGCTCACGCCAAAGAAGCCATGAAACTCCCGTATGTGGGACTTCACAACGAGGCCAAGCAAAACGGCGCCTCGTTGGATCCAGAGGGAGATCTCACAGTCCGGCGACTGATGTCACATTACATCAAGTGTGGAAGTAAGTTGACATTGTTTTTTTACGCCATCAATTTGTTTCATTTGTTGAATATGAGGAGTTATTTGTGTTTAGCTTCGCAGAGAAACTGATCAGTAGCGGCTCTTGATTAATTGGTGGGGTGGACATTGACACAGATCCTGGAATTATTATATTTTATATAATATTTTTCTTATGTAGCCTAATGTAATCAGTAACAATATATTATGCAGGTTAAATGCAAATTTATATAAACATAAGCTATAGAGTACGTTGCTATTTACCTTTTATTTTTGCGCGCCGCTTTTTTTCTCCATCTGCGCTGCTGCGGGTTCGAGGTTGTGTCCCGCACACCACGCAAAACACTCTCTAAGTAATGCACATAGAGGTAAAAGCTTTTTCCCTTATGAACCAGGACACGGTGAGATTTAGGCTACTAATTTTAACAGTTTGAAAAAAGATGGACCGCTCTGCGCGCGGAGATGAATTCACTGCCGCAAACGCACATCATTTCTCCGACTGATCGGCACACAGAAAAACACATATTCATCACTTTAGGACCTATTAATTATATTCTGTTGCTTTAGGCATTTATCTTTTACTGTTTTAAACGTTATGAATTTCACAAATTGCGTTGGGATAAACATCCTGGATCGTCTTCCTCACACACACAGCTCCTCGCATCGCATTTGCCCCATCGCTAGCTTCGTTTTCTGTAATGTTTGTTCCAATTTGCTCAGCCATTAACTGAAATGTTGCAAAACAACTGAAAATGTTTCAGGGCTCTGTCCAATGTACACCAAAGGATGGACAAGATGGAGGAGATGATGGCTGCAAAACTGGACGGGCTGACTGAGGCGGTCGCAGAAATAAAAGGCCAATTGGTGGCGGAAGCCTCAACTCGACACACACCCACTTCATCACAACTCATCCCCAAGGCCCTGTCTGTAAGTTATACACTAAGCTGTGTTTTGTTGTACTCAGATTTATTCTGTAGGTCGAAACAGATCTATGATCTGATCATAGTACCACATACAAATGTCAATTAAACAATTAATGAATTAATTACATCAAGGCAAAACAAAAACTTCACCCACAACCTCCTCTTTAAGTGATGGAGAATGATTGAACTGCATCTGCACTTTAAAGAATAGCTTAAGTGGTTATCAAGGTTAAGTATTTTGTTTGAGACACTGTGACACACATTTCCTCTCTCATGAGCTAACTGTTCTCTGTGATATTGTTTTGTTTTGTTTTGCTTTTCTGTTTTTATAGCGGGAGGTAAAAAGGATCCACAGGAGTCTGGAGGACGAACATAAATACAGGGGAAATGAGAGGTAAGATATTACTAACCATGTGTTAGTCTGTCCTCTGATTACAAGGTCGCTGATAAATATTTTTTCCTTCAGAGGGTACAGCAGCATCACTTAGCAGTTATTTATTTCTTGGATCCAAGACCATTTACTGATGCTTTAGTAAAGTGGTTCCCAAACTTTTTCTGCAGCACCCCCTTTTCAATTATAAGAAATATTTTGAGCCCCTCCAACCAGATATGTAAATAATCCATTTTCAAACTCCATTGAAGTTTATTTCACACCTCCACTTATTTTTATCAGTTGAACAAAATTTGTTAGGCTGAAATGACACCTTCAGTCTTTTTGTATTTATGACCTGACAAAAACCTGTCCTTTTATGATAGCAGTGTCCAAGCATTCATTTTTCTATTAAGTGCCCCACCCCTCTCCCCACTGTAGGAACCACTGCTTTAGTTTAAAAATAATATCACTTTAAAGAACTCCAAAACACATTTTCACTGCAGCTGTTTGATATATCATAGCTTATGTTGCGTGATTCATTTCTGATTTCTGAAATGTAATCTGTAGGTTCACGTCTGAGCACAACAGCGCAGTCACAAGCTCCGTGTCACGGACAGTCATGGATGAGGAGGAATATGATTCATCTTTGATAAGAAGTAAGTTCTGATTTTAAAATTGGTTTTACCAGAGACACAAGGTTCATTTAAGTATAGTTTACCACTGTGAAACAAAAAACACAATCTCAGTCTTCTGTGTAATTCTACAAAAACACTAACACTAAGTGCAGACAAATGACATATGTCACTTTTTGTGTTCATAGGAGCCTGCAACAGATATTTTGAAAATATCAAGAGGGAATCCAAGTTGACCGAGGACAACAAAATGGAAGAGGATCGGAGAGCCAAAGCTCTTAACAACAGAAGGCATAG
>NC_056501.1:20848310-20853171 GCF_014905685.2 Nematolebias whitei
TGGACCGCTACACAGGACAGATCAGAACCCTCCGCTCATTCACAGAGCACTGCACTAAAACCATGGATATACGGTGCGATCCGATGTGGTGATATCTCCGTATTCTTCACATATACGTACAATTTCCGGGAAATTCCGTATCGCATCCCCGGCAGATTCAGTTTTCGGATATCCCCGTATACGGACACAAATGGATCCTAAAAAAATCCCAAAATCCGGATACTTATCTGCGGCAGATCCCGAAAATATGTGACTCTGTTATCCCTCGGGATTCCAGCTTTAGATCTCTTTGCATTCTTGCCGCATCTTTGACGTATGGTTGGTTTCAGATTCACGCATATACGTGACAGATGTCTGTCGGATATTTACAGATTTTTATCTGCGAAGGATCCTGAAGTATGCGATCCCTCGGAGTTCCAGCTTCAGATCTCGTTGCATACTTGCCGCATTTTTGACGTATGGTTGGTTTCAGATTCATGCCTATACGTGACAGATGTCTGTCGGATATTTACAGATGTTTATCTGCGAAGGATCCTGAAAAATGTGTGCATGTGATCCCTCGGAGTTCCAGCTTCAGATCTCGTTGCATACTTGCCGCATCTTTGACGTATGGTTGCTTTAGATTCATGCATATACGTGACAGATGTCTGTCGGATATTTACAGATGTTTATCTGCGAAGGATCCTGAAGTATGCGATCCCTCGGAGTTCCAGCTTCAGATCCTTTTGCATACTTGCCGCATCTTTGGCGTATTACGTGGCAGATGTCAGTCGGATATTTACAGATTTTTCATTTATGCAAATTTGAGAATCTGATATACTCTGCCTGTAAATACAGGTTTGGCATGTAGGTAAGCCTTCAAGTAAAATAACTATATCTTAACATGTTTCCAATGGTTAGTTGTTTTTTTGTCTTGCACTCCATTTAGTTTTTATTTGTAATACGTGAAGTGCTTTATATAACTATTTAAATCTGCTATAGGCTACAAATAGTTGGCTTCTAAGATCTTTAACATTTTAAGATCACCCAGTTTTTTACATCAAAATTAATGAGTCTTTAATTTTGGTTTATGTACCATCATCATGATGTACAAATCACAAGCTGGACCAGTAAGCACATTACCATTTCAATAAGAACTATGAAAAATCAGTATAATAAACAGTTTATGAAGCAGTCTAGTAAATACACAGTGGTTTGTATCTTCATAACACATACTAATGCAAACATATCATAGACATGAAAACACTGACCATGACTTTCTTAAAGATTTTCTTTTTTTTATTAAAACACACACACACAAAAAAAAAACCCCTACGGTTTCATTTGTAAAAAAATCCAACCTACGGTTTCATTTGTAAAAAAAAATAGTTGTTGGTGCCTCTTGGAGGCTGCCTCAGGCTGCATTTCCCACTGGGCACTCTGCAATGTAGCCATCCATTCTGCAGGGCTTTGTTTGAAGCTCAGCAAGTTTGTACTGGCATCTGTCTAAAATGTCCTAGTTTTGCTGCTCTCCCATTCAGGTGGATAAACTTTCCATGTGTCTTTGTCTTCGTGTCGGTCTCGTACTCATAGGCATGTTGGCACCCCCTCATTCTTCATCATTTAAAATGGAGCGACCAACAGACCGCCGTGAATTCAAAAGCTTCAACAGAAAACACAGAAAACACAAGGTCAATAAGAGCACTTTTTAAAATGTATACATAACAAAAAGCAAATGCATCCATATCTCAATTCTTAGATTCTCAAACAAAAAGTTTACGGATGTTCCAAAAACCTTTTTTTTAATCTTCCCATATTGAATATTTTTAGTAACTCATATCTACCAATAGATGGCGCTTTAACACATCTTTACACGAGGACCCAGAATTTAATTAAAAGTTTTACTTCTTCTGCATTGCCAGAAACTATAGTTTCACACATCTACAATGATGTAATGTGAGACTAAAGCAAATCAGATATATTTTGCATTCTAATTCTAATTCTGTTTCCTCTAGGATTTTTTTTTATTTTTAGCTAGTTTAGTTTTAGCTTAACCTCAGTGCTAACAATGGCTCTTGGCTTGGTAGCCATTGGGGGTCCTCCCCCAGAAAATTTTGAATAAAATAGATGCCATTTCCTGCATTCTGGTGTATTTAACATCTAGTTTTACCTACATATGTAAACTATTCAATAAGTATTTTAGAGTTAATGGCAGAACAAGAAGTACCCTGAGACAAACATGCAGCATTAACACAGTGTGAACATTATTCAAGAATTGTTTCTATAAGAACATTATCAAATATTTTATGTGAACGTAAGATACTAGCAATCACAGCATTGTAAGAGGGGGACAGTTGAACCCGGAGGCCTCCACCTCTGTTTAATGATGGACGGTTTCTTTTCACAAAGATGGCCTCCTTTACTCCTCTCTCAGTCATCGTTCCTCTCTATCAAGGAGGAACGATGACTGAGTTTGTCTCAGCTCCTCAGACTGAAGAAATCTTTTTGATACAAAGAAGAATCTGTCCAGAGGAATTAATTTATTGAGCCTGCATCAGGACAATAATCTGTAAAGCTTTAGTATATTTGATAAGGAAAACTCATTTTGACTTAACCAATTAATATATAATTAATATATTGTCATAACTCAGAACAAATCTCCCCTTTTTACAAAGCCTTATGATCAATTCAGGCCAGTTTCATTAAAGGGTTGAATCATTTAACATCTCAAGACACTTTTCATATACAGCAGGTCTTCACCAGACTCATACTCTTCATTATATAATTATAATAATATTCAGTCAATGAGTACTCTTACCTGCCCACTCTGTGCTGCGTGATGTGGAGCTGCATCTTGGGTGCTACAAGACAAAGATTCAGTTATGTGGCGTTGCATTATAATATTATTTAAATTATATAACAGTATGTTAAGTCACAATGCCACACACCAACAGTTCATTGACTTGATAACTTGAACGGTGTTTTGCAGGAAAATCCAGGAAAGTATTCTAAGTTGATTTGTAGTTCTAAACATATTTAGTGGTCATTTTTTGTCCAACATTGATTACTTCCAGCCTAGATCACAATTATATTAGCAAATACACTTAGACAATGACATCATAAAACAGCTTTTAGAAAAGCAAATAGACACCTCTCACTGAGGAGTTGCCCAACAGTGGTCAGCAGCCACTGGTTATAGATGTCTCCCATTCCCCCTGTATGAGTGAAAAGTTGTACTGAGCAGAATAAAATGGACAAACAGCCTCAACTTGACGTGACGCTGACAACGCCATGTTGTAAAAGGTCGAGTAACACACCGGTAAAACTACATATTTTACGCTCTAACCACATGCTTGGTCAAAAATAATTAGAACTAAATATGTGAAGCAGCAACTTACTGAAAATCGTAGATCCGCTTGGCTTTGAATCAAACACGTCGCGTTATCCGAGAAGGACCTCGTTTGTGTTATCCCGCCAATGTAATACCGGAAGTGTCTTCTTCTTCTTCAGTTAAACGGCTGTTGGAAAACGGTGCATTACCGCCACCAACCTGTAAGGAGTTTGGCGACGTGGACAATTTAATTTACAGTTAAGACTCAAAAGGGTTTACTTGTGTGTTTTATCTGTAAATTAAGTTGTTTCATGGACTTTATTTTTTCATTTAAATAGCCTGCATCACACTTTCAAGAGACGTTTACCTAACAGAATAAATGAAAAGAAGAAAATGGACAACCATATGTTTATATTGTTGAGGTTTGTAAAGTCAGTAAAATTAAATATTTTATCATTATTGATGAAAAGTTGACATGAAAACCTCACATAAACTAAGAATAAAAAATAGCTAAATCTGTTGAATTGCTGTACAAAAAAACCAATATAGGATGTCACAGTGAGCTCATCCATGAAGTCATTTGCTAATCTGAAGAAGTTCCAATCTGTAGTTGTTCCAATCTGTAGTTGTTGGCTCTATTTTATATTTAAAGTATATGATTACAATTATAAATACCATTAGACTAAATGTGATTCCACATGTGATTATCATTGCCATCTTAAATGATCTTACAATTTTCTTACTTCTTTTGTTTGCTTTATGGTTTATCGTATGTGACCCATCACATCAAAATGAGGATTAAGTCAAATTTGGTCAAAATGAGCCCATTACATCTTCAGATTTGTGGCTTTCAAAGCTATATTTTGATACTGGATCATTCTGATATCAGAAGGGGATTCAGAGATATGACTTAATTTGGCTTGTTGGTTACAATAATACATTAGGCTATTATTTGGTCTGAAACCTAATTGTTTAAAATTTTAATAAGAATTTTTAAAAAAAATTAGGCTTTTTTTTTTTTTAGACAATTCAATCAAATGTTACACTGATAGAACATTTATTTGTTATATTTTGATAAAACGCAATTTTTGCAAATATTTTACTCAAAACACTTTTAATCCTCACTTCGATGTGATGGGTCACATATTACCTTTTATTGTACTTATATTAAATGAACAGTTTATAAAGTAGTTTAGTGAATCAGGTGTTTTACACCTAACTGCACATTAATATCATATACATAGAAAACAAAGAATTTGTTAAAAGATTTTTATTAACACACACAAAAAAAAAACTTCACTTCAAATACGTTTTGTCTATGCCTCTTGGAGGCTGCCTCATGCTGCATACGCCACTGGCCACCCTACGATATACCATTCTGCTCGACTTTTGTTGCAGCTGGGCAAGTTGGCATTGGCACCTATTCAAAATGTCCGTGAGCTTTGTTGCCCTCCATTCAGGTGGATACACTTTCCACGTTTGGCCGTTTTCACTGTCTGTCTCTTCATCGCTCATCAGACATGCAGACGCCCCTTCAAGATATTTGAACTC
>NC_056501.1:20853271-20856137 GCF_014905685.2 Nematolebias whitei
ACACACTGGTCTTACCTGACAGGAGGAAAACATCTGAGGAGGTAGGATATGGCTTTTTATTGGAAACCATCTGTTGCAAAATCTCGTCAAACGTTTATTGTTTGCAACCTGCAATCATCTTTTTGTTCTCTGCTACTGCTTTGGTTCTGGCTGTAAAGTGACGCTGTCGGTGTTGAGCCTCTTCATTTTTTTTTTTTTTTTTTTGCTTTAAAAACTAATTATACTTTTTCCCTAGTGATTTTTAGCAAGTAGTTCATTTAAGAGCATTAACATGTTAGTAATAATATTAACATCTTTGTCTGAACTCCGGGGTGTTTTCATAAACGGACGTCTCAAACATTTTCCCCACGAGCGGGTTATAGGCCATCACTGTCCATGGTTCTGAATTCTTTAACTCTAGTAACTTTTTAAGATACTTATAAAGCTTTTGTTGTTGTTGTTGTTTTTGCAATATTATTATTATTAATAATAATAATAATAATAATAATAATAATAATAATAATAATAGTAATAATATTAATAATAATAATTTTAATATAACTTCTTATACGAGCTTTCACCACCAGTATTTTTTTTATTATGTCAGACATTTTTTTTTATTTTTATTATATTTTCCCCTTTTTCATGCGGTTTCTGCTTCTTCAGGTTATCACCGCAGACTCAACCTCCTTCATCTCAGTACCTTAAAAGCATTCTCTGTCCTCTCTGCAGCTA
The DNA here is from genome assembly GCF_014905685.2 of Nematolebias whitei. Taxonomy (NCBI): domain Eukaryota; kingdom Metazoa; phylum Chordata; class Actinopteri; order Cyprinodontiformes; family Rivulidae; genus Nematolebias; species Nematolebias whitei. The sequence goes on from NC_056501.1 coordinate 20,853,986, forward strand.
CCTCCATGTTTAAACTTCCTCTCTAACTCATATTTATAGTCGTGTTTTCCTGTGAGCTCGTTTTCCACTCATTCATCGCTCTGACACGTTTTGTTGTTTTAAATTTTAGTGGATGTGAGTGGAAATCTGTAAATTACACAGCCTTATTGTGCCTTACATCTTTTCCGTTGAACATACTCTGGGTGTCACTGCAATACTGAGAACGGATGATGTTTCCTCCCTGCAAAAGTCTTTGTTCTGCGTGTTAAAGCAGAAATGCGTCTGACGTCGAGCAATCTGCAGCTGCAGCATCGTTCCGCGATAAATCACTTTTAATTTCCATTCCAGTTCTTTATGTCACGAAAGGATGGGTAACTATATGCAAAGCAGAAGAAAATGCAATTTATTTTGGCTGCATGTATTTATTTGTCTTCTCGTCGGAAAGCGGGGCTTTGCTCAGATACGATACTCCGTACCGGAGGAGGTGAAAGAAGGATCTGTTGTTGCGAATCTCGCCAAGGATCTTGGCCTGGATCTCTCGCTGCTACCTGATCGACGTTTTCGGCTCGTCTCCGGATCCAAGGACACACTTTTTGATGTGAACCAGGACAGCGGGGATCTCTTTGTCCGGAAGAAAATCGACAGGGAGGAGCTTTGCCAGGGGAGCGCTGCATGTTTAGTGGAGCTAAAAATCCTGGTGGAAAATCCTTTGGAGATGCACTACGTGGCTGTAGAAATCACAGATGTAAATGATCATTCACCTAGGTTTCCCAAAGAAGAACAAGCGTTTAAAATATTCGAGCAAACGTCACCAGGGAGGCGATTTCAGCTGCACGCTGCTCGTGATCCAGATGCAGGCTCTAACTCAATACGTACGTACACACTAACACCGAATGAACACTTTGAGATAGATGTCCGTCAAAGCGACGGGGATAAAACACCATTTCTGGTGCTGAAGAAATCTTTAGACAGAGAGCAGAGTAATAACCATCCATTGGTGGTCACAGCTGTAGATGGAGGGAAACCTCCGAGATCAGGAACATTGAATGTCTCTGTTATTGTTCTGGACAGTAATGATAACCGTCCTAAATTTAGTAAAGAAACCTATCAAATTGAAGTACAAGAAAATCCAATAATTGGCAGCACAATATTTAAAATAACCGCAACTGACCCAGATGAGGGTTTGAATAGCGAAATCGAATACAGTTTTGGAAAGACACTGAACGAACGAGTCTATGATAATTTTGATTTGGATAAAATTACAGGTGAGATAAGAATCAAAGGTGCTGTCGATTATGAGGAAACCAGCATTTATAAACTGGACATTGAGGCGTTAGATAAAGGGACACCTCCACTAACAGGTGAGTGTAGACTCATCATAAACATAAAAGATATGAATGATAATCCACCTGAGATTGAAGTCACATCACTGTCAAATTCAGTGTCTGAAGACTCAAAGCCTGGCACAGTTATTTCACTGCTTATTGTGACAGATACAGACTCTGGAGTTAATGGGAAAATAATTACAAGCATTACCTCAGATGGGCCCTTTGAACTTAAACCTTCATATAAGGAAAACATTTACTCAGTTGTCACTAAAGGTAGATTAGATAGAGAAACTGTGTCACAGTATGACATAACAATAAAAGCCACTGACTGTGGGGAACCGCCTTTATCAGCTTTTAATACATTTAGCATTAAGATATCTGATGTAAATGATAACAGTCCACATTTCTCAGAAAACCCAATAAACTATTACTTCAAAGAAAACAACATTGCGGGAAATGCAATATTATCTGTTAGAGCAACAGACAGAGATGCAAATGAAAATGCAGCTATTTCATATCACATTGTTAGAGAAGGAAAAGCAAATGATGTGTTATCCTTCCTAAATATAAACTCGGATACAGGACAAATAACTGCGCTGAAGAGTTTTGACTTTGAAACATTGAAAACTTTCCAGCTCCAAGTTGTGGCCACAGATTCTGGAGCTCCGTCTCTGAGCAGCAACGTGACAGTGAACGTGTTCATTCTGGATCAGAACGACAACTCTCCAGTCATCCTGTATCCAGTCAGCTCCAATGGTTCTGCTGAAGGTGTGGAGGAGATTCCCCGCAACGTGCACACAGGACACTTGGTGACTAAAGTCAGAGCCTATGATGCTGATATAGGA
>NC_056501.1:20856237-20859111 GCF_014905685.2 Nematolebias whitei
AACACACTGGTCTTACCTGACAGGAGGAAAACATCTGAGGAGGTAAGCCCACGTTTCAGCTATAACCTAAAATAATTTTGATTTTTCAAATATTTTTTCTCTTATTTTGAGTTACAGGAACCATACACTTTACATTTCTTATTTCTCAATTTATTGTCCTCTATAACAAGTGACATTTTTTGTGATATTCCAAAAAAAACAAAAAAAAACAAAAAAAACTTAAAAGTAACTCTTCTGTTTGGGTTCTGAGTCGTGACTCCTTCCTTTTTTATTTTTATTATTATTATTTTTTTTATCTCAAATCACTCTTATGAACCAAATGCATATGTTCAGCGTCTGAATGTCATTAAGTTGTGTACACTTTTGAGAAACTTTTAAAATAGGATTTGATGCAAATATTTCGGGTTATTTCATCAAGGAATCATCACCAGGTCATTTCCTTGTTTGCTCGCTGTCCACGGTTCTGAAAAAATGTCCTCCTCTCCTGACGCTTTCACTTGTAAATGGTCGTTTTTCACTAGTCTGCTTTGGCGTGATTGCATTTTACATTAGAAAACTGATCGTTCAGTGCATTTTCAGCTTTTATAGATTTGCATGTTTGCTTTTTTACGAAGTGTGAAAGGTGCACAATTGTTTAAATTGCTAATCCTTTGCACCAAGTCTGCTGGCAAACTTTGCAATACAAACTGATTTTTGTTGGATCCTGTGCAAAAATCTCACCGATCATAAAGGATGTGGGACATTTTATATTGAGTGATCTCGTAATGTACTCGAATGAAGGGTTTAATGTTGATTGAAACTGTCATTTAAATGTAAAAGTGTTGAAGGAATACGGAATTGATAATCGGGATTTTTTTATTTTTTGTAAAATATGTAGTAGAGCGTGAAGACGTTATTTGGAGACAGAGTTGTTGCATTGTATTTGGTCCAGGAGGTGTCAGTGTGTTCCCAGCATTATTTATCTGGTGGTTCTGGTCCAGCCCTTCAAATGTTTTATTCTCGTCGGCAGAATGGAGGCGAATCCTTCTGACGGGAAGCACGTCGCTGTGCACATATAGACGAATTAGGGTCTTTTTTTAACCCTAATCATTTGTAATGTAATACCAATATACTTTGCTTCGCATGAGGACCTGTAAGTGGATTTAAATTTATACATATTTATTTTTATTTCAACCGAGACAATGGGAGCAGGAGGACAAAGCCGGGGGATGCGGTCTTGGTGGCTCGCTCTCAGTTTCTCTGTGATGCTCAGCTGCGTGGATCCGAGTTCAGCTCAGATAAAATATTCTATCCCAGAGGAAGTCAAGGTGGGATCTGTTGTTGGAAACATTGCGAAGGATCTGGGATTGGACGTAAACACGTTGGAGGAACGGAAATTTCGCATTGTGTCTGGAAGCAAAGAAGCTCAGTTTGAAGTGAGTCAGAACAATGGCGTCCTGTATGTGCACAGAAACATCGACAGAGAGCAGGTCTGTGAGAACGTGTCCCCCTGTCTGATCAACCTTAAACTAGTGGCTGAGAATCCCATGGAAATACATTATATTGGAGTGGAAATTATTGACATAAATGATAATTCACCGAGCTTTCAGGAGGAGGAGAAAATCTTAGAGATTTCTGAGTCTGTTCTCCCAGGGAGACGTTTCCAGCTGCCAAACGCGCATGATCCAGATGTTTCTCTTAATACAGTGCGTGTTTATAAACTAAATCAGAACGATTTTTTCAGTTTACAAATTCGAGAAAGTGGAGAAGTCAAGGTACCACTTTTAGTTTTGCAAAAGGCTCTGGATAGAGAAAAGGATAATGAACATAAATTGACTCTGACAGCTTTAGATGGTGGGAATCCTCCCAAATCAGGGACTCTGAACGTCACAGTCACAGTCTTGGATTCAAATGATAACCATCCTGTATTCAGTCAAGATATATATTCAGTTTCAATATCTGAAAATGTCAAAAATAATACCAGCGTAATTACGGTTAATGCGACAGATTTAGATGAAGGTGTGAATGGAGAAACTGAATATGTATTTGGTAATGAGCTTAATGCAGACTTATATAATATTTTCAGTTTAAATAAAGTCAGTGGGGAAATAAGAACAAAAGGAAATATTGATTTTGAAAGGACAGATATTTACAAATTAGAAGTCCACGCTAATGACAAAGGACATCCTCCGATGGGTGCAGACTGCACAATAATCATAAAAGTGTTGGATGAAAATGACAACGAGCCAGAAATAGAAGTGACTTCTCTCTCTAAACTGGTTTCAGAAGACTCCAAACCGGGGACTGTGGTTTCTTTAATTAGTGTCAAAGACCAGGACTCGGGTCTAAACGGTAAAGTGATCTGCAGTCTTTCAAATAATGTTCCATTTGATTTAAAACCATCATTCCAGGACAACATGTACTCTTTAGTGTTAAAACAGCGTTTGGACCGAGAGTCAGTGTCTCATTATGACATCACAATAACTGCTAGTGACTGCGGTCAGCCTCCTCTGTCCACATCCAGAACTCTGAGCATTGATGTGTCTGACGTCAATGATAATGCGCCCGAGTTTTTACATAATCCAATAGAACTTTATCTGATAGAGAACAACGTTCCTGGGAATCCAATTTGTTCTGTGTCTGCTTTGGATAAAGACTTGGCTGAGAATGCTGCTTTAAGTTATCATTTAGTCAGGGAGGAGAGCAGACAAATGAAAACAACTGCATTTTTGAACATCAACTCAGAAAATGGACAAATAACTGCATTGAAAAGTTTTGACTTTGAAAATCTGAAAACTTTCCAGTTCCAAGTTGTGGCCACAGACTCTGGAGCTCTGTCTCTGAGCAACAACGTGACAGTGAACGTGTTCATTCTGGATCAGAACGACAACGCTC
>NC_056501.1:20859211-20862021 GCF_014905685.2 Nematolebias whitei
CAAACACACTGGTCTTACCTGACAGGAGGAAAACATCTGAGGAGGTAAGACATGGCTTTTATTAAATCTTTCGTTGCTAAGTGTTGTCAAATATTTGAAGCCATCAATCCTGCAAGCGTATCTTTGGGGAAGTTTTTATCTAAAAAAGAAGAAATTGTTTTAGGCATTTAATTGTACATGCTGGGAAGTACTCATGTTTCTAAGTGTATTTTGTAATTTTAAAGAGTTTAAATTAAAAAGAAAATAAACAAATCAGTCTTTTATGGATATATCTTTTTTTATTGTATGACATTTTAGAGGTTTGGTTTGGTTTGGTTTATGTATGAAAAGCTTTTATCAATTTTTTTGGACTCGCATTTGTCAAGATTGTCTCATTGTTTGGCATTTTTCCACTTTAAATGTTATTACGTTTTCATTCTTTTTGCTGGTAATTTGAACTTTTAAATAAGCTCACTTTCTTTAATATTGCTGCATATTTTATTTGGATCCATTTTTTTTCTCAAGCCTTTGAGATTTAAGGGCAAATTGGGTCCGTGTTTTTGATGTTACTTATTGTTTACTTTCATAATTATAATAACATTAACACAGCATTTTAATAATATTGACCTTGAACTGTATTTAGTTTTCCATATACTATTTGAGCTATATTCATGTAAACAATTATTATTATTATTTTATTCATTGTAACAAAGTAGCCTAACAGTGTAACATTTAACTGAAGATGCTCCATGCATTTTTATGAACAAACTTAGATCTGTAATAGATCTATTTAACCAAACTTAATTCATGGAAGTGCTTCTTAAATAAAATAAGTTATCACGTTGGAGTAACTGTCAGCAAATTGTCTAATTTTCTAACACAGCTGAATGGCGGTGTATACCACCGTTAAAATTATTATTATTTTTAATTAACATAGATTTTCAGCCCACACGGTGTCAGTGTCATAAAGGGTAAGGTTGGTGTAATGGTGCTGGCCCTGCCCATTAAATTCACATTCTGTTCAGCTCGACAAGGAGACGGATTATTCGGACACGAGTCCAATTTATAGAAAAAAAAAATGGATACAATTAGCATGGGATCTAATTCTAACGGGGTTGTCCATGATTTCCTCAACGCACACTCTGTGTGATTACCTGTGAACGGATTTACGTTTTTATATTTTTTAATCAAACCGAGACAATGGGAGCAGGAGGACAAAGCGGAGGGCTGCGGTCTTGGTGGCTCGCTCTCAGTTTCTCTGTGATGCTCAGCTTGGTGGATCCGAGTTTAGCTCAGATAAAATATTCTATCCCAGAGGAAGTCAAGGTGGGATCTGTTGTTGGAAACATCGCGAAGGATCTGGGGCTGGACATCAGTTCCCTACTGGAACGGCAGTTTCGCATTGTTGCTGGAGCAGAGGACGTTCCGTTTACAGTAAATCCAAACAATGGCGTCCTGTTCGTGCAGGAAACGATAGACAGAGAGAAAACATGCGAGAGCGTGTCTCCTTGTCTCATTAACCTGAAACTAGTGGCTGAGAACCCCATGGAGATACATTATGTTGGAGTGGAAGTTATTGACGTTAATGATCATTCACCGAGCTTTCAGGAAGAGGAGAAAACATTAGAGATTTATGAGTCCACGCCCCCGGGGAAGCGTTTCCAGCTGCCCACTGCCCGCGATCCAGATGTGGCTGTGAATACGGTGCGTGTTTATAAATTGAATCACAACGAACACTTTAGTTTACAGATTCGAGAAAGAGGAGAGGACAAAATACCTTTCTTAGTCTTGCAAAAATCTTTGGATCGAGAAAAGGACAGTGAGCATAAAATGACACTGACAGCTTTAGACGGTGGGAATCCTCCCAGATCAGGGACTCTGAACGTCACAGTCACAGTCTTGGATTCAAATGATAACCATCCTGTGTTCAGTCAAGAAGTTTATTCAGTTACAGTATCTGAAAATGTCAAAGCTGATACCAGCGTAATGAAGGTTAACGCAACTGATCTGGATGAAGGTGTAAATGGTGAAATTGAATATTTTTTTGGTGATGAGCTTGACTCCAGAATATACGACATGTTTAGCTTAGATAAAGCCAGTGGTGAAATAAGAGTTAAAGGAGAAATTGATTTTGAAGAAGCTGATGTATTTAAATTAGATGTTCATGCAACAGATAATGGACACCCGCCCATGAGCAGTGACTGCAGGGTGATTATTAAAGTGTTGGATGAAAATGACAATGAACCAGAAATAGAAGTGACTTCTCTCTCTAAACTGGTTTCAGAAGACTCCAAACCCGGGACTGTGGTTTCTTTAATTAGTGTCACAGACCAGGACTCGGGTCTAAACGGTAAAGTGATCTGTAGTCTTTCAAATAATGTTCCATTTGATTTAAAACCATCATTCCAGGACAACATGTACTCTTTAGTGTTAAAACAGCGTTTGGACCGAGAGGCAGTGTCTCATTATGACATCACAATAACTGCTAGTGACTGCGGTCAGCCTCCTCTGTCCACATCCAGAACTCTGAGCATTGATGTGTCTGACGTCAATGATAATGCGCCAGAGTTTTTAAATAATCCAATAGAACTTTATCTGATAGAGAACAACGTTCCTGGGAATCCAATTTGTTCTGTGTCTGCTTTGGATAAAGACTTGGTTGAGAATGCTGCTTTAAGTTATCATTTAGTCAGGGAGGAGAGCAGACAAATGAAAACGACTGCATTTCTGAACATCAACTCAGAAAATGGACAAATAACTGCGTTGAAGAGTTTTGACTTTGAAAGTCTGAAAACTTTCCAGTTCCAAGTTGTGGCCACAGATTCTGGAGC
>NC_056501.1:20862121-20864749 GCF_014905685.2 Nematolebias whitei
CGGAGCTCCAGAATCTGTGGCCACAACTTGGAACTGGAAAGTTTTCAGACTTTCAAAGTCAAAACTTTTGAGCGCAGTTATTTGTCCATTTTCTGAATGAATGTTAAGAAATGGCGCCATATCTCTCTGAACTCCTTCACTTTTCATAATTCTATAAGATATTGCTGCATTTTCATTTAAATCTTTATCAGTAGCACTTATAGTAAATATGCACACGCCCGCAGTATTTTTTTCCACTAAGTAAAGTTCGTAGGGATCCTTACTGAAAACTGGCTTGTTATCGTTCACATCTGACACCTGAATGCTTAAAGTTTTAACTTTAGAAAGCTGAGGCTCCCCACAGTCAGTGGCAGTAACTGTAATATCGTAATGTGACACAGTTTCTCGATCTAAACGCCCCTTTGTGACCAGAGAAAACATGTTTTCCTCAACTGATGGAGTCAAATCAAATGGAACATCTTCTGAAATTTTACAAATTACTTTACCATTAAGACCCGAATCTCTGTCTGTGACACTTATTAGTGCTGTAACAGTGCCGGGTTTTGAATCCTCTGGGATTTGGTTAGACAAGGATGTTATCTCAATGTCTGGTTCGTTATCATTCACGTCTTTTATTTTAATCACAACTCTGCTTTGGGTTGTCCATGGTGGCTGGCCTTTATCTGAAGCCTGCATATCTAGCCTGTAAAGCTCTTTCTCCTCATAATCTACTTTCCCTTTGACTCGAATTTCTCCAGTGATGCTGTCTAATTCAAAAACTTCATGCATTTTTTTCTCTTGTATTTTTCCAAAGCTGTACTCAATTTCGCCATTTGAGCCTTCATCTAAATCTGTTGCGTTTAATTTGATCACAAGAGTTCCTATTGTGACATTCTCATTCAATAACACACTATATACATCCTTGCTGAACACAGGTCGATTATCATTTACATCTAAAACATTGATGGTCAGATTAAGAGTTCCAGATTTAAATGGGGTCCCTCCATCCAAAGCAGTTAAAACTAATTGATGCTCTGCTCTCTGCTCTCTGTCCAAAGGCTTTTTTAACACTAAAAAGGGCCTTTTGTCTTCTTCATTCTCTCTGATTTCAATATTAAAATGATCATTTTGATTTAATCTATAAAATCGAACTGACTGTGCACCAACATCAGGATCTCTGGCTGCATGGATCTGGAATAGAGTGCCCGGAGGACTGTTTTCTGCTATTTCCAAACGCTGCTCGCTTTCTGGGAAGGTGGGCGAGTGGTCGTTAACGTCAGTGATTTCTACACCGACATGATGTATTTCCAGAGGATTTTCAACAACGATTTTCAGGTTTATCAGACAAACCTTTGTTCCATCGCAGAGCTCCTCGCGGTCCGCATTTTGCGCAACGGACAGCACGCCATTGTTCTGACTTAACGCGAACAGAGCGTGATGTGGGCCAGAAACAATGCGAAAACGTCTGCTTGTCAAAGTGCCGATGTCGAGACCTAAATCCTTGGCAACGTTTCCCACAGGAGATCCAAACTGGACGTGTTCAGGAATGGAGTATTTCAACTGAGCCAAAATCCGATCCATAAAGCACAGCAGCGCAAACCCGGAGAACACGCAGCAGCTCAGTGTGCGTCTTTGTCTCCGCTCTGCCATTCCGAAACAAATATCTAAAGTCTTTTTTTTAGCAAATATCACCACAAAACGGAGTATGAAACTATTACATTAGCCTAAATACTGTAAGGCACTTCCAATAAGGAGGACGTTTAATGCGTAAAAATATAGCTCTTCATCTTGTAGGGCATGAATCCTGCGATGTGTATTCCATCAGAACACGAGCTCCTCTAACATTAAAAAGGCAGGGCATGTACATAAAATAAGCCTCAAAATCATCGGCTATGTCATACTGACACCAAGTGGCAATGAGAACAAGAAACGAAATGAAAACGGAGATTTTGACTTCATGTATTACTCTGATCATTAAACGCCTTTTCTGATTAAAAATAAATAAATAAAAATATTTTCATTAAAACAAATCCGAATTAGTCAACTAGAAGCTGGAAATGTGTTTATTAAAACCACAAGCAATATGCACATTATTAATGAAAAATGAGAATATTTAACGGTTATGTAAGTGGCCTGTATTCCATGCCATTATTTTTAAGAATACAAATCTGTTATTCAAACCATATGTACACTGCTCAAAGATCAAATGTGAAAAAAGGTAAATAATAGTAAGCTTGGAATGAAAACTTTGTTCTTAAAAAAAAAAAAAAAAAAAAAAAAAAACACTATTGTCGACCCAACCAGAAATGTTCATAATACTGTTTGCGTTAGAGCAGGAATGTGTTTTAACCTCCTCTTCTGCAACATGTATGTAGAAGAAGAATATAGATTGCTTAATATCAACTGGATGAAAGAGTGACATACTTTGTGTAAAATTGTGTGAATATATTTTTACCTGTATTAAAGTATTTTTAAATTAATCAAAATACATTCCTAAGTTATAGCACAAAACAAAATAAAGCTGACAAAAAAAGACAATTTCAGCACCATGGACAACGTCTCGGTGAATAACCACTTAAAATAGCCATTTAATAAGAAATCTTCTTACCTCCTCAGATGTTTTCCTCCTGTCAGGTAAGACCAGAGTGT
>NC_056501.1:20864849-20870809 GCF_014905685.2 Nematolebias whitei
GTTGCTGCTCAGAGATGGAGCTCCAGAATCTGTGGCCACAACTTGGAGCTGGAAACTTTTTAGACGTTCAAAGTCAAAACTCTTCAGTGTCGAAACAGTGCCGTTGGCTTCGTTTATAATTAAAATGGAAGTGATGGAGTTGCTCGGATCTTTACGCCCAAGTGAATAAGAGATGAGCGCATTTTCACCTTTATCTGCATCAGTCGCGCTCACTGAAAATAATGACGTTCCTGCTTTCTTATTTTCATATATATAAAAATTGTATGGACTTTCAGTGAATAACGGATTATTATCATTTACATCAAGCACTTCTACCTGAATCACCTTCGTAGAAGACTGAACAGGACTGCCTAAATCTTTTGCTGTTATTGTGATATAATAAATTGGCGTCATTTCCTTATCTAAATAGTCCTTCGTGACCAAAGAATATGACTGTCCGTCAGGTGATGGTTTTAGATCAAAAGGTAAATTCCCTGGCACGTTGCAGACCACCTGTCCATTCACGCCAGAGTCCAGGTCCGTCACGCCCATCAGCGCCACCACGGTTCCAGGTGTCGCATCTTCTGGGATCTGACTTGAAAAAGATGTGATGTCAATTTCAGGTCGGTTATCATTCACGTCTTCCACTCTGACCATCACATTGCACTGCGTGGAGAAAGGCACTGAACCTTTGTCTGCAGCCAGTACTTTAATCTCATAGACCTGCTTCTCCTCATAATCCAGGGGTGCTTTCACTGTCAGTTTCCCAGTTCTGCTGTCCAAATCAAACGGTTCTGATGAGAAGCCGCGACTTTTGCTCCTTAATGAATATTCAATTTCCCCGTTCACTCCCTCATCTGGATCAGATGCATTTACTGTCAACAGAAATGTCCCAACAGGAGCATTCTCTTTTATTGTGATGGTATATTTTTGTTTAGCGCACACTGGGGAGTTGTCATTAACGTCAGAAACAATAACTGTGACATTTATCGCGCCTGATTTAGAAGGTTTTCCTCCGTCTGCAGCTGTTAATAGAAGCCAGTGCTGAGCAGTCTCCTCTCTATCTAATGGTCTCTGCAGAACTAGAAAGGGAACTTTACCTTCCTCGCCAAAATCTTCGGTTTCCAGTCGAAAATACTGGTTATGGTTCAGCTTATATGAATGAATGGAATTCAAACCCACATCCGGATCATGCGCTCCTTCAACCTGAAAACGAGAACCAACAATGGCGGACTCCAGCACCTCCATGGTGTGGTTCTCTTCAGGAAACCGTGGCGAGTTATCATTTACATCCAATATTTCCACTATTACCTGGTGCATTTCCAGAGGATTTTCTACAACGGCTTTCAGGTTTGTGACGCATGGAACCGTTTTTGCGCACAGTTCCTCTCTGTCGATTCTCTGGTTCACGATCAGAACTCCATCTTTCGGATTTACCTTGAATAGGTCTTGCTTTGTCCCCGAAATGACACGCAGATTTCTATCCGTCAGCCTTCCGACATCCAGCCCGAGGTCTTTAGCTACGTTTCCAACTGTTATTCCTGATTTTGTTTCCTCCTGGACAGAATATCGAATCTGAGCAGAAATCACTTCAAATTTTGTTACAATCAGCAGCGCCAGACAAAAAGAGCCCCACACATCCCTCCATTGTCTTTTGGTGGCTGTCACATCCATTGTTTGGCGGCAAAAAATGCTTTTAACTGGTTTACTTGAGTCATTCAATAAAAAAATATTTGTTGGATTTGCAGCGTCCTTCTATTTAAAATAAAAAAATAAATAAATAAAGGTCTCTGTGAACCGTTATTTCGTTTAGTCCGTTCATCCAAGGTGACTCTACGGGTTGTCCCTGAATGCACATGCAGAAAATAAGATGCACCCTCGCGCGTCACTGTGTCCAAAAATGGTGCGCCGGCGCCACTTACTGTCACTACAAAGAGTCTGCAGACGATGTATGGACCAAAAACATATTTTAGCAGTGAGATTAAAAAGTGAATATTTTTAACAACACTCACGTATTTATTTATTGATATATTTATTTATTTATTTATCTATTTAGTTAGCTAGTTAGTTATTTTTTTAGTCTTTTATTATCTTTGTTTAAGTGATTGTTGTTATTTCAAATCATAATATTACAGATGCTTTATCATTTAATGGTTTTCAACAAACTAAATAAATAAATATACAAATTTGTGTGCATTATTTATTTGTGAGTGTGTTATTTCCAAAATTAATTATTTGTACTTGTTTTTTTATACTTGCTTTGTATTTTCCAGGCGAGCATGGCAATCACCCCCGGTGGGTCTTGATTTGACCGCTATTGCTTGACAAAGTTTTTGCTTGCAATTACCTGATGTAACCCTGGCTATTACAGCACTTTAAAATACAGGATCTTGGATGTATCGGGAATGTAAGAAAAATCCGAGGTTACATGAACGCGCCACCAGCAGCACCTGTTGTTCAGAGCCCTATAAAGAGAGAGTTGCGACACTCTTTGAACTCGCCGATACGCGGTCACGTGCTTCATGCAGCTCTCAATAGTTCCAAACAGTTCATCTCTGTCAGTCAGTTAGAGCGGCTGCTGGCGCAACATAACACAAAAATCGACTTTTCTTACTTTACCTGGCGTCTTTCAGTAATTATTGAGCAGTAACGAACTGATTACTGATTATTTCACAGAATATGCATTTTATCAAAGCATTTTTAGAAGCGGCTGATACATTTATCATTAAATTTTAGAAGGAAAGGAGACTGCAAACACATTTGTTAGATTTTTTTTTAATATATGCAAGACAATGATCAATATAGCCATGTCAGCGTTGTATAACGTTACACACGATAAAATAAAAAAAATATCAGAGTAACACCTGTTATAAAGCTATTTCTGATGTTCTCTGCATGAGAATGCTCCACCTTGTCCTCCATGCAATTCAGATCTGCTCCAGCTTACCTTAGATCATCTGGATGAATTCTTGATTTCTATAGAAGATATTAATTCAATCTTTATTTAAACAGGTTCGTCCCATTGAGCCACGAGGACTCATTTACAAGAGAGACCTGAATATAATTGTTGTATTTGTCGGTTTTTTTTATGGCAATCAAGTACCTGGATAACTGAGTTGATTGTTCTTGTAGTCTGACAACTATTGTAAAATTGTAATTAATCGATTAAAATGTTAATTTAAATGAAACGGTTTCTAGTTAAAATCATAACAGATGACAAAATAAGTGTTAAATGTGCAAAAATAAATGTCTAAACAATTTATTATAAAATATGTAAAACAAGCTTTAATAAAGTACTTTTACTGCCATTTATACTGTTTATTAATGACATCATCTCAAGTCAGCAGGAGCACCATCATTATCATCATCATCACAACAACACAAAACTGAGTGCTGTAAATGTAATCTGCACAAACATTTTCAATCAGGGCTCAAACAGTTTAACTGTCAACGAAATGTGCCAGAAAATAAACTATTGTCGCTCTACAGGCACATTTAGAGAGAGGACAATTCACAGAGACACAGTGAGGACGTGCGAGACTGAAGGAGGTTCAACCATTTGTTCATCGACCAGAACCAAATGAGAAGAACAGCAGAACTTCCACTGCATGTTGATCCATTGACCAGTGATCACACATGTTGTTCTAAATTAAACTTTGGTACAAACAGTGTTAAATAAGACATGTCATATTTATTTTTTATTGAACAATAATCTTCATTCTAACAGTGCCATTGCAGTTTCAGAGACTGAGGAAGGAAGAAACAGAAATGAGGAGAGTGAGATGAGGGAAAGATGAAAATGTGTCCTCAGAGGACAGGGACACGTCAGGATCTGATGATCCAGGATCAACAAGACCAGGAGGATGGATCAACAGGCAGTCAGGGAACAGAGATGAAAAATCTGAAGTAACAATTAGAACACAAAAAAAATACATAAGCAGGACAGAAGAACTTCAGACAAGAAAATTAACGCAGTCCTGCGAAGAAAAATGTTAACAATGGAAAATAAATTCTGACATATTTTTTACAACAGATCAAATGAAGACAAGTGGCATGAACAATAACTTCCAGCTCCATCTCAATGTACCTGTGATAGTTTAATAAGTTTTTTGTTACTGTTCTACAGTTTATTGATGCTGATATGTTCTTGGTAATAATTCTTATTTCTTGTTCTGTCTTAAAAGAGAGTCTCATCTCAACTTGACCCATGATTACCAAATGCTAAACTAATAATATAAAACAAAAGTAAATTAACAGTCCTGCTGTAAATACCAACTTTGTGAAGGTTATGGTGTTAAAGTAATTTTATTCAAACATGTTGATTAAGCTGTTATTGATTCGGGAAGACAGAAAATGAGATCTACCTTTGTGGTACTTTGAATGCAACATTCAGTTCATGAAGTCATTCTCCTCTAGTTTACCTGGAAAACATGAAAATAATGGACTCATCTCCACAATCACGTTTTTCTTTAATGATCATGTCACAATTTATGCTGCAGTCTTTGACAGATGATCTATAACTTGAACTAAATTACGTCAATCTTGTTGTCATGTTGTCATCATTCTTTGTTGAAATCAGGTCTCTCTTGTAAATGAGTCCTCGAGGTCTCGAGGCTCAATGGGAGTTACCTGTCTAAATAAAGGTTGAATGAATCTCTCAGAAAAAAAAGGCCAAATATTTTTTAGTCGAGTTCAGTAACTGGAATTACCATAAATAAATAAATACCACCTTTCAAAATTTAAGCAGTAATGGATCTTTTAAAACGCTGAATTAGAAATAGACTCGTTTAAACCGTCATGTTGCAGAGCAGCTGCAGTTAAAACACAACTAGTAATTTAACATGTTTCATTAACTCAAACTGGCGACATGAAGTATTAATGTTGATAAATTGTGGTACAGAACAGTCAGATAACGCTTCAAAATGGCAAAAAAGTGTCGTATTTTAATCAGCTTACCGGAGAAAACACGGAGAATGAAGTACGTTCAATGCTGAACCACTGCTGTTTGGCGGAAGTCACGTGCATGACCCACGTGACTTCTGCATTCCATTCTTTCTATGGGAGTCTATGGGAGAGTCGCAACTCTCTCTTCTTTATAGGGCTCTGCTGTTGTTAGAGCGGGAGACGAAGAGGAGAGAGAAACTCCATGCTACTACAAAGAGTGCTGTTTTCCAAGTTAACAGATGATTAGAGAGCTGCTGATGCAGTGAACTCTGAACAAGTAGGCTACCTACCTTGAAGGTGCTGCACGAGTGGAGTGCTTTCTGGGACTTTTAGAGCTATTCAGACTTGTTGTTTTTGTTTTTTTGTTTGTTTTGTTTTGTTTGTTTTGTTTGTTTTGTTTGTTTGTTTGTTTGTTTGTTTGTTTGTTTGTTTGTTTGTTTGTCTTTTGGAGGGACGACCCGATTGCTGCCATCTGGAAGAACTTCTTGGTGGTGGTCCAGAACTTCATCACTGCCTGTGGATGCTCGTTGCAGGTCAAGACGTAGACGGGTGGATGTCCACTATAATTGGAAGGAACCAAGGTGAAAAAAAAAAGAAACATACCTGAGAACCAACAAAGTTCATGCTCAATCATCCAGGTACCAAATCCAATAATTCTCAGTCGGGTCATATGGACAGTTTCTTTTTTATAGAGACGTTTCACCGTCTATCCGGAGGGCTTCATCAGTCAGAGGAGGTCCAGTAAATTGTTTGGTACCTGAGAACCATGGTTCTCAAAAGAAAATAAATAAATAAAAATTCAAAAATGAATACAATGAATAAATAAAATGAATAAATGCATTTATTAATTTTCTTTGATACTTTTCCTTGCTTTGGGTTTGCTTTGTTCTTGGGCCCAAGACAAACTGAAGACTGAACCAGATTGGCATTGCAAGATAAAATGATACTTGAACGAGGTTGATGGTCTAAAGGTTGACCATCAACCAACATTCAAAAGTGCACATTTGTTCCTGATGTTTCCTTTTTGAGATACTAAT
>NC_056501.1:20870909-20876752 GCF_014905685.2 Nematolebias whitei
ATTTTTTTTTGAGGGGGGGGTAAGATTTGGTTGTGGTATATTTGAGTTAATTTATATTACACCAAGGATTTGTATAATTTTTTTAATTAAAGTGTTAAGAAGGTGAATGGAACTGAATAAGGTAACATAAGTTTCTGTTCTACAAGTCGTATTCCTGTGTGTTCTGTGGGTTGAAGCTCTTATTGACTCTATCATATGGTCTGCTACTATACCACTCTCCTTACCAAACCTAGGAAAGCATTAAGCTTGAATCTGAGCCTGAAATCATTTTGAACTGTAGTTCCTGGGTCTCAGACATACAAGGTGGATTTAGTTATTATAGATAGCACACGAAGCAGCATAGATCTGATTTAGAAGGAAGAACCATACAGGTACCATAAATTACACTGACAGGAAAAAAAAAATAAAATGAATAAAATATTAAAAAATAAAAAATAGTTTTGTTCATTTTTTCCATATATAAGTTGTTAAAATAGCAGTGACTCTTCTGGGATATATGGGGACATTGACGATGATTTCTATTTTTTATTATTATTATTATTTTATTGAAACTTTGCTTGACATTTGATCATATGCAGTTTCTGTATAATCTGTGGTTTGCTCCACACAGTCCCATGCTGACCATTTTTTTAGTAGAAGTGAGCAGCGACATCGCATGGATTAAACCTGCAACTACAGTGACGATTACCCCTGCTGCTCGTTGTAAATAAAGTTAATTTAATTTTGACCCTTTTTCTGAAACAGTCATGGTGTATTTCACCGTGAAGTACTTAATGCATTGAAACGAAATGAAATCCATGATTCTGATGCGCGTGTGTGTGTAAGAAAACAGACTGACCTACATTAGTCCTCTCTTTTCGTACCCTCCCCTCCCACTCGCTTCTGTTACGTATTGGCGCAGAATGTAGGCCAGGCGTGTACGTGCGCGTGCACAAGCACTGCCGCATTCTGCCGCACCTCCTCCCATCTCAGCTTCCATTTAAATTCACTTATACAGCAACACTGACTCCTCTCTGTTGTTTCTCTCTTATTTATTTTTCAGCACAAACATGGCGGCAACATTCTGCTGTTATTATTTTATGTTTAAAAAATGTGAATGCTGAATTGTGAGAACGGAGGGGAGGGGTGATTGATGGAATATTAAATTAAAGGCGGATGCAGAGCTCCAGTGAGCTGAGGACACGTTGCCATGGAAACGCAGCCTGGCTCTGGTGGTCGCTGCCTGTGGTGCTGAAGACAAGCAGGCGCTGAGGAAAGAAGCAGAAAGGGCGGGGGGTGGATGGGTCTGATCGGTTCTAGTTATCCCTTGTTACAATGTTAGAATTATTCTCTCTCATTTTATAATAATTTAGTCTTTTTTTTTTGTTTGTTTGTTTTTTAACACTGTGACATGTCAGATGCTTTGATAGTGGGGTAATAAACAGATATGTAGTAGGCGTGAGTTGGCCTCCTAGAGCCAGCTGGTGGCTGTCCCACTGCTTTGTTACACCCAGATGCAGTGCTGAGTCATGCATCTGGGTGCTCATGTGAAGCAGAGCAGCAGACATCAGGCTCTGTAAAATCACCCCTCAAGGTCAGCAGTCAGAAATGTCAAAAATGAAAAGGAAGCTTATTGTTATGATTATTATTAAAAGCTTTTTTTGTCTAGACCCTAATGGAACAATGTTGGTGTGCGTTTGTTTAAAACATACACAAAATTTAATTTGATAATTTGCATACAAGTTTAATTGTTTAGGAAAAACTAAATGAAAGAGATTTATTTGGTCTGAAGGGCATCTTCCTTTTGTCCACTGTCGTGTTATTGTGTTCACTCACATGACCTCATCTCCCCAGAGAGATGAGATCATGTGACTGCACAGAAACACATAATGAGACACTTATTTTAAGATGGTGAAAAGAAAGAATATATAAAATTTTAAAGACATTGCTGCAAATACATTTTATAAAGGAAAAAAATAATAATTAGGCTTGATCAAACTTATTTTTTTCCCGTTTCAAAATGACTGAACAATTCATTACACTATAATTTAAGTATTGGTTAAGACTTGTTCTGGCTCTTTTCTTTTTACCTGCACATAGAACTGTCAACATATTTATTTTTATTGGGACAAATCTGACAGTTTATATTCTGATTGTGACTTGTGATGACACTACAGAAGGAGCACTTACCTGGATCCAGTTTGAACTTCCATCACACATGGAGAGAGATCGGATGTCTAACATTGTGTATGTGGATTCAGTTCACAACATTCAGAATTCATTACAAACGTATCTTCAAGATGTTTGAATGACCACTTTGCTCTCTGAATTCTCATTAATATAATGCAGCAGTAAAATATGTATCCCATATGACCAGCTAATATTGTACAATATACTAAATCCCATTGTGTTACAAATATAATTTGGATGCTTCACATAATTTCAATTTAACTTTGATTTTTTTATACTTGAATGCCAGCTTGAAATCTTGAACCAGTGAAACATCATTGTAAACAAAACAAACTAGTATTCTTTTGTAACCTAGTTTTTGTTTACATCAAGAGGAACAATTTGAATTACAAAAAAATGAACGTCTGTTCAGCTTGATAAAAAAAAAAAAGTTCACTCATTGAAACATTGTTTTGTCACTTGAGCTAGTTTTACAAATTCCAAACAGAATAATGTGACATAAGCATGATTAACATGCAATATAGTGCAATTAACTCCCAAATCAACTTATGTCATCAAGATATGAGCCACTTTTTTTTTTCTTCTAAAATCTACATGTGAACTGAAAGCAATTCAACAAAAGTTCTGGCATGCCTTGTCTGTCACCATCATTGGACTGATTTTAACTGCTGATATTTAAAGACTAAAATGCATGGATTGTTTTGGGAAACAGACATACTAATGTATATACATAAGTGGAAACAAGCCAGTTGGTTAACAGCTGGCAAGAAAGTGGCAGAAGTAGTCATTCAGTTAGACCTTGAGCGTTGACATTTGAACACTCATCATTTCGACTGAAAATCAGGACCTTTCACTTACCTAATGAGCGAAAACAGTTTCTTTAAAAGGACAAATAAACCCCCTTAAAAGCATGCATACAACAGCTATAATTACCATTGTGAAAGGTAAGGTGACGAGAAGTGCATTGTTGTCGTTTTAATTAAGTCATACAGACCAGACCATAGCATACAATTAGCTCACATTACACAACAGAATACACTATGAAAGTACCACTGTACAAAAGCACTTACTGTAAATGTTGGGCTAAAATATGTTCCAAGTTCTCACAAGGAACATGATGAAAGCTGTGCTAATAAAGAGTTTGATCACATGAAATCTGAATATTATTTCATACAAAGGGCGACTCATGAATCTGATGGCACATAATTCTGTTCACATTGGAGATACAAAAGCACCAGCGTTTTAAATAAAGGCATATTTATAGACAAATAATGAATTATACACGTCAGTTGTATTTGTGTTTAGGTTTATGTCTTGGATAAGCAGACATATTCAGTAAAATAGTCATTAGTATGAATGGAGTAATTCCATTGGGTAAAATACAATAAACAGTTTAAAACTTGTTGTTTTTGAATTGTAAATGAAGCACTCAATTTTTAGTTTCAACAAGTTACACAGACATTACACAAAGTACTAAAAACCCATGATTGAAAGTCAAAAACAGTAATGTGCATTAGCATTTCAAATGTATTATACAGCCCTCATAGGAACACGTACGTCTATTTTCTCAGTTCAGTTCAGTTTATTTCAAGTTGATTTAAACAGGAGCAGTATACATTGTGGTCCACTTAATTTAAACACTTAATACTATATTTGCAGGTGTTTTCAAGAGGGCAAACTCTTCAAATAGTGTAATTTTAGGCTGTCGATACATTTAATTTTGTGGAAATAACAGTTCTCTTGATGCTCATGTTTAAATGAGAGGGACAAACATCTGAATATCATTGCTGGTCCCACTAAACAAGTTATCAAGATTGTGTTTTAAGTAAATTGATACTGTATGTGCAGAAGAATAATATATTAAAATCCATGGAAGTAATTTGGTTATTCCATGCAGAAATATAAAGGCATGAAGGCTTTAGGCCTCACTCATATTAATTTGAGCGTATGATATACTTGGCACTCATTGTCATGTGTTTAGGCCTGTTTTTCCTATAAAGCACAAATCAAGTACAAAACATAACGCTACTAAAAGCTAACACATTTATGGAATACAGTACTGACTCTGTCAATATTTAAATTCTAGGTTTGTGCTTTCCTGACACAGTTAAAGTTGTTTCGCTTCTTTATGTTGTTTATATTAAACATCAATGTTGCTTTGGAGCAAGACAATGCACAAGAGCTTGAAATGCACTTTTCAACAAACGTTTTTAGCGAGACAGTGAGCAGCTTCTTAAAAGTCTTTCAAATTTCCCACATCTGGTTATGGAATCCTTGTTCTGGCTTCTCTGAATCTTGAATGGTGTATATTTTTACAGTTCCTTCATTTATGAACATGATTTCTGTCCATTTTTCTTTAAAACGACTGTCTTGAAGGATATCTGGACCCATGCATCATGCATAATGAAAGAACATCCGGACATTGTTGACATCCGTTTTGCTTGTGCTCAAAATACAGGGAGGATATTCAGATTGGACACCATAGTTCATAAATGCTTTACCATGACAACATGAGCAAACCAGACTAAGGGTAGATGTGTTTGATTGAAGATGATGTCCTCCTTTTCTTCATTGAAGTTGTACTTGTTACGAATACTGTCCACAGCTGGAGGGTTGGCTTCATTTAGAGCTGCTGCTGCTTGCCGTGGACATCTGTCAGTGAGACAAGAAAATAAGGCAAATGTGAAATGGATCCAAAGCACAGAGAGGGCAGCAATGGAGCAAACTGAGATATATCATGCAGCTGATGTGTGTCACTCAAAACACGGGCTTCAGGCAGAGGGGGTTGGAGGAGTGACTGAGTGAATCCTTGAACATATACCAGGGAGGTGGCAAACCTATTAATAAATATCATGCTCTAAAATCATAGAAAGGTTTGTTGTTCTGTAACTGGTTTCTTTCTGCGCCTCTCCAGCACAAAAATGTCACAGTTCCAACTACAGGAGAATGTGTTATTTATGTTCAGAAGTGGAGATCTGTGAAGAGGACAAAGACAGTAGACTCTGTCTTGTAAACATTTAAAAAATAGATTCCACTCCTAATGTCAAACTGATGGGTCAGTGTGGGGGATAAACTCATTAGTATTCAAATGCACATACATTTGAGGACCAAGTGATTCAAATAAAGAGGTAGATATTGTACAGATATGTCTGTTAACGACTTGAAATTAAAAGCAAAGCCTGAAATTAAAGGCACTATCAACAAAATGTTGATATTATCATTTTATTTTTTTTATCTCTAGCTGCAAGTAAAAGTTTTGACCCAGATACATTTTATATACTGTACAGTACAGCTCCACTTCCAAAAATATTGAGACATTGTGGAAAATGCATGGAAAACAGAATGCAGTGATTTGCCAAGCTCATAAACCCAAATTTTACTCAAAATTAAATATAGTAAGCAAATAAAATGTGTCAAATAGAAAATTCTACCTTTTTTTTCCAGAACAAAACATTAATATTTTGAGTTTGATCGCAGCAATACAGCTGGAAGAAGCGTGGACACGGACAATAAAAAGTTGCAAATATAAGTACTTCAAATTAGAAAAAGAGAAGCATTTTGCAACTTATTAGGTTAATTGGCAACAGCTCAGTAAGGATTGGATTTAAAAAGAGCACTTTGGAAAAGCTCACTGTATCGACTGCGAAGCTGAGAAGATGTTCACCGGTCTGCCA
>NC_056501.1:20876852-20885550 GCF_014905685.2 Nematolebias whitei
TTCACCGGACTCTGAAATGATTTGATAGAAATTTCAGGATGATTATCATTCATGTCCGTCACCTGTATTGTCACTTTACACTGTCCAGATAAAGAGTTTGGACCCTTATCACTGGCTATAACCTCCATCTCATACAACTTAAAATCTTCATAATTTATCATTTCTTTCACTCTGATTTCACCATTTTCTGGGTTCAGTTTAAACACACTCTGGGTTCTCTCTGACGTGTACAAACTGTACGAATAAACAACATCAGAATTAGATCCTTCATCTAAATCACTAGCGTTCAGTTTGATCACTAAACTGCCTATGGGGGAGTTCTCCATCACATCCACCACGTACTTGTCTTTGTCAAACGAAGGGGCGTTGTCATTTACATCGAGCACGCGCACAATTATGCTGGCTGTACCTGTGCGCATGGGCACCCCTCCATCCACAGCAGTGAGGATGAGGTTATGAACAGCCTGATGCTCCCTGTCCAGAGGCTCTTTCAGAACCAAGTCTGCAAACTTGGTCCCATCTCTTCCTGTTTGAATCTCAATAGAAAACTGATCGCTCGCGCTCAGGTGGTAATTCTTCACCGAATTAACTCCGACATCTGGGTCTGCAGCATTATTCAGGGAGAACCTCTCTCCGACCGGGGTTGACTCAGAGATGTCCAAATGCATCGTTCCTCTCCGAAAATGAGGAGAGTTGTCGTTTATATCTGTAATTTCTACCTCGATGTTAAACATCCGGACAGGGTTCTCAATCGAGGCGTCTAATTTCAGGATACAATGTGAAGTTGTCTTGGATGGGCACAAAAACTCTCGATCCACCCTTTCCTGGATAAAAAGCTCCCCCGTGTCTTTGTTGATGTCGAGGTATTTCTTATTGGCTACAACATCCAGGCGCATCTTCCTCGCCCTCAGAGACTTCACTTCTAGTCCCAAATCAGCTGCGAGGTTCGCGACCACGGATCCCTCCTCCATTTCTTCCGGTATAGAATAATGAGTGACTGCAGAAACGGGGTTCATCGTGGCTAAAAGACAGAGAACGAGGAGCACGCAGCCCGTCCCGCAAAAACCTCCGACACGTTGCGTCATCGTGGGAGTTCCGCGTGGAGCAGTTTAAATTACAAAACACGAGGACAAACCGTGATTATGTTGAAAGTAGAAAACCGGAGCCTGACCGTGGAGCTGAACGGTAAATTCCCCCTCAATGAAGCGCATTAAAAATAACCCCCCTCCATTCCTCAAACAAACTATCGCGATAACAATGACCTCATCATCCGGGAACGTGTTTGTCCCCAAAACAAAATATAAACAATTAAAATTAAAATTACAGTCTGCAGCTTTCACCATTTAAAAGAAAGCTGACAGATTTTTTTGTTTTTTTTAAGTGAGACAGAGCGCAATTATATTAGGGACAAGAATAATAAAAAATGAAAAACTGGTGACGTAACTATACGCATCAAATAATAATAAAGATAAATGCTTCCTTTCTGTAAACGTCTTTCTTGTATTTTAATCACTGGCAGCAGATTTAAATCTTGTAATATGTTGCGTTTTGTTTATAATCACCAATTATGCTTCCACTTTAACTTTGATGTTTTTTGCTCCAAATTTTTACAGAAAGGATCATATTTACAAATGTAGAAGAAAATAAGAGTGCAAGGGGGTTGGAACATGTGCACATCTAAATAGATATTAGATAAAACGCCGGTAACAATGATAATACTAAAAGCACATTTGTTGGGAATGTTTTGCATGCACACGTTTGAGCTGTGAGTTTAAGCAGCACTAAATATCAATGAGTGATGTGTTTTAGTTTGCGTACAGTGAAAAAAAATTTAATTCATATTTAATATCACTATGTAATAAAAGTAATCTGAAATGCACTGCCTGCACATTACTTCCTCTTAATCAGCTTCCATAAACAAGGCAAATAGACTGCATCTGAAAGATAAATCAGTCATACATTCCAAAGATTTTTATGACTTGTGCAATTTGTGTAAAATACCTGCTAGCTTGTTCAAAAACGGTTGCTTTTTACAGTTTAATGTAAAACAGCTGCTTGTATTTTCCTCTGCAAAGTATACTTCATTTTAGAAATGGAGTATTGGTACTAAAAATGCATTACTTGGAAGACAACAACAAAACAAGGCAACAAGTTGGCAACCATTAAATGTGCAGAGAATGTCAAGAATGTGTGACCGTCAAGTTGTGTTAACTGATCATGTTTTCAAGTAAAGTTGTGAATTGCATGTGAAAAAGACTAAATAAGACTAAAATAAAGATGAATCAGGAAAAAAAAAAAATAATTTGCCAAAATTTTATCACTTTGGAGTGACCTTACTTTTTCTAAATTTGTTTCAAAGGATATTTGTTACCTTCTTGTTCCTTTGGCTTTTCCCTCTTCAGGGGTCGCCACAGCGAGTCATCCTCCTCCATCTTACTCTGTCCTCTGCATCCTCTGTCCTCACTCCAACTGCCCTCTCTAACTGCATCCGTATATCTCCTTTTTGTCTCTTTCCTGGGGACATTTCTAACATTCTTCTACCAATATACACACTGGCCCTCCTCTGGACATGTCCAAACCAGTTCAGTCTGGCCTCTCAAACTTTATCTCACAGTTGTTCAACCTGTGCTGTACCTCTGGTGATCTCATTTTTAATCTTATACATCCTTGTTACTCAGTTCAGTTCAGTTCATTTATATAGCACTAAGTTACAACAGAAGTCATCTCAGGGCACTGTACAAAAACATTCCTATCCATGAATCTATTATCTTTATCCACTTCTTATTTTTTCAGGTCGTGGGGGTCACTGGTGCCCATGACTGTCTATCACTGTGAAAGAGGTGGGGTATACCCTGGACAGGTTGCAAGTCCATCACAGGTACACAGAGAAGCAACCATTCACACTCTCACGCACAACTATAGGGACAATTTAGAGTTACCAATCAGCCTAACATGCATGTTTTTAGTCTGTGGGAGGAAACCAGAGTATATGGAGAAAGCCCATGCATGCACAGAGAGAACATGAAAACTCCACCCAGAAAGGCCCCCAGATCGGGATTTGAACTGGGGCAACATGATCACAGAGAGGCAGCAAACCTGCTCACTGAGAGGCAGCAGCATTACCAACTGCACTGCCATGCTGCCCCTTCACATACAGCAAAAGTAAATAATAAAGTTATCTATTTAAGGATGCCAGATAGAAGTCTTAAGGAGAACCTCAAAAGCTTAATTTCTACCACTCCCAGTTCTTTCTCCTGTCTTTTTGTCTGTGCCACTGTTTCCAGACCATACAACATAGCTGGTCTCACCACTGTCTTGTAAACTTTTCCTTTGACCTTTACTGCCAAATTTTTGTCACAAATCACTTCTGAAACTTTTCTCCATCCACTCCATCCTGCCTGAACTCTCTTATTCACCCGTTTACCACACTTCCCATTTTTCTGGACACTGGACCCCACCTTTGTGACCTTGTCTCCTTGTAGCCTCACAGTTCCACCAGCCTCCCTCTCATTCACACACATGTACTCTGTCTTACTATGGCTGACTTTCATTCCTCTTCTTTCAAGAGCATACCTCTACCCCTTCAAGTTCTCTTCCACCTGTTCTCTGTTCTCACCACAGATCACAATGTCATCTGCAAACATCATAATAAATGGGGATTCCTGCCTGGCCTCATCTGTTAGTTGGTCCATCACCAGAGCAAACAAAAAGGGGCTCAGAGCCGATGCAATCCCACCTCCACCTTGAAGCTATCCGTCACTCCTACAGCACATCTAGCCATGCTGTCCTCATACATGTTCAGTACCAGTATATCATATTTTTTTGCCACTCCAGATTTCCTCACACCTCCTCCCTCAGCACACTGTCGTATGCTTTTTCTGAATCCACAAAGACACAATGAAGTTCTTTCCGACCCTTACTGTACTTCTCTATTAGCATCCTCAAAGCAAAGATGGCATCTGTGGTGCTCTTTCTATGCATGAAACCATACTGCTGCTCACAGTCACCTCTCATCTAAGTCTTGCTTCCACAACTCTCTCCTAGATCTTCAGTGTGTGACTTATCAACTATCAACTTAATGTCCCTGTAGTTGCTACAACTGTACATCACTCTTGTTCTTAAAAGTGGGCACCAGCACACCTCTCTATTCCCATGGTATTTTCTCTCCCTCAAATATACCATTGAATGTCATCTCTCCAAAACAAACACAGCGAAAAATCTGGCTCTGAATATCAAAAAAACCAAGGAGGTGATTATTGATTTCAGGAAGCACAGCACCAACCTAGCCCCCCTTTACATCAACGGCGAGTGCGTGGAGAGGGTTCACACTTTCAGATTTCTTGGTGTCCATATCTCTGCTGACCTAAACTGGAAAGAGAACACCACAGCGGTCATCAAGAAGGCTCAGCAGAGACTACACTTCTTAAGAGTCCTTAAGAAGCACAACCTGAACACAAAACTGCTGCTGACCTTCTACCGCTCGTCCATCGAGAGCCTGCTGACATACTGTATCTCAGTATGGTACGGCAGCTGCACCCTGGCTGACAGGGAGAGGCTTCAGAGAGCAGTCAAGACAGCACAAAAGATAATTGGCTGCCCTCTCCCCTCCCTGATGGACATTTACACATCACGCTGCCTCAACAGAGCAGAAAACATAATCATGGACTGTTCACACCCAGGTTTTGAACTGTTTGACTTGTTACCTTCAGGGAAACGCTATAGGTGCATCAGAACAAGAACAAACAGATTCAAGAACAGTTTTTTCCCGAAAGCCATCACCACACTGAACTCACACATGCACTGATTTAATCATCTAACCTCCCAAACACCTGGACTTCTACTGTGCAATACTACAGACATTTCATACCCTCAGTCACCTTAACTACCTCACTAATATCCACAATGTGCAATACAATTGTGTAATACTTGTATTTTTTTACTTTCATTATTATATCTATATTGCGTTACATTTTTTTATATTTTTAGTGTGTGTTTAATGTGTGTTTTCTTAAGGCGTGTTTTTGCACTGGAAAAAGGAGTGGCTCTTAATTTCATTGTACTGCGTATAATGACAATAAAGGCATTCTGATTCTGATTCTGATTTCCAAACCTCCACTGGTATGTCATCATGTCCTACTGTTTCCCCTTCTTCATTATTTTCAGAGCTTTCCAGACATCACCCTCACTAATCTTTCCCACTGCCTGGTCCAAGATTTCTATGACCTCTACTCTATCTATTTCATTATCTTCTTTCATTAGCTCTTCACAGTACTCCTATCTTCCAATCACACTCTCCATTTGTTAGACAATTACCATTCCTATCCCTTACCAACATAACCTATTGCACATACTTTCCAACCTGATCCCTCTGTCTTGCCAATCGATACAAGTCCTTATCGCTCTCTTTAGTGTCCAATCTCCCAAACAACTCATCATGCTGCTTTTGGTTTTCCTTAGATACCTCCCTCTTTGCTCTATGTTGCATTTTATTATATTCCTGTCTCCTCTCTTCAGTCCTCTCACTATCATACATATTTCTTCTTGTCTATCCTCTTTATCTGAATAGCTACCTGCACTTCATTATTCCACCACCAGGTTTCCTTATCATATTTTCTCTGTCCAGATGACAACACCAAGTACCTTCCTACCTGTCTCTCTAATTACCATTGGTGTAGTAGCCCAGTCATCTTGAAGCTCTTTCTTACCACCCAGAGCCTTTAACAGCACCTTTCTGAGCTCCTCACAACATTCTTCTTTCCTCTGCTTCCACAATTTGGTCATCTTCGCTGATTTTACTCTTTTTCTCTTATTCACACAATAGTCATTCTACACACAAACATTTGATGCTGTCTAGCCACGCTCTCCCCTGACACAACCTTACAGTCTCCAATCTCCCCCAAGTTTCCACTTCTACACAGAATGTAGTCAACCTGCGTACTCCTGCCTCCACTCTTATACGTCACTCTATGTTCCTCCATCTTCTGGAAATAAGTGTTGACTATAGCCAATTCCATTCTATTGGCAACATCAATCTGTCCTTCCTGTTTTTTTGTTGTTGTTTTTTTCCTTGACACCAAACCTACCTATCACTTCTTCATCCACTCGGTTTACTTCACCAACATGTTCATTCAGGTCTGCTCTGATCACCACTCTCTCCTCCTTGGGAAAACTCTCTTGTCACTTCATCCAGATCCTTTCAAAATTCATCTTTCTCATTTAAATCACATCCAACCTGTGGAGCATAACCACTGACAATATTTAGCATGAGACCTTCTACTTCTACCTTCACACATTTCACTCTGTCTGACATTTTCCATCTCTACTACATTATTTGTTAACTCCTCTTTCAGGGCCACCCCTAGCCCATTTGTCTTTCTATCCACACCACGGTAAAACAGTTTACACCCTGCTCCAATGCTGCAAGCCTTGCTGTCCTTCCACTTGGTCTCTTGGACACATAAAAGATTTACCTTCCTTCCCTGCATCATGTCAGCCAGCTCTCTACCTTTGCCAGTCATTGTCCCCACATTTAGAATTGCCACCTTCACTCCTACATGCTAGATAGTCCTCGTCTCCCTCTCTCTCCTGACCAATTTCCCTCCTCGCACCCTCTGCACCTTGTTTGTCAACAGCATCAGTGGCAGTCCTTGATAACCGGGGCCTCGACCAATCTGGTATGGCGTCACTTAGATGAACATTATACTTTTGGCAAAAATGTTTTAGGTCGTATGCCCTTACTGACACAAACCTCACCATTAACCTTTGCTTGGGACTGGCACCAGAGATACACTGGCTTGCACTCCTTATATGCTGGTTTAAAGGGTATTTGTTACTAAAATCTAAAATAATCACGATTTATGCAACTAAAAATAAAAACATCCATCCATCCATCCATCCATTAGCTTTACCCACTTATTCATTTTTGGTCGCTGGAGTCACTGGTGTCCATGTCCAGCCATCACTTTGCTAGAGGTGGGGTACACCCTGGACAGGTTGCAAGTCCATCACAGGGACACATAGAGACAAACAACCATTCAAATTCTCATTCACACCTAGGGACAATTTAGAGTTGCCAATCAGCCTTACATGCATGTTTTTTTTTTTGTTTTTTTTTTTGGTCTGTGGGAGGAAACCGGAGTACCTGGAGAATACGCAGAGAACGTGCAAACTCTACCCAGAAGGGTCCCCAGACTGGGATTTGAACCAGGGTAATCTGCTCACTGAGAGGCAGCAGCTCTACCAGTTGTGCAACTATGGTGCCCAAAATAAAAACATACTTCTTTTAATTATTTGCTATGCAAATAAGCACTTCTTACTGTATTTTAACATTGTCTCTGCTTTTTATATCTTAGTCACATATTAGATTAAATGTTTTAAGAAAATGTGTCATGTTTTTTGTTTGATGCTACAGTGGAGAGGTGACAGAACCATGTGCAATTCAATCAAACCAAAGACACATTAATATAAATATTAAAATTCCTAAGGATATCCAACAGTAAAAATGAAATCCAGACTAAAACGACATTAATGTAGTCAGATAAAAGAAAAAGCAAAACAGAAGTGCTTTCTGTGAAGCTCTCACAACTTTGTTAGTAAACGTATACATCCACAGAAAAAATCTTTTAAGCAATGATTTTCTATCATAATTTAATGCTTTTTAATGTGATTTTTTTTTTACCTTGCACATCTTGCAATGCAAAAGTTTTAGTATGCTTATTTAGTTATTAAAACAAATACAGTTTTTTTTTTAATGGAAAAAAAATCAGCTGACATGAAAAATGGCCCTTGGTATAAAATAGATGCATTACAACTACAAAGAAGTTTAACAATTAAATACATTTAAAAAAAGCTGTTGTACCAATGTGGATTTTACTGAGCAAACAACAGAAGAAGAACCCTAACTATTTTAAAGATTCATTTTGATCTATTTTTTTTTCTTTTATAAAGATAATTAGAAACTTTGCAGTACTTCTACTGATAATTTTCAAAATGGAACTGCAATGCACTCAAGTAACAGTTTTGATAGTACATGTTTTCATAAAACATAATTGAATTATTTATTTTTTTTTTTAGATTTGGTTTAAGCTCATATATTAGGCATTGATGAAAAGTTATATTTAAAATTTGAATGATGGGATAACTTTTAAAGGTCTATATGAAATACTTAAGTCTGAACATTTAGGTTTTTTAATATATTATTGGGTAATCTTTTTCTGCTCAAAGAAGGTAAAGACAAAATTTATGACTAGATGTCTTCATAAAACATGTCAAAGAGTTAGGTAAAAAAAAAAACTATTATGAACCCTTTCATTAAAAACGTGTGAAGCAAGAGGAAAACAACTAAAATGTATATGAAAGTGAGTCCTGAGGTACGGGGTTGTGAAAAATGTATTTATAAGAAAGCCAAAACCCTACAATAGGTGTACAACGGGCACAGTGTTTGTTTTCTAAATTGAAGGGTAAGTGAAATGAAATCAAAAATCTGATACAAATGTATTTGATAAAACTGGAGGAGGTGTCTTGTTTGCATTTTGAAACTGAATTCTAAAAATGAGCAAAAAACAAAGTTATTAAAGCATATTAAAAATGATAGGCTTAAGTCGGTATTCATCTATACCTGCAGAGTAGAAGCAGCAGAGTCGCTGGTCTCGGACAGTCCTGTCCCTCTGGGGATACTGGACACGATGTACCTGGAGCC
>NC_056501.1:20885650-20889870 GCF_014905685.2 Nematolebias whitei
ATGTGTGTGTGTGTGTGTGTGTGTGTGTGTGTGTGTGTGTGTGTGTGTGTGTGTGTGTGTTTAAAATAGTGGAACAAATTCAGGATAATGTTTCTCAATGGGAAATTGGAGAGACGGATATCCGACCACCTGTAGTTTATGAAATCAGCAAAACGGGGGACATTAGTGCTTCCTTCATAGTTTACACACTGAAAAGACAGCATCAATACAGAAAACTAACGTAGTCCCTCGTTACTTTGGGGTTTGATTTTCGCAGACTCGCTCTTTTGCGTTTTTTCAATGATTGTCAACTTGAATATTATTCATGTAATTGGGAAGTTATGGGATAAAAAGTTAACAAAAAAGAATACTTGGGACAGACACTGCATTTTTGTAGTTTTCTTTCAATAAGCCTACACTGTAACACCAGTCAAAAAAGAACTACACTACCCAGAAGCCAACAGTGCTTCCAGCCACTGCTTTCTGTCAAAATGGAGGGAACGTTTTGCAACGAAAAGTCAGAAGTTACAATCTATTAAACTCACAGAACTGGCAGGAAAGTCACAAATAATCCTGAAGCTTCCTGCAGCTCAATTATCCACGCGCCCATCAACCTGGATGAGGCAGTTGGATTGGTCACTGCAGGGTAGGTCTGCTGAACCGGAACCAAGCCGGACAAGAACAGAGCTGCTGGTCTGCAGAGCTGGTGAGTAAAATGTTGCAGTACTGTACAGTACATATACGTATGTTGTTAAAATTACGTAGGTTTAAGAGTTTAGAACATAGCAAGAGCATGGTAAGGGTTTATAAAGCATTAAAATATATAAATACTTAAATAAATATAGTAAACTCAGAATATTTATATAGTTCCAGATAACAATAAAATAAGTTCACATCGTTCTAAAAATGAAAGTAGCAGCCCCAAATCAAATCTTACTAAATGTCATTATTTTCATTTGTTCTTTCAGTTCATGCCTCTTATTGTGAATCACTTTGATTCCTCAATTATTCACAAGACCAGAAAATATCAGTGAAGCTCGGAACTGCGTCTACAAAACTGAAGAGAAGACGACATCTACAAGAGGAATAAGAAGAAAACAATCAATCTAATGAAAATACTAATAGGAAGAATAAAATGCTAATAAGAATGGTAATGAAAAACACTGTGTTAGGGGAAACAAGAAACAGTTAAAAGATTAAAGGTCTTAAAAACATAACTCTTTAAATGTTATCCAGGGCACAGACTCCATACCTCCAGCTGCTGAGTGGACTTTCCTCATTTAGGGTACTTTAGAAAGGGGAGAAAGAAAAACAAAGAATTCAGTGGTCAGTTATTTGTTATCACAAAATTAATCTGGATTGTACAAATCCTTTCACCACAAGTGTGATGTTAAAAAAGTAAAAATTAAATGTCAAATTTCAAAATAGCGCTTCAAAGAATAAATGTATGAAAAAATACAACCAGTGCATCATGTCTGAATTAAAGTGACAATTACATTAAACACAAATTTAGCAATTAACATGTTTTTTCTACTAAACAGCATACTTACCAAGACATCAAAACAAACAGAAATATGTTAATCCTCATAATAAAATAATAATAATGGTGGATAGTTAAAGGGTCACAGGTTAGCAGAGCAGAAAGAAACTTGTCACAATTTCTGAGTTGAAATGCAAACAGTATGTATGTGTGTACGCTGCCATTGCTCTGGGAGTTTATAACAGCAAAACACACTGTAGATTGTGACTATTATCATGCAATTTCATAAAAATAAATAAATAAACAGTCCACTGTAAATACCTCAAATACCAAATAATTGAATAAAACTCTAGAAAAACACAAGGAAATAAAACAAATATGTTTAAATTAAAAACAATTAGTTATGAGCTTCAAACATTATATATATATTATATATTTTTTTTTTTATTTTTTTTATTTATTTATTTAATTTTTTTTTAACTATGCTTTGTGGAAAAAATGAGCTAAAAGGGTTAAATGAAAATAGAAGGTGGTAAAATTGAGGGTTTTGTTTTATTGCTTGATTGTGACAAGAATGAGTCTTTACAGATATTTGAATGATAAAACCAATTATTATAATGTTCTTTTTGAAACATACTTAGTTTTTTTAATTAAAATTGAACAAAAAAAGACAATTACATTTGAAACATTACATTTTCAGACAATGCCTTAGTTGAAACTATGCATGACAGTCAGTCAAACAGAGACAGTCACTCACTCACACAGTCAGACAAATGGTCAATCACAGACAGTAAGTTAATCAATCAGTCAGTCAGATAGTCAGACAGAGACAGTCACTCACTCAC
This sequence comes from Nematolebias whitei, assembly GCF_014905685.2. Taxonomy (NCBI): domain Eukaryota; kingdom Metazoa; phylum Chordata; class Actinopteri; order Cyprinodontiformes; family Rivulidae; genus Nematolebias; species Nematolebias whitei. The sequence continues at coordinate 20,887,955 of NC_056501.1, forward strand.
ACAGACAGACAGACAGATGGTCAATCACAGTCAGTCAGTCAGTCAGTCAGTCAGATAGTCAGTCAGTCAAACAGATACAGTCACTCACTCACACAGACAGTCAGACAGATGGTCAATCACAGACAGTAAGTTAGTCAATTAGTCAGATAGTCAGTCAGTCATACAGAGACAGTCACTCACTCACTCACACAGAGAGTCAGTCAGTCAGTCAGACAGACGGTCAATCAATCACAGTCAGTTAGTCAATCAGCCAGTGATTCATTCAGACAGAGAGAGTCACTCACTCACACAGACAGTCAGACAGTAAGTCAATCAGTCCGTCAGTCCATCAGACAGTCAGTCAGTTTGACAGACAGTCAGTTAACATAATAGCACTTTAAAATCAGGCCAAGAAGCATTTTTATTTACTTATTTTTGCATATATGTGTTATGTTGTAAAATTCTTATAATGTAAAGATATGAGTGAATTATTGAATTAACATGTCGACAAAAGAACTAAGATACACGTGAACTAGAACCCATGTGTCCAGCCTCCAACCCAACACACACAAACATATACACACACACACACACACACAAACATACACAAACAAAAATGTGTTTATTCTAAATGTTATAATTAATTAACTGAAAATTAAAAAATATATACCATTTTTTTTAAGTGGGAAGTAGCAAAACGCTTGTCAGCATGTTGAAGCCAACATCTTAAAACTGTCAAAAACAGACAATAACTAATGTACCAATATTTTTAGACATTTTGAGTTTCAGTTTGCCAAAACGTGCAGAAAAAGCTAGCTTTAATGAACATTCTTTGTAATCTGTGTTTTTTTTTTTTTTTTTCGTTTTTAAATCACTACAGATTATTGCAATGCTTTAGCAGTCATTTTCCATGGAGCTGCAATGCACTCATTAGGATAAATATTATTACAAGGTCACACAGAAAGGAAATGGTTTATTTTTAAGTACTGTATATAAAACATTTAAACCTTGAACTTAGTCAGACAAAACACTGTCTGGTTAGTAGTGATCCCTCACCTATTGCAGGGGTACATTCCAGAGACCCCCGCAATATTTGAAAATCTGCAAAGAAGAGGTGTTGTATTTATTTTATTATATATACATAAACCAAGGTTGTTGTAAACCTCCCCTGATTCCTACATCATAATCTTTTATAAACACTTCAGGGTCATAAACACTTTGGCGATGATGAGGATGATGATGATGAAAGTACTGTACACAGAAAATAAAAAACTGGTTTAAAAAGCATATGACACGGTGAAGCTGCAAGAATTGAACCGCGTAAAAACGAGAGACAATTGAATGTATTTCGGACTCACAGACATCAAAGCTCAAGTTGATTTTTGATTGAGCTTCTTGCGTTAAGACCAACACTTTGGGGACTCATAAAAAGTTTTATGTAAAAACTGAAAACTTTACAACTGCTGTAAGACGGATAATGAATCTAATTGATTGTGTCCAAACTTTTAAAGGTTATATTTTTTCCATACCTGCAGAGTAGAAGCAGCAGAGTCACTGGTCTCTGACAGTCCTGTCCCTCTGGGGATACTGGACACGATGTACCTGGAGCCCTTTGGCACAGGCTGTCTGACCACCAGCTTTCCTTTCCTGGTCTCTGCTAGAAACAAACTGTACCAGTAGGCATCGTTGGACACCAGAGTGGAGTCTGCGATGGTGGAGTTCCTCTCACTGACCACACTGTTCCTGCTGGGAGGAGCAGCTTTGCTGGGCTTGGCTTTCTGACACTTCAGCACAATGGTGACCAGGATGGTGATGAGCAGGAGAAATGACACCGAGCCCAGACCGATGACCAAATACAGGTTGATGTCTGAAAAGATGTCATATTCCAGAGACATCTCAGTCATGTCAGAGTACGCCTTAACAGCAGTCTCCACTGT
>NC_056501.1:20889970-20892221 GCF_014905685.2 Nematolebias whitei
TACATCGTGTCCAGTATCCCCAGAGGGACAGGACTGTCAGAGACCAGTGACTCTGCTGCTTCTACTCTGCAGGTAGGAGTTTTTGACATTTTTTTATTTATTTAATGACACTAACTTTTTTTTTAGGTGATAGGACATCTTTGTAGCTTCAATTCCCTCAAATTTCCTTTTTAGCAATGCTCTTAGTGCTAAGTATTTCTTTTAAATTTTCATATCATCTTTTTTTTTTTTTTACCCTCAAGGCTTCATTCTGTGTGGTTTTTTTTGTTCCTTCTTGTAAAATAAATAGTAAAAAATGATATTCATTTTTAATGGGCCCCACATCCATCCATCCATTACCTTTTATCCATTTCTTCCATTTTGGGTTATGGGGGGTCGCTGGTGCCCATGTCCATCTTTCACTGAGCGAGGGGCAGGGTACATCCTGGACAGGTCGCAAGTTTATCACAGGGTCACATCGAGACAAATGAGACAAACATCCATTCACTCTTTCACTCCCACCTAAGAGCAATATAGAGTTACCAGCCAGCCTAACATGAACGTTTTTCTCTTTGGGAGGAAACCGGAGTAACCGGAGAAAACCTACGCATGCATGGAGAGAACAAACAAACTCCAACCAGAAAGGCCCCCGGACTAGGACTTGAACCAGGGACCGGCTTGCTGAGAGGCAGCAGCTCTACCAGTTGAGCCACCGTGCTGTTCTGGGCCCCACATGTTTTGCAAAAAACTATTTGAGATTTTTTTCTGTATAGATTATCCAAAAATCCTTAATAGAGAAACAGTTCTTTATTAATAATTGAGCAATTGATTTATTAATTTCATAGAAGCAGACCTAATATCCCCACAACATAAACACAATCTGAAATAGTTACATTTTTAATGCCTATTTGAAAGTAATTTAAAAACGTCATACTCTTTAACATTTATCGTTAAACACTATATTTAGTTTCATTCATTGTTCTGTGCCAGTGTGCCTGAGACAACTTTTGTTGTGACTTGGCACTATTTAAATAAACTGAATTGACTTCAACAGGATACATAAACTACTTTTAAATAATAACAGAAAATAAGTATTTTAATTAAAAAAAAAATCTATATCAATGCCTCAATATTTATTCCCACATCCATGTTGAAAACACAAATAAACCCCCCATACATACACATTCTGTAAAAAATATCACAAAAATACATATACAGAATAACATTTTATGTAAATAACCTCATTTAAACTAAGCTTATAATTACACCCATTCAGAAATTTAGAAAACATAAAAACAGCTTGTTAAAAATATATATTTGGTGCTTCTTTACACTGTCGTCATGCAGTCAAATGTTAGTTCAAACATAATTCTAATTTTGCATGAGGTTAAGCCTCAGTTTCCCAGTCCTACATGGTGGCGCTGTTTGGTTTGGACACAGTCTCTGAACGCCATGACAGCAAACCGCTGCGTCACGACGGAACAGCTCTCCGTGGTGCTGAAACTGTTACAGAGTAATCCCTCTGGTGTTTTATAAATTTCGACAATCTGCGGACCGATTCCTATACGGAACTACATCTGGAATCAAGACTGGGACGGATAACTCGGTATTACAGGACACCGGATTATTGATGCGGTCCTCACGCGTAACAATGGGCGCCGTTCCGACAATGGAGTCTGGGAGGAGGTACGTCTTGGCTGCTCTATTACTTTTGTCGCTTGTAAGCCAGATTTTGACATCAGGGACTCATTACTCCATACCGGAGGAGATGAAGGAAGGGTCCGTCGTTGCAAACCTCGCTTCTGACCTCAGACTGGATGTTCAAACACTCAATGAAAGAAAAATGCGCGTTTACATCATCGCCAACAAGAAATATTTGGATGTGAACAAAGAGACTGGCGAGTTGTACGTGGTGGAAAAGATTGACAGAGAGCACGTTTGCCCGACCAAGTCGTCCGTGTCCTGTTATCTTAAACTGGAAGCGACACTAGAAAACCCAGTGCGGATGTTTAACATAGAAATAGAAATTCTAGATATGAACGACAACGCCCCGCAGTTTAGGACGGAGGCCATTCATTTAGATATTTCTGAAGCGACGTCAAAAGGGGAGAGGTTTTCTCTCAGTAATGCTGTCGATCCTGATGTTGGATCAAATTCAGTTAAAACATATTATCTGAGTGACAGTGAGTACTTTAATATTGAGGTTCAAACAGGAAGAGACGGGTCAAAATTTGCTGATTTGATCCTTAAAAGGACGTTAGACCGGGAGCAG
>NC_056501.1:20892321-20895122 GCF_014905685.2 Nematolebias whitei
TTCACCGGACTCTGAAATGATTTGATAGAAATTTCAGGATGATTATCGTTCATGTCCGTCACCTGTATTGTCACTTTACACTGTCCAGATAAAGAGTTTGGACCCTTATCACTGGCTATAACCTCCATCTCATACAACTTAAAATCTTCATAATTTATCATTTCTTTCACTCTGATTTCACCATTTTCTGGGTTCAGTTTAAACACACTCTGGGTTCTCTCTGACGTGTACAAACTGTACGAATAAACAACATCAGAATTAGATGCTTCATCTAAATCACTAGCGTTCAGGTTGATCACTAAACTGCCTATGGGGGAGTTCTCCATCACATCCACCACGTACTTGTCTTTGTCAAACGAAGGGGCGTTGTCATTTACATCGAGCACGCGCACAATTATGCTGGCTGTACCTGTGCGCGTGGGCACCCCTCCATCCACAGCAGTGAGGATGAGGTTATGAACAGCCTGATGCTCCCTGTCCAGAGGCTCTTTCAGAACCAAGTCTGCAAACTTGGTCCCATCTCTTCCTGTTTGAATCTCAATTGAAAACTGATCGCTCGCGCTCAGGTGGTAATTCTTCACCGAATTAACTCCGACATCTGGGTCTGCAGCATTATTCAGGGAGAACCTCTCTCCGACCGGGGTTGACTCAGAGATGTCCAAATGCATCGTTCCTCTCCGAAAATGAGGAGAGTTGTCGTTTATATCTGTAATTTCTACCTCGATGTTAAACATCCGGACCGGGTTCTCAATCGAGGCGTCTAATTTCAGGAAGCAGGTTGTAGCTGTTTTAAGAGGACAGAGGAACTCCCTGTCAATCCTTTCCCGAATAAAAAGCTCCCCGGTGTCCTTGTTGATATCCAGATATTTCTTGTTGCCCACCACGTCCACGCGCATTTTTCTTTTGCTCAAACTCTTCACATCTAAGCCTAAATCAGTGGCCAAATGTGCCACGACAGAACCTTCCTCCATTTCCTCCGGAACAGAATAGTGCGTGACCGTAAGCACCGTGCCCGTGCGTGAAGAAAGGAAGATAAATAGTGCGACATACCAGTTCCTGAAACAATAAAATCCTTGAAGAGCCATGGAGAGAGAAAAAAAACGCCAGTCCAGACTAGAAATTCACCGTAAGAGAAGTCGAGATGTTTCCAGACAATGAATCCTGTTTGACTATGAAGGACTTCCCAACATGGCTGCCTCCTCTTTGCTCCCAGAACAATAAATGATGACTTCATAGATGCCCTTTATTTTTTTTTATTTTTTTTGGAGAGCAGCGACATGCATAGCTCTTTTTCAAAATCGAAAACTCAAATTAAACTGAAAAATATAATATAAACATAAATATACTTTATATATTATAATCGTCTATTCAAGATTTGCAAATGTTATGCAGTAAGCAATAGACATTGTTACTGTTGGATTATTTCATAATATATGTAGTGTGTTGCAAATGTATATAATTTGTTGATTTGATCTTTCTGTCAAATTTAATGTGCGTGCACACCTTTTGATGCTTTTGCAAATGTTCACCTTATGAACAAAATTGCTAAAGAACCTAAACCCTCATATGTTTATTTGTAACAAATTGTGCCAATGTACATTTTGAATTTCAAAATACATTTAAAAAGTGAACATTTTGACTGAAAATACAGAAACAGGAACGAAACAGCGTGAAATCATAATCAGACATTACAGTAAACGTTCCGTTATGAAATTAAAATGAACGTGGTTGATTATATTAAAGCGGGGGTGTACAAATGTTTTTATATGTGGGTCAAAACTATCAAGATGGAAGGACTCATGGGCCACAAAAATGTGAATTTAACTCTGAACGTGAACAATATTTTGGAGAAAGGACAAAAGTTGACTAATTTTAGCAAATAAAGTTTTGAATTGTTGTACACATTAAAAACCTCGCAAACACTAACCGTATACATTTTTATTAAAAAGGATTTGGTTTATTTGAGTGGTTGGGTCGATGTTTGTTGTTTTCTTGTGTTTGAAAAGTTCGTTTTAGTCTGTTTCTCAGCAACAAAAGCATAATGTGAGTAAGTGTCCCTTTAAAGGGGGGTCGATCAGCTTTTTGGACTATGGACGGCCCAAAAAGCTGATCAATGTTATGAAAATCATCTAGCTGTCAGTCTCTACAACAGATTCACAGAAGGTTTGATACATTTGATCGAACCGTTTAAAATTTACAGCACATATTCATTCAAAAAATGTCAAATTATCCTCTTGATTATTTTATCAACTGCAACATTCAGCCAAGTTTTATGCGAAAGACTCCATTCTGGTAGAAATCTTTAAAGGTGGGTAATTTGAAGTGGAAAAAAAAAAGATTACGGCCAAATGTTTGTATTTTGCTTTATATTGCTCATTTTGAGAATATTGTTTTTCATCTGTTTTTTTCTGTTAAACATAAACATTATATAAAAAAGGATAATGAATTAATTTGCAGTAAGTCTGCATTGACCTCCTAAACGTACTGGCCAAAATGATAATAATCTTAAACTGCAGTTGTGGGCCGCACAAAATCACACCAAGGGCCGCAAATGGCCCCCGGGCCACACTTTGGACACCGTGTATTAAAGGTTTGAAAAGATCACGCTTGATAAAAGAGAAAGCTAGAATGTAAAAAATAATAAAATTAGGTGATTGAAATGATGTTGTTTTATTTCTTGTCCTTAAGATTACGCTTTTATGTAACTAGAGGTATGGTTGAAAAGGATGTCAAACCTGCAGAGTAGAAGCAGCAGAGTCGCTGGTCTCTGACAGTCCTGTCCCTCTGGGGATACTGGACAC
>NC_056501.1:20895222-20897667 GCF_014905685.2 Nematolebias whitei
CCCAGAGGGACAGGACTGTCAGAGACCAGCGACTCAGCTGCTTCTACTCTGCAGGTGAGATATTCTAGATGATACTTTATTTTTAATACTCGCGCTGTCACCAAGCTCAAATGCTTAAAACTAATATACATTTTTAATTGTGTGTGTGTGCGTGCATGTGTGTATTTATATAGTATCCCCTCAAACAAACATACCTGTATTGACTATTTGTCCTTGCAAACCAAAAACAAACCAAACAAACAGAAGGCAAATGTAACTCAGTCACTTGTTGCTCTGTGGGTTTTGGTTTATGCAGTAGAAAGGATAAAGTCCATATGCAGCTTATGGCAAGTTTATTTCCCGTTGGCTGCCAAACAGTTTCATACATATCATATGATCCCTTTCTAACACACCTGCTTTTGATCCTGCATGCCAAGCTTGTTGCTCCACCTCCAACTGGTCACAAACCATATGACCACCCACGTGCCTTTAAACCTCCCTAAATCCTACGTATTTATAATGTGCCCGCATCCCAATCATAAACAAATATATAAACTTAACACATAATAAAACAATAATAATAATAAAAAAACTAATTTAAATCAAACAAAAATAAGTTAATTATAAACTAAATTCAAAGATTTAACAAAAAATAGACAAATAGCTCCTACTCATTACATTAAGTTTAATGGATATATTAGATGATATTGATATGTTGATATTTTAACTGTCCAGTGTTTTTGATCTTTTCTCAAAATGTAGATTTACCCCAAACTATTTATGTTTATTAACTTTTTTCTTTTCTCAGTTATTTTCTATTTCTCTTCAGTATTTTTGAAATCTAACAACATTCTTAATGTTGGGAACAAACATAAAACATATCTATTTTCACTCTTTTGTCACAGCTAATATGAGAATAACAATCTTATTCTTGCTGACATTTCTATTAACAGTTTGAGATAACACTTGTATTTTTTCTACTGCACTTATTTACTTTCAGGTATTATTATTATTGCAACATTAATACAACTTGTGATTATTTGGTGGATTTCTTGCACACTGAGGCGCTGTTCTCCAGTCCTAATCTTTGTATCTGTGACATCATGATCGCCATTTCTGTATTCACTGAAGGAGAGAGAACAGCGGGTGGACAGCTCCCGGTGCTGAATACATTTGGAATTCCTATCCGTTTACCTGCATAGGACGTTTTGTAAGCTATTCTCAGCTTTTGTTTATAAAAATCTCGCAAAAAAAAAAAAAAAAGCCATAAAACAGAAGAAGGCAAAGCTCAGTGGAAACCATGGCGGGTTTTATCCTCCCCGAACGCAGGGAAAGGTACGTCCTAACGATTCTTCTCTACGTTGTCACATTCAACTCTGCTTTAGCCGTGACACACTATTCGGTACCTGAAGAACTCGAAGAAGGTTCTGTTGTAGCAAATCTTGCAGGAGATTTGGGACTAGACGTGAAGACACTGATCGAGCGTAAAATGCGCATAGAGATCATCGCCAGTCGGAAATATCTGGACGTGAACAAAGGAACGGGAGAGCTGTTCATTGTCGAGCGGATTGACAGAGAATCTCTGTGCACCGCGAAGACATCCTGTTACCTAAAAATGGAGGCAATAATCGAAAACCCCAAACGAATTTTCTACATCGAGCTGGAAATATTGGATATAAATGACAACGCACCTCATTTCAGGAGGGACATGATAGATTTGGACATATCGGAGGCGACGCAGGCTGGTGAGCGGTTTTCTGTGAGCAATGCAGTGGACCCGGACGTTGGCTCTAATTCTGTCAAAGGATATCAACTGAGCGAAAGTGATTATTTTACGTTAGAAGTTCAAACGGGGAGAGATGGATCTAAATTTGCCGACTTGATCCTGAAAAAAAGTTTGGACCGAGAGCAGCACGCGGTCCATCATTTAATAATAACAGCTGTAGATGGAGGCGCACCCTCCCGGTCTGGAACAGCCAGCATCATAGTTCATGTTTTAGATACAAATGACAACTCCCCTGCATTTGAAAAGGAAAGCTATGACGTCAGTGTCTTAGAAAATTCTCCGATTGGAAGTATTGTTATTGATCTTAATGCCACAGATTTAGACGAGGGTTCGAATTCGGACATAATTTATACATATAGTCTGTACACATCAGAAAAAACGCAGGAAACGTTTAATTTAAACCCTACAACAGGTGAAATTACTGTTAAAGACGTGCTCAATTATGAAGATTTTAGAATATATGACATGGAAGTGATTGCAACAGATAAAGGCCAAAGTGCACTATCAGGACAATGTAAAATAAAAATTATTGTGGAGGACATGAATGACAACCACCCAGAATTATCAATTAAATCATTTCAGAGTCCAGTAAGTGAAAACATCCAGTTAGACACAGTGATAGCTGTAGTTAGCGTGAGTGATAAAGACTCAGGTGATAATGGAGTGGTTGATCTTCATAT
>NC_056501.1:20897767-20900572 GCF_014905685.2 Nematolebias whitei
CCCAGAGGGACAGGACTGTCAGAGACCAGCGACTCAGCTGCTTCTACCCTGCAGGTAAATGTTCATTTATTATATGTATATTTAGTGAGTTGAAATTGATTTTACTTCACACTGTAAGTCTGGGAATGAATGAAAGATACATTTTAACATATAATAACACTCACGTCCAGGGGTGGGCTTGGGTTGGAAATCAGCCAGGGAGTGTGCTTTGGAGAGGCCTTTTATCTTATTGCATAATGGATGCATGTGGAACAATAATTTTAACACTAAAACTGTATTTGCAGCATAAAAACACAGTTTTTTTCTCCAACAATCAAAACATGTTACGTTTGTATGTATTCAATGTTACAAATTAAAAATACCAATTAGTTTGTATAAGTTCATTAAACAAGCAGCTTATCTTAAAAACCAAAGCAAATATTTAGGAACAAAAACACAGCCTCCAAGGTATACAGACATATAACATCATAACTTCCCCCCCAAACATAATGAAACTGTCATAACTTACATCATTAACAACTTGAGAAGAACACTGGACTCTGCAACTCTGTCCATAACTGCATCATTTTCTAAAGTCATCAAGGCCTCTTTCTCTCCTCCTCCTCCTCTTCCATCTCCATCTTTTTTTCTTCTCTGCCATCATCTGTCACTTCTTCTTCCTTACTCCTGTGACTGGCACCTGTTCCTCTGCATCAACTCCTCAACTGACACTGGCCTTTTCAGCTAGTAAAAACAATAACAGCAACAATGATCAATTTTAGAGCACTACTAGCAAAATAATAATAATAATAAAAATCATCACAGTTTTATAACACAAATACAACACAAGAAATTTTTTAACCCCCCCCCCCCACACACACACACACACACACACACAGTAAATGAATTACTCACTGTAATGTATTTTTCTCGAGCTTGTAAAAATAGCTCTGTATTAATGTAGAAACAGAAAAGAAAAACAGACTCCTCAAATATGTTTCATTTTGCAATAAAGTAACGTGCCTTTTATGGATTGATTTTAATTTTATTTGATAAAGCAGATTAAATATTTATGTATTTATTGTGTAACAATACTGAAAGGCTTACTTTAATGTTCTGTGTGTGCCCTGAATACACCCAGAAACCCAAACATATTATAAGCCAACTCTGAGATGGATGATAGGTCCATGTGCTTGCTGTATCCATGCTGCTCGGTCCTGTTCTCATGCTTTAGTCATGTGACTTTGGCCCCTCCACCCCAGAAAATGTCTTCCATTTTAACGCATTTGGCTGCATCTTGCACTAACTTTTTATTTTCTTTTTCCTGAATTTTCTGCTCCAACCATGTATTTCCCCTTTCTTCTGTAGCATGTTTGATACACGCTCTTCTTTCTTTTTTTTTTTTTTTTTTTTTTTCCAAATTGGGAGGGACTACTCGCGCGTGACGTTTGACTGACACAGCAGCGTAATAAAATAAAATAAAAGCATTGATCACCACCGGCGGGTTCGGCCTATAGAACTGACTGGCCGTTCGGATATCCTCCCGAACTTCCCTATGCCCAGTCCGCCCCTGCTCATGTCTTTATCGTAATACATTTGAATATGTAAAATTCTTCAACATAATCTATTTGTTCTTCTGTTCAAAAACATGCTTTAAATTTTAACACATCATTAAAAAATTAATCAAATAATAACGTAACGAATTTTTAAGCACATACAAATAAACACAGAACATAATTTAACTGTAAACATGGTTTTATCTTTCGTTCGGATTTAATTCCTGTTTTAACAATGCGACGTACTTTAATAACTTTTTTTCCCACCACTTTGGGAATACAGGAAAAAAAGTAAATAAAATTAAAATAACATCATAATTTGTTTTCTATCCACTACAACGGTATTTATTTCTCAGCTTTAACTTATTAGGTTCTATATATTTTACGGTGGCGCTGTTTTATTCTTAAAAAAAGCAGCTTTTGACCGCCATGACAGGGAGCGGATGTCTGAGCAGCAGATTTCTGGGAGCACAGGACAGCTCCATGGTGCTGAAACAGCGTTTGGAAAACAGCTGCAAACCGATTACTTTTATCTATTACACGGTTTATTAGGGTCCTGGAGGGAGTACAAACCATGCCTTTGTAACAATTTTCCTTTTTTTTTTTTTTTTTTTTTTTACCGAAAGCTTGTCTTTTAAATTTCGAAATACTCCTGATTATAACAATGGCTCCCGTTGGAACAAAGGCTTCACTGCCAAGGTACGTGCTGCTCTTTATTCTTTTCATTCGAGACACTTCAACCTCCGTGACTCATTACTCTATACCTGAGGAGATGAAGGAAGGATCAGTCGTTGCAAACCTCGCCACAGATCTCGGCCTGGACGTTAAAACACTGACAAAGAGAAAGATGCGCCTCGACGTCATCGCTAACAAGAAATATCTGGATGTGAACAAAGACACTGGAGAGCTGTATATTGTAGAGAAGATCGACAGAGAAATGATTTGCACATTTAAAGCGTCTTGTTATTTAAGACTGGAAGTCACATTAGAAAATCCAGTGCGGATGTTTAACATTGAAGTAGAAATTTTGGACATGAACGACAACACCCCGCAGTTCAGAAGAGACGTCATACATTTAGATATTTCTGAAGCAACATCAAAAGGGGAGCGGTTTTCTCTAAGTAATGCAGTGGATCCTGATGTAGGAACTAACTCAGTGAAAACTTATCATCTGAGTGAAAGTGAATACTTTAAAATTGAGGTTCAAACGGGAAGAGAAGGGACAAAATTTGCTGATTTGATCCTTAAAAGGACGTTAGACCGGGAGCAG
>NC_056501.1:20900672-20921007 GCF_014905685.2 Nematolebias whitei
TGTTCTCCATCACACGTATAGTATAAAAAGACTGGGGGAACTGTGGAGCGTTGTCATTAACATCCAGCAGATGCACGGTTAAAGTTTCATTATCAGATAAAGGTGGCGTTCCTCCGTCAGTCACTATTAGAGTGATGACATATTCCGGTACCTTTTCACGATCTAAAAGCTCAGACACTATAAGTTCATAATGTGTGGGTCTGTCTAAGGATTGGCTAAGAATAAAGGACATTTTGTCATGTATCGATATAGTCACTTTCCCATTGTCACCACTGTCTCTGTCACCTGTTCCCACCAGAGCAATCACACTTCCAACAGGTATGTTTTCAGCCACGGTGTTTTTAACAGACTGCACTGTTATTTCTGGATAATTATCATTCATATCTGTGACATGAATGACCATTTTGCATTGCCCCAGCAGGGGGTGCGCACCTTTATCCCTGGCTTCAATGTGCATCTCATAAAATCTCATTTCTTCATAGTCAATCGTTCCTTTAACAGTCACCTCTCCTGTGTTAGGGTGAAGCTCAAAGACGTCTTGCGTTTTTTCTGACGTGTAAAGCGTGAACGAGTACACTATCTCTGAGTTCAAACCCTCATCGAGATCTGTAGCGTTCAGCTTTGTCACTAAAGTTCCTATCGGGGTGTTTTCTGTCATGTTAATGATGTAAACTGGCTGATCAAACCGAGGAGGATTATCATTAGTGTCCTGCACTCGGACTATAATGTTGGCAGTGCCTGAGCGCACAGGGACGCCTCCATCCTCAGCTGTCAGGATTAAATTATGAGCAGCCTTTTCCTCACGGTCCAAAGAATTGGTCAGTACCAAATCCACATACTGAGTTCCATCAGAACCCGTTTGGATTTCTATGGTGAAATGCTCGCTCGCGCTGAGTTTGTACGTTTTAATCGTGTTTACACCAACATCTGGATCCACGGCGTTAGGCAGAGAGAATCTCTCCCCCGGCGTGGCGGACTCGGAGACGTCCAGCTCCACCCGGTCCCTCCGGAAATGCGGCGCGTTGTCGTTTATGTCTGTTATTCCGAGCTCGATGTTGAAGATGCGCAGCGGGCTTTCTATAATAAAATCAAGCTTTAGGAAGCACGTTGGCTTCGCCGGACAAAGATACTCCCTGTCGATTTTCTCCACCACGTACAGGTCCCCGGTCTTTTTGTTAAAGTCTAAATATTTTTTATTTGTGAATATGTCGAGTTTTACCTCTCGTTGCGCCAAGCCTGCAAGCTCAAGTCCCAAATCCGCAGCGAGATTGGCCACAACAGAACCCCTCTCCATCTCCTCCGCTATGGAGTAGCGAGTCACAGACAAAGCGCAGCGCCAGACTGCGCTCCAGACAAAGACAGCGGCCCAAAGCTCCATCTTTCCCACTGATGGCGAATTATATCAGATGTTCAAAGCGTGCTTGCCGATTTTAAAGCTCTGAGGGGGGAAAATTATTTAAAATAAAATAAATAAACCTTGTGTTATTTGACAAAAATCAAAGTATGTTATCCGAACAGCTGCACGTCCTGCAGCCTCTCTGAATCTAGGTGTGTCGTAATTTATGCTTTTCTGGTGAACAGTGACACCGTGTGCCTGCTGCTGCACAGAATGCTGTGATTATTCTATACAGTAAGGTTACAGTAATGACTTTGCAAAGTGCATGCAGTGGGACACTCGCTGTTTCTGTTCGTTTTCAGCTGTTCTGCACTTTAAATCACCACATTAAAACAGAGCTTTCCAATCATCAAACGTGGATTTATCTTATTTTCTGGTGGTTTATTTGTGCAATAAATATTTTGCAATGTTTAGCAGAGGAAAAAGTCTTAAAAGTATGTCTGAAAATATGAATGTGACACTTTTTTTTTTTTTTTTTTAAGTGTCAAATCTCACCGAACCTGAAATTTCTAGCGCTCATGGAGTTACATCACCTCAAATCCTGATTTACATTCTCACTACAGCTCCACCCACCCGGACCACCCACTTATATGGGCCCAGGTGTCTGCAGTGTTGAGGGGCCTATCGTTTTGAATCAGATGAATTTATTTATTTATATTTTTTATCGTGACTTGTAACTTTAGACGCACGTTCGTGGCCGCGGATTGATCCAAATTAAAAGTGATCCACTTGGGCTGACCTATCAGAATGTGCATTGCTACTGTTGGGGGGCGTGTCCACAATGATTGACTGACAGCTGTCAACATGTCGGAGAAGAAGCTCGGGAAGTGTTCATAAAAATAAATAAATAAATAAATAAATAAAAACAACACAAAATATTAGACAGAAAGAGTTTGAAAAAATAAAAATACTGGAGAGTATTCTGTGGCTGCAGCTGTCAGAGAGGATGAAGTTGCTCCCTGACTCCTCTAGCACCTGAGGGCAGGGGGAGGAGCAACCCGGGCTGGAGAATGCTGCGATAGCTGGAGAGGAGCATACAGGAGGTGAAGAGATGAGGAGCTCAAGAGGAGCAGAGAGAGGACTCGGGGTCTAATGATCGGGGTCGTAGGAGCAATAACATCGACGACAGGTGCATGAGGAAACAGGGACAGGTGTGCCAAAATGTGATCAGCCGCCCTCAGCAGCATCTCGGTAATTCAAATATGTGAAAACGTCATGATTAAATGGTTTTAAAATATCCCTTGAAAACGTTTAAACTGTTTGAATGTACGTTTAAACAGACGTGTTTAATAATGGGTTCGTTCATCTTGTTTTATTGTGATAAGCCCATTGATAGAGGAAGTGACGTCAAAGTTCACGGATAATCGTGCATGGATCAAAGTGAAGAAATGTGAAAGGAAGTAATGTAGCTTGACTGGCTAACGAGGGAAGAAAGGAAACCGTACTGAAAGGTTTAATTTTTGAGAAAATAAATAGTGTAGCCGAATCTTTCAGACATTTTACTCAAGAGTCCTCATAATTTATTATTATTATTTAATTACGCGTTTGTTTTGGACCACTATGATTACTGTATACCGAAATTTCAAGGATAGTGGTGTGTAAAAAGTTAGCTCAATTTGCTAACTTTTGAATGGACTTTTAGCTTCTGTGAAGATAAACCAGCTAACACAACGGACTAAGCAAGTAATTTCCAAATGAAAGTTGGGGAAATTCAGCATCTGGTACAGCTAAATAAGACTAATTGTGGACTTTTGATGTTGTGCTTTATAGATAACATCGTGACGACACCTGTCATGATCCTGCTCTTCATCTGTGGACCGAATGAGTTGTAAAGAAGCAAAGATCAGAGGCTGCCATTTTCATTATCACCGGAGCTCGCCACATTGGTAAAAGGTATTGAGTGGAAATAAATATTCAAAATGAGGTATCACACTAGCTTCTCTCCAAAGATTTAAGCCTGCAACAGTTTATATTTTGAAGACATTTTATATAATTTGTGCCAGCTTGTTTATGCTTACTGAGAGAGGGCCCATTGAGTTTCTAACATTTCTGAGTGTATTGATGTAAATATAGGAGATGAAAAAGAGTGCAGCATTTGTTTATGTTATTTATTCTTATTTTTATCTATTCTGATTTTACATTTAAACAAGTACTGTTTTCTCTACAAGTTCAATCTGTTGTGTTGGATTATTTCTTAGAATTGAAGAATTATAAGTGTGAGTATTTGGATTTACTATTTTGCGTTCCCATTTCATCTATCCATCCATTATCTTACGCTTGTTCAGAAGTCAGGTCGCGGGGCCAGCAGCTGAAGCAGGGAGGCCCACATATTTCTTTCCACAGCCACCTCTTCCATCTCTACTGGGAGGACTCCAAGGTGTTCCCAGGCCAACCAATAGACGTAGTCTCTCCAGCGTGTCCTGGGTCTTCCTCGGGGTCTCCTCCCAGTTGGACATGCCCGAACCACCACCCTAGGGAGGCGCCCAAGGGTCATCCTTACCAGATGGACGAACCACCTCAACTGGCTCCTCTTGATGTAGAGGAGCAGCAGTTCTGCTCCGTGTCGCTCCCGGATAACTGAACTTCTGACCCTATCTCTAAGGGAGAGTCCAACTACCCTTCGGAGGAAACTCATTTCAACCGCGTGTATCCGCAATCTCATTCGGTCACTACCCAGAGCTCTTGACCATTGGTGAGGGTAGGAACGAAGACTGACGGGTAAACGGAGAGCTTTGCCTTACAGCTCAGCTCTCTCTTCACCACAACAGACCTGCAAAGAGTCTGTAATACTGCAGATGCTGCACCAATCTGTCTGTCAATCTCGCGCTCCATTCTTCCCTCACTCGTGAACAAAACCTCAAGATACTTGAACTCCTCCACTTGAGGTAGAATCTCACCCTCGACCTGAAGAAAGCAATTCACCCTTTTCTGGTTGAGGACCATGGCTTCAGATTTGGAGGTGCTGATTCTCATCCCAGCTGCTTCACACTCAGCTGCAAACCACTCCAGTGAGAGCTGAAGACCATAGCACAATGACACCAACAGGACCACATCATCTGCAAAGAGCAGAGATGAAATCCTGAGGCCACCAAACTGGACTCCCTCCTGGCTGCACCGAGAAATTCTGTCTGTAAGTTATGAACAGAATCGGTGACAGTGGGCAGCCCTGGCAGAGTCTAAATCCCACCTTGAAGGAGTCTGACTTACTACCTGTAATGTGAACCAAACTATTACACAGCTTGTATAGGGACCGAACAGCCCGTAAGAACGAGCGCCCCCAATCCCATACTCATGGAGCACTACCCACAGTGCCACAATGTACCCTGAGGAACACAGTCGAATGTCTTCTCCAAGTCCACAAAACATATGTAGACTGGATGGGCAAACTCCCATGACCCCTCAAGGACCCAAGTGAGGGTAAAGAGCTGGTCCAGTGTTCCATGGCCAGGACGGAACCCGCATTGTTCCTCCTGGATCTGAGGTTCGACCAACAATCGGACTCGCTTCTCCAGTACCCCGAATAGATCTTACCAGGGAGGCTAAGGAGAGTTATGACCCTGTAATTGGAGCACACCCACTGCTCTCCTTTTTTGAAGGGGGGAACCACCACCCTAGTCTGCCAATCCAGTGGCACTGCCCCCGATGTCCACGCCATGTTGCAAAGGCATGTCAACCAAGACAGCCTCACAACATCCAGAGCCTTTAGGAAATCAGGGTAAATCTCACCCACCCCCAGAGCCCTGCTGCCACAGAGCTTTTTAACTACCTTGGCAACCACAGCTATGTTTATGGACAGACCAACCCCGAAGTCCCCCAACTCTGCTTCCTCCATGGAAGACAGGCTTGTGGAATTGAGAAGGTCAGAGAAATATTCTATCCATCTCCCAGTGACATCACTGGTTAAGGTCACCAGCACCCCACCTTCACTGAACATCCATCCATCCATTATCTTTACCCACTTATTCCATTTTGGGTCACGGGGGTCACCGGTGCCCATGTCCAACAATCACTGTGCGAGGGGCGTGGTACACCCTGGACGGGTCGCAAGTCCATCACAGAGCTACATAGAGACAAACGAGACAAACAACCATTCACTCTCTCACTCACACTTAGGGACAATTTAGAGTTACCAATCAGCCTAACATGCATGTTTTTGGTCTGTGGGAGGAAACCGGAGCACCCGGAGAAAACCCACGCATGCACGAAGAGAACATGCAGACTCCACCCAGAAAGGCCCCTGGACCGGGGTTTGAACCAAGGACCTGCTTGCTGAGAGACAGCGGCTCTACCAGTTGCGCCACCGTGCTGCCCTTCACTGAACATAGGGTTAGTAAATATCAGCTTTGCCCTCCTCAGCCGCCTGATGGTATGCCAGAATCTCCTCGGCGCTGACCGAGAGTCGTTATTCAGGGCCTCAGCAACTTGGTGCCTGTGTGTTGGAGTTTTCCCCGGTAGATGAGAGGGTAGCTTCCATTCACCTTCGGGTGGGAGAACGGGCTCTGACTGTTGTTTGTGCCCATTCACCAAACAGCATTTCAGAGTATCTGGCCTTCTTGGAGTCCTTGGTGGGGGTGCCGGAAGGTGCACCAGCTGGGGACCCCTTTATTCTGCTGGGGGACTACAATGCCCACGTGGGTAATGACAGTGTAACCTGGAGAGGCATGACTGGGAAGGAACGACCTCTCTGATCTGAAGCTGAGCGGTGTGCTGTTGTTGGACTTCTGTGCTAGTCATAGTTTGTCCATCACAAACATCATGTTCGAACATAAGGGTGTCCATAAGTACACTTGGCACCAGGACGCCCTAGGTCGTAGATTGATGATTGACTTTGTAGTCGTGCCATCTGATTTGTGGCCATTTGTTTTGGACATTTGGGTGAAGAGAGGAGCTTAGCTATCAACTGATCATTAACTGGTAATAAGTTGGCTCAGATGGTGGGGGAGATGCTGGACAGATCTAGTAGATCCAAATGTGTAGTGAGGGTTTGTTGGGAACGCTTAGCAGAAGAACCATCCAGAAAGACCTACAACTCACACCTCCAGGAGAGCTTTAACCACATCCCAACTGAGGTGGGAAACATTGAGTCCGAGTAGGCCATGTTCTGTGATTCAATTGTTGAAGTGGCTGCCTTGAGCTATGGATACAAGGTTGTTGTTGCTTCTCGCGGTGGCCATCCTCAAACTCGGAGGTGGACACACCGGGTTAGGGAGGCTGTCAAGCTGAAAAAGGAGTCCTATCGGTACTTGTTTGCTAGTGGGACTCTGGCGTAAGCTGAGGAGTACCAGAGGGCCGAGCAGTCTGCAGTCTTGGTTGCTGCTAAGGCAAAAGCTCAGATGTGGGAGGAGTTTGGTGAGACCCTAGATAAAGACTCTTGGTCAGCTCTGAGGAGATTCTGGCATACCATCAGGAGGCTGAGGAGGGGAAAGCTGCTATTTACTAATCCTATGTTCAGTGAAGGTGGGGTGATGGTGACCTTAACCAGTGATGTCATCGGGAGGTGGACAGAATACTTCTCGGACCTTCTCAATCCCATGGGCACGTCTTCTATGGAGGAAGCAAAGTTGGGGGACTTTGGAGTTTGTCCATAACAATAGCTGTGGTCGCTGAGGTATTTATAAAGCTCCGCAGCGGCAGGGCTACAGGGGTGTATGAGATTTGCCCTGATATCCTTAAGACTCTAAATGTGGTGGGGCTGTCTTGGTTGATACACTTTTGTAACATTGCGTGGACATCAGGGGCAGTGCCACTGGATTGGCAGACTGGGGTGGTGGTTCCCCTCTTCAAAAAGGGGGACTGGAGTGTCTGCTCCAATTACAGGGGTATCACTCTCCTTAGCCTCCCTGATAAGGTCTATTCAGCGGTACTGGAGAAGCGAGCCCCATCGTTGGTCGAACCTCAGATCCAGGAGGAACAATGCGGGTTCCATCCTGGCTGTGGAACACTGGTCCAGCTCTTTACCCTCACTATGGTCCTCGAGGGGTCATAGTAGTTTGCCCATCCAGTCTGTATGTCTTTTGTAGACTTGGAGAAGGCATTTGGCCGTGTCCCTTGGGGTACAGTGAGCGGGGTGCTCGGTGAGCGTGGGATTGGGTGCCCGTTGTTACAGGTTGTTCGGTCCCTATACAAACAGTGCGAGAGTTTCTTTCACATTGCTGGTAATAAGTCAAACCCCTTCAGGGTGGGAGTTGGACTCTGCCAGGGCTGCCCTCTGTCACCAATTCTGTTCATAACTTATGGACATAATTTCTCTGTGCAGCCGGGAGGGAGTCCAGTTTGGTGGACTCAGGATTTCATCTCTGCTCTTTGCAGATGATGTGGTCCTGTTGGTGTCATTGTGCCATGACCTTCAGCTCTCACTGGAGTGGTTTGGAGCTGAGTGTGAAGCAGCTGAGATGAGAATCAGCACCTCCAAATCTGAAGCCATGGTCCTCAACCAGAAAAGGGTGAATTGCTGTCTTCAGGTCGAGGGTGAGATTCTACCTCAAGTAGAGGAGTTCAAGTAACTTGAGGTTTTGTTCACGAGTGAGGGAAGAATGGAGTGCGAGATTGACAGACAGATTGGTGCAGCATCTGCAGTATTACGGACTCTTTGCAGGTCTGTTGTGGTGAAGAGAGAGCTGAGCTGTAAGGCAAAGCTTTCTGTTTACCCGTAAGTCTACGTTTCTACCCTCACCAATGGTCACGAGCTTTGGGTAGTGACCGAAAGAATGAGATCACGGATACAGGCAATTGAAATGAGTTTTCTCCACAGGGTAGCTGGACTCTCCCTTAGGGATAGGGTCAGTTATGTGGTAGAGACTGGGAGTAGAACTGCTGTTCCTCCACATAGAGAGAGGCCAGTTGAAGTGGTTCGGCCATCTGGTAAGGATGCCTCCTGGGCATCTCCCTAGGGAGGTGCTTCGAGCATGTTTGACTGGAAGGAGACCTCAGGGAAGACCCAGAACACGCTGGAGAGACTCTTCAAGAGAGAGTCTCTTGGTTGGCCTGGGAACACCTTGGAGTCCTCCCAGAAGAGCTGTAAGAGGTGGCTGTGAAAAGAGATATCTGGGCCTCCCTGCTCAAGATGCTGCCCCTGCAACCCAACTTCGAAACAAGCGGAAGGTAATGGATGGAGGGAGGGAGTATGGTTTCATGACAAGACAAATCACCACAGATGCTATCTTTGCTTTGATAATGCTGATGGAGAAGTACAGAGTGTCAGAAAGAACTCTATTGTGTTTTTGTGGATTTGGAAAAAGCATTTGACAGTGTACAGAGGGAGGAGGTGTGGAATTACATGAGGAAATCTGGAGTGGCAGAGAAGTATATTAAACTGAGACAGGCCATGTTTGAGGACAGCAAGACAGTGTTGATATGTGCTGTAGGAGTGACAGATAGCTTCAAGGTGGAAGTGGGATTGCATGAAGGATCGGCTCTGAGCCCCTTCTTGTTTGCTCTGGTGATGGACGGCCTAACAGATGAGGTCAGGCAGGAATCCCCATGGACTATGATGTTTACAGATAACATTGTGATCTGTGGTGAGAACATGTAACAGGTGGAAGAGAACTTGGAGAGGTGGAGGTATGCACTTGAAAGAAGAGGAATGAAAGTCAGCTGTGGTAAGACAGAGTACATGTGTGTGAATGAGAGGGATGCTGGTGGAACAGTGAGGCTACAAGGAGCAGAGGTCACAAATGTGCAGTATTTCAAGTATGGAGTCCAGTGTCCAGGAAAATGGTGAGTGTGGTAAAGAGACAAAAAATAGAGTTCAGGCAGGATGGAGTGGATGGAGAAACATTTCAGGAGAGAACAAAAAGATGGCAGCAAAGGTCAAAGGAAAAGTTTACAAGACAGTGATGAGACAGCTATTTTGTATGTTCTGGAGACAGTGACATTGACAAAAAGACAGAAAGAACTGGAAGCAGCAGAAATGAAGATGTTGAGGTTCTCCTTAGGAGTGACAAGGCTGGATAAGTTAGGAATGAGATCACAGCACAAGTTGAACAACTGGGAGATTAAGTTAGAGAGGCCAGACTGAGATGTTTTGGACATGTCCAGAGGAGGGACAGTGGGTATATTGGCAGAAGAATGTTAGAAATGCAGCTGCCAGGAAAAGACAAAAAGGAAAGCCAAAGAGAATAAATATGGATGCATTTAGAGGAATATGGATGAAGTTGGAGTGTGGACAGAGGATGCAGAGGACAGAGTGAGATGGAGAAGGATGACTCGCTGTGGCGACCCCTGAAGAGGGAAAAGAAGAAAGATGATGAGGAGGCAGCAGAGGGCAATACTATACATTATGTACATGCTCTTCTTTCAGAAACACAGTCAGCCTCCTCATCTACAGAAGCTATCCTGTGTGGTGTCGTTGATCTGATAGACAAGACATCCAAACTCCAAACTGAGAATCTTCACCAGCATAAGACATCCAAACCTTCTAAAGAAAGTGGAGGATATCGCCACCTGCAAGTTTTCTCCTGTGTTGTGCCTACTCCTGCAGGTGAGGAACAATTTGACCACTCATAGAGCAAACTTAAGTGATTGTTGAGGATAATGAGTGTTCCTCATAAAGAAACAAGGAGGAGGATAATGGAAAGCTTAAAGGGCCCGGTACTAGAAGCAAATATAGTTGTGTTTTTCTGTCCCGAACATTGCTCCTGCAAAGTGTCATAATCCCAGTCTTCATCTGAGGATCAAAGGAATGGTAAAGGAGCCAAGATCACAGGGTGCCATCTTCTTTATCACCTGTGCTTACCACATTAGTAAAAGCTTAAGTGGAAAAAAATATTCAAAATAAGGTATCACACTCACAACTCTCCTGAATAGAATCAGGCCTGCATTGGTTAATATTTTGAAGACTTTTATTTTATGCCAGCTGATTTATGTTTAGTGAGAGTAGAATAACAAATTCTGTCTTCTCTACAAGTACAATCTGGTGTCATGTTTTATTATTTCTCAGAACCTAAGAATAATAAGTAAAAGTGAGTTTTTGGATTTATTGCATGTGTTTTCATTACAGTGTCTTAATATTCTAAAAGCTTTAGTCATCATCACTTTTATTTAACCAAAAGAAAACCCACTGAGATCAAAATCTCTTTTCCAGGTGTGACATGGCCAAGAGGTCACGCCATAAAGTAATAATAAAAACAATTAACTATATAGGATAAAACAGTATTATACCCACTTAAATGGTTTGTTTTCAAAGTGCAAGTCAACACATAATAACAATCTTAGCAGTGACTAAATCAAAATGGCTAAGAAAGTGCTAACAATAATTAAAAACACAAACAACAAGAAAAAACAGGCAACAGCTAAAAAAAACACAGGCAATTGTTAAAATATGGACAATGGTTAATTGAATAATGGTTAAAAACATAGGCAACGTTTAAAGGTCTTACTAATATTGTCTTTTAGGATTGAACTGAAGGCTTTAAAAGAGATAAGTCTTGGTAGTTTCAGATCAGTGGAAACTGCACCTGTGCTTTAGGTTTTGTAGAGGATTTTGTTGATCTATATTTTATGCAGACTTTTTCAATCTAAATAACAGAAGGATCATTTTTATTTTTTATTTTTATACTTGGAGACTGAATACTTTACTAAATAATTTCAATAAAATTACCCCTTGTTTTTTTTTTATTGTATATAATACTGCTAAGCAACATGTTAAGTTAATTTTGTCAAATAAATAACTATGATTTCTGGGGTTTTTTTGGGGTTATATCACAAAATTTATAGATATTGTCAGAATGCTCTGAAATATCACAATGTTATATTTGAGCCAAATCGCACACCCCTAGGCACTCGTACAGTTCATCATCATAGTCCAGTAGCAACTACTTAAGTGTTCCTTATTTAAATGAAAAACGGGATTTATTTCTAAAAAAAAAAAAAACAGATTTAACTTGAGTTTAGTAGCCATATAAGCAATGTGAGCTTTAAATGAAGGCTCGCAATCAAGAAAATATCCCAAGTATTTGTAATTTGAGACCAGTTCTATATGTTTTTCCTATTGGGCTACACATAATAGGATACTCCCTGGTTGCTCTCTTTTGTTAAAAAATATCATGAGCTTGGTTTTGCCAGCATTTAAAAGCAAATAAAGTATTTGTAGACAAGACTAAATAACATTAAAAGTGTCCTGTAAAGACATAAAAGCCTGTATAAATGAGGACGAGCATCATTAAATAATGGTGCTGTCTGCTTAAAAGTTATAGGAAGCATTTGACCAGTTCTTGCACAGATCGTTGATATACAGTAGGCCCTTGTCGTAGTTTGCGGTTAGGAGCGAACCCAGAGTGCAGAACAGGGACTCAACTCGGCAGATATACAAAAAATATGTTTTTAATGGTAAATAAAAGTACAAAATAAACAAGCTGACGGGGCAGCAAAACTTACATGAATAAGGAAGGAGGCAATGGTAAAAGTACAAAATAAACAAGCTGACGGAGCAGCAGAACTTACATGAACTAGGCACGGGGAACTCAGGCGACAAGAGAGACACGGGGAACTCGAGGGACCAGGAGGACTCAGGGAAAGACTCAGGACAAGACTCAGGAGACCCAAGGGAGAGTACCAACGAAGACGACCCGACAAAGGACAAGACAGAATAGGACCGCTTAAATACTGGGAGAAGATGAGACATGATGACAAACAGCTGGGACGAGACACAGGTGGCAACAATGGAAACTAATGAGGAAGCACGAGGAAAACAGACACAAACCGGGCCACAGAAAAGTACCGTCCTTACAGCCCTTGATTATCATGGGGGTTATGTTCCAGACACCATCACGATAGGTTATAAACCGTGAAGTAGGAACACTATATTTTAGTATTTATATCTATTTTAAGGCTTTATGAATCCTTCCCACACTCTTGCAATGTTCTAAACTCCTAAATCTATGTAAGTTTAACAACATATGTATATATATACTGTATAATACTGCACAATTTTGTTCACCAACTCTGCAGAACAGCAGCTTGGTTCCGGTCGGGCTCGGTTTAGGTTCAGCAGACCCACCCTGCAGTGACAAAGCCCTCCGCCCCATCCAGGTTGATGTGCGCGTTGATAGTTGAGCTTCAGGAAGCTTCAGGATTATTTGTGACTTTCCTGCCAGTTCTGTGAGCTTAGAGAGATTGTTACGTCTGACTTTGTATTGCAAAACTTTTCCCTCCATTTTGTCAGAAAGCAGCAACCAGAAGCACTGCTGGCATCTCGGTAGTGTAGTTCTTTTGACTGGTGTTACAATGTAGTCTTATTGAATGAAAACTACAAAATGGCGGCGCCTGTTCGAATATTTTTTCCGTTAACTTTTTATCCTGTACCGTCCCAATCACGTGAGTAAGATTAACCATGAAAGAACGATTCCACGAAAGTTGAACCATGAATTAGCCAAAAACTACTGTAAATAGAAAATAAAATTGGTCCCGAAACTCTTCCTTGGGGCATCCCTTTGACAACATCTAAGAAGGAAGAGGTGGATCCTACAACCTGAACACCTTGTGTTCTGTTGGTCAAATAATTTACAAACCAAGTAACTGTGTTTTGATAAACCATTGTGTTCTAGAATATTAACCAGTGGACTATGATCAACTGTTCCATATGATTTGGAAAAGCCAATAAACAGTGCAACAAAGTATTTTTTTTTCAATCTAGAGCCTTTATAAAATCATAAAACTTAAAGAACTGTTATAACAGTACTATGATGTTTAATAAAACCTGACTGAAATGGAGATAAAATGTTATTCAACTCATATTAATTTAATTCATTACAGAAAAGCCTTAGTGTATGGTTTTTCAAAGGTAACAAGAGACATCAAGACATAAATATGAAAACAGAATTCATACTTCAGATGGGGACAGGTGGGCTACACCAAGCTGGTAGCAAAGCTGTGCTTTTGTTTAACGTTTTGATTTATTTTCCCAAAACCCTCACAATGTTCTGTGAAAATGTTAGTTCCAAGCAGTTTTAGTTCATCAATAATATCTGCAATCTTGAAACCTACATAAAAAAAAAAAAAGTTTTGAAGATGTGGATTGGCTAAACTTATTTATTTTTAAAATCATACTGTGACATCATTGTATTATGATAAATCTAGGTTGTTTTAAAATCTATTAGGAAACATTAGTTTTTAACATTAGTTTTGTTGGTTTGGTTTGCCCTGTTTGCCTGTATTATTACCAATCTTTTTGTTTTTCATGTTCAAATATTAATTAAAGAGTTCATAAAAATTAGTTGGGGGTCAAATTAAGCAATTTTACCTGAAATTGGAATCCATAGCTTATATTTACTTTAGTGAATAATAAATAAAGCATATGTCCATGATGTGACTTTGGATAATAGAGAACATTTGATCAAATAAAAATAATAAAACCCTCTTGTCCTCCACACATCATCCTTAAACGACCCCCTCCTGCTGTAAAAAGTAAACTTTTACTCACTTTAATGAGTAAAAGTACAAGTATGTTATTTTAATGCTCTTGTTCGTTTGTTTGTCTGAAAGTAATTCTATAAACTCTTTGTCACACTGAGTTGTTTCCTCATATTGTCACATGCTGAAGTTTCACAAGGTACCCCATCAAAGTTTTAAAGGGATATTTTCTCTATTTCAATCTGCAGAATGGCAAAAAAGGTCAAAATTACAAATTGATAGATTTTTAAACCGTTACTTTTGCATACTCTAACAGATAACCAAAATATATAATGTACACCGAAGATGAATTTATCTAAATAAGTGTATTTTTTCAAGTTAAATATTTTAAATATTACAACTTCTATTCAAATATGTCATAGCACATCATCCAAAATGTGTCATTGTGTTTTTTATTTGTTTCTCCTCGTTAGTACCCACTGCATTCTCTCAGTTCCCAGTTTATTTATTTTTATATGTATATTTTCATTTGACTACTTCTTTTTTAACTGTATTTTGGTTTGGCTCATTGTAAGCCCTTTACTCAACAATTTATTGAAATAAAACCACCTTCTCAGTTTGAAATAAAATGATTATTACTCCATGATGCCATCTGGTGGACAAATCTGCTGCTAACGTGGTTTCAAGAAAATGACAGCTGTTCTCATATTAAAAGTATATTTACTGAGAGTCAGTGGTATTTATGAACAAAACACTTGATTTTTTTAGAGTTTAGTATTAACCATGAATATATATATATATATATATATATATATATATATATTTTATTTTATGATATAAAATATGTAAATTATAAAAATGTACAGTTAAAATATGTTGAGTCATTTGTGTTTAAAAATGTATATTTTTTAATAAAACTTTCCCTCAGATATTTTGCTAACAGTCAGAAATGTTTGAAATGGTCAGTCTGAAGCAAAGATTTTGCACAATGTGTAGCACTTGAAGAATGTGTTATGAAATGGCCCTTAGCTACTACAAAACCAAGTTTTAGTACAACATCTATAAAAACTGACTGAATTATAATGTTGTATGGGTTTTCTAAGATAATTTCTCTGTTGCAGC
This sequence comes from Nematolebias whitei, assembly GCF_014905685.2. NCBI lineage: Eukaryota > Metazoa > Chordata > Actinopteri > Cyprinodontiformes > Rivulidae > Nematolebias > Nematolebias whitei. Next base: position 20,915,539 of record NC_056501.1, read on the forward strand.
CATCTTGAATAAGTTTGACTGAAAAATTATTACTTGTAGAGGTACAGCAGTGATTTTCTGAAAGTCTCTTCCAAATGATTGAGTGGTTCATAAAATGTTGCATTAACAGACAGCGTTGACGCCATGAATTTATTATTGGCAAAGTTTTAAATTAAGATTTTAGAATCAATCAGCTAAAACTCCTAATTTATGTTGGACATCAGTCTCAGCTACTACTAAACTAAACTGCAGGTCAGTAGTTGTAAAAATGCTAGAGTTGTCACTTTTCTTGGCTGCTTTTTATTCCCTTAATGTTCCTATTATGCAGTAACAGAATCTGAATAATTTATCTGCCCCTGGCTTTAAACTTAAAACCCCTGAGCCTCAGCAAGTTCCATCCATCCATTATGTTTACCCGCTTCTTCCTTTTTTTGAATTAGGGGTCACAGGTGCCCATATCCAGTAGTCACTGTATGAGAAGCATGGGACGTCCTGGGCAGATCTCCAGTCCATCACAGAGACACATAAAGACAAACAACCATTCACTCTCTCATGCTCACCTAGGGACAATTTAGAGTTACCAATCAGTCTAACATGCATGTTTTTGGTCTGTGGAAGGAAACTGGAGTACCTGGAGAAATCCCACACATGCATGGAGAGAACATGGAAACTGCATCCAGAAAAGCCCCCAGGCTGGGATTTGATCCTGCGACCTTCTCACTCAGAGGCATCAGCTCTACCAACTGAGATGCTATGCCACCATTCTCAGCAAGTTTGTGTATTTATTTGTTTTATAGACATCATTTACACCTCAAAACCGCTGCCAGATAGATATTTTAAAGTGGGGAGGAGTGCCGATAGATGCAAATTACATATTTTTATGTGTGCTGTTAGGGTGGATGTTGCATTCTTAAAACAAGTGATTATTTTTAGAACGTGCGTTTTCAAAACCAAGATGAAGCGTGCAGTATGGCGAAGCGCCCTCTGGTGGACGCATGTCTGTATTACAGCTGTAAATAATAGAAGACCATTGACGCTGAACTTTCAGCACTACGACCACAGGACAGCTCCTAATGAAAGGAACACTGGTTAATGGATGTGACAGTCCACGCTGTTAAAACTGCAATATTTACTTCCAGAATTACATTTCATGATTTATATTTACTGTCCAATGTGCGCGTGTGTTTAGTTTAAAGATGCTCATTTGTATCTAAGACCTAATTATCTGATAAACGTTTGTAAAATTTAGATTTTTTTAATATAGCTTATTGTCAATAATACTAATAATAATAAACGAACCTCTAAGAGCACCATTCTTAACTCTGTTCTGAAAATAAGTAGAGCTGACCTAAATATGGCTGCCCTCCACTCGTCCCAGTGGATCACCTTACAGCAGAGAAGGTTACCCCACTCCCCTCCCTGCTCTCTGTGGACACTGGTTGCCTTATTAACAAAATTATTTTCAATTCGAGCCACAGGGCGACCTAATTTCCTGCTCATTTCTGGCTACTGGTCCACACTCATCTGTTGCTGGTAGAAGCTAATTCCCTAAGAAGTGAAATGTAAAAGGGCACAGAGAGAAGGGAGACCCTATAGCTTTTATTCAGGTGTGGCATTTGGAGTTGAGCCTCTTGCTTCCCCTGACACTTGTATTCGTGTCCGTGGTCTTAATTAAAGTGATATTTCGAGAGAGAAGGTTCTGTTTGTTCAGTTAATGAACCCCACTATCCTCTGCGGGCAAATGGAAATGCAAGTGCTCCAATTAGCATATGTTAGCATTTTACTATGTTTATTCCTTGCTGTAGAAAACAGCTTACCAAGGCGAAAAGCTTCCCCCCACCCCCCTTGCAGGAGAACTTTTCCCTCCTCAAAATAATTGACTCCAGCTAATTAAACTCAGATGTGTGGATTCTAAATGATTCGACTTCCAAGATTAGCTTGTGTCAAACTTTTGTCACACAGCCGGTACATTCAGAAGCCTTAAAAAAAAAGCACCAGGTGAAAAAAATACTTTAATTTAATAAATGTTTACAGTACATGTGTGGGGGAAAGACCCCAACCTTACAGTAGTCTGCATCACAGTGCAGTTTGCATATACATTTACATCATATTTGTCATATTTACAGAAGCTTTGTTAGCAAAGAAACACACAAATAAAATATAAAGTTATAAGAATGTGCAAAATGACTTTAAAACATTTTGGATGGATTTGCTACCCCAGTTTGATTGTCTAAATAATAGTAATTGTAATAAATGTTGTAATCAGCTGCAATAACAACAGACACAATGACAATGTTGCAGTGGCGTGTCACATAAATAATCATTATCTCCAAAAGAGACAGTCCATTAATTATTTCTATCCCTCGGTAGATTGCTGTTCATCTCCATTTTCAAACCGCTCATAAATCAAACTAGTTTGAGAACTGAATGGTTTCTCCTTCTGCTTTCCTCGTGAGTTTATCCATCATCTCAATCATCCTTTCAGGCAGTCATTGATGAGTCAGTCATTGTACAGATCATTATTTATCACTGCAGCCTCCCCCTGGGGGGACATCTGCAGCCGCCGCTTCTTGCCAAACGTGGAGAAAGAGTTGTGGACGTCCAGCTCGCTTCGGTGTACGGCGGGCCGCAGGGTGCAGAAGCCTGACGGTGTTCCGGGGATGTAGACGTTGTGGTGGTAGTCGGGCGGCGGGTGTGGGTGGGGCTGCGGGTGGGAGGGAAGCGATGGCTGCTGCTGCTGGGGAGGAGGTGTGCAGCGAGGAGTCCAGGGGCGAGGGGTGAGGCCACTGGGTGAAGGAGACATCTTAAAGTCTGTGAGGAGATCAGGAGAGGACATATGCAGCTACCTATTATACACTAAATTTATTATGGCAGAGCTACTTTCATTTGCATATTGCACATGTCAGTTTGTGGTTTAGAGGTTTTTCACAAAGTATTATAAACTAAAAGCAGCCAGTGAAGATGTCAACAATAAAATAGTCAAACAGTATCTTAAAAGTGCCAAAACTGTATGTTTGTGTTGTGATTGACTATTAAAACAGCCTATTTTGCTATTCCACATATCTTCTCACCTTTTGTGCGTTTCATGTGGTTTCCCCAGGTCCAGTACTGCCCAGGTGCCATGGAGGTGACGTAGTTCTCTGGGTCTGCATGCATGGCCTTACGCATGAGGGTGCCATCCATGTTGATGGAGTTGTAACTACACACAGACAGGGTAATTGCATATGTTGTAACCACAAATCCAATAAAGATGTCTCATACAGTATGATCATTTCATTCATTATTCTTTGAATGCTTTATTGTTTCATAATAAACAAATAAAGGTCATACCTTTTGATAGATGAGTTCTGAGTCTTTGTAAGAGTCCAGTCTGTGTTTGGCTGCTTCAGCTGCAAGATGAATTAAAAAACATGTCAGGTTTAATCAAAAAATGACTATAATTAGCCTGGTAAAATAATGACTGTATATCTAATTCATCAAAGAACATCTCTGTTTGCCTAAATACGTCTCTATTCAGAACATGCCTTTTAAAACCAGCTTTGCAAACAAAAAGCTTCTGTTCACTTTCCCTTCATAAATCATAGAGGTCAAGAATAAATGACTCTAGCAGCCTTTTGTGTGTCGCCTCGACTATTAGGCGTTTTTTGATGGAGCTTGACTGCCCCCTGGTGGATTATTTTCAGATTACACATTTTTCAGAGGCGCTTTCAGCCATCTCTCGCTTGTTACTGAGTTTTGTTTTTATCTTCTGCTGCGCAGCAGGAAGGGCAAAGAAGGTCACAACAAGAGTGATGTTTTTTTTTTTTTTTCACGAATTTGGGACTCATGCTATGAATTCCACGCTCTATTAATTCATCTAAACTTGTTAACAAGGAGAACCCGACATAAGCGCATTATTAAAAAAAAAAAAGTCTTCTCGCCAACAACGCATAAAAAACCAATTAGAACCCCACAGGGATGAAACGAAACATGATTTTAATCTTCAAAGGGAACCGTGCCAGCGAGAAAATTAAGAAAATTACACACGTCATTGTTTTGTGGATTTAACGCATCATTTTGCATTAATATTTGCCTGATGCTCCTCAAGCGAGGGTTTTAATTAAAAGTCTCAGAGAGCGCTGAAAAGTTTGCGGCTCTTCCAGCTGCACTATTGCGCTGCGCTCCTACTCTGCGCGCATTCACAACCCACCGCAGGTGTGTGTGTGGGGGGGGGGGGGGGGGGGGGTTAGCACGCCTCAGTGGGTATTTAATCTTCCTTTTCACCTTCAATCCATCAACTCAAGCAAGGCCTGCGCATTTGCTTTATGCACTGCTTAAGTAGTTTCTTTGTGATTTGTGTTTTATGTCACCGGCGACCTCACAAGGTCCCGTGTGAGCGCGCGAGGAGGAACTCTGTGAATGAGGAGGAAGAACACACTCTTCTCCAGGGGGAGCGCATAGCTGCAGCCGGAACAATCACCGTGACCTCAAAATCCTCTCTTGTGGCCAGAGGTGTCTGTGCCAGTGACATTTCTCACTCTGCCTGGTGGAGACTAGTAATCCAGGGTGGGGGAGGAGTGGGGAGGTGGAATGGAATGGGGGGCTCTGCGTTTCTGTCTCTGCGTTTTTGAGGAAACCGGAGCCGCAGTTCAGCATTACGCACATTACTGTCTGTTAGGATTAGCAAGCGGCCACTGTGGACATCCTTCCTCTGCCCTCTCCCTTTCTCAATTCACTGCCCCCCCCCCCCCCAGCCCCCTCCTCTTCTTCGATTACACCCCTCCTCCCTCCTCCCCTTCTGTCCCACCCTCATATGAAGGCGCATCTTTCTCTCTTCCTCGTCACATCCAGAGGACAGCGGAGGGTCCGATCTACAGGCTGCCCACGTCTGACTCCAGCCATGTCCTTGCACCCACCCTTCCCTCCCCCTGCCCCCCCCCCCCCCCCCCCAACACACACACACTCCACCCCTCCCTCTCCCTTTTTCCTCTCCCTCCTCTGTCTCTCCGAAATCGGTCATTTGCCATTTCTCATCAATAATTGACAGCCCCCCCCCCCCCCCCCCCACCCCCCCCCCCCCCACCCTTGCGAATCGGCCACATAGTGTGTAGTACAGTTGCCTCGTCTGAGCGTTTGCCCTTGAGGCGCAGTTAGTTGGGTTATATGTCCTATATATTGTTAGTCTGAGAGCAAGAAGGCGTCTGGTCAATAACAAGAAGTGTCTGAGAAGCTCGGGTTCAGAACCTGTTCTGCAGTGACAGCACGCAGGTCATCCTGGACTTACTAAAACTGAAAGAGCTTTAACAATCTGTTGTTTTCTCCTCCCTATTAAGCTGTAACTGACGTCCCACTTCATTCTTGGACACGGTCTGTGAGCAGCATATGCTCCTCACAAGATGGGGGCTCTGCACTTTCATTAACATGTCAATTAAAATGTAATCTCACGTCATCTCATTTTCTCTCTGTGGGTGAAAACCATTAGCACAAGCACCACAATGAACATGAAATAGT
>NC_056501.1:20921107-20924257 GCF_014905685.2 Nematolebias whitei
TTGTGTGTGTGTGTGTGTGTGGAAAAAGGCATGCTGTGAAAAGAAAATTACGCGTGGGAGAGACTGAAAATAAATGCTGTGTGTTTCCTCAGGTTGATTGGAAACTGCGTGCCATGCGTGGTTTGACCTTCACGGGATGGAATGTCACAAACTCACTACATACGCGTCACAGAGTGAAACCAGGTGGAGTGCAGCGGCAGCAGCACGCGCTCTAAAAGTGCTGTACTGTTTGCTGGGTTGACTGTACCTCGCAGGGGGTCGCGGCTCCGTTGTTCACAGACGCGCTCCGGCTGTTCCACGCGCCCTCCGCGCTCTTCGCCTCGTTGTTCCGCGGCGTGCTGCTCGGGCTGCACGGCTTCACAAACAGAAAGTCACTTTTGGCTGATTCGGGAGTCAGACACGCTTTATAACAATATGACTGAGAGAAGCTGCCGTTTCCATTCACCTCCATGCAGTTCGTGGGGACTTTAGCTGCGGAGGAGATCTGCAGGTTTAGGTTGGACTTTTTAAACACCTCAGGGGGCGGCTCCGGCTGAAACCCCCCGCAGCAGCAGCAGGCTAAGGGGGGCAGGTTATACCCGCTGTGGGTCTCTCTGTCCTTATAGCACTTGACCGCAGCCAGCACTATAATAGCCAGGAGGAAAATTAAAGAGATTGTGCTCAGTGACACGATCAAGTAGAGGGCGAGGTTTGAGGGGGGCTTTGGGCTGATGAGGTCTCCGAAATCTGACAGCGACTCTGGCACGCTCTCTACAACTGTGAGGACAATGGAGACAGTGGCGGACAGCGGTGGCTGCCCGTTGTCCTTCACTAACACCACAAGTCTTTGCCTTGTTGCGTCTTTTTCAGCCAAGCGGCGTATGGTCCTGATCTCTCCAGTGTACAGAGCCACGCTGAATAAAGCCGGGTCTGTCGCCTGCAGCACCTGGTAGGACAGCCGGGAGTTCTGCCCCGCGTCCGCGTCCAAAGCTGTTATTTTGGTCACCAGATACCCCGCGTCCACAGAGCGCGGGACCACCTCCGTCGCCACCGTGCCGTTTTTGGGCAGCGGAGACACGACGACAGGCGCGTTGTCGTTCTGGTCGAGGACAAAGACATTCACGGTGACATTGCTGGCGAGAGGGGGGAAGCCTGCGTCCTGCGCCTGCACCAGGATCTGAAAGTTTCTGAGTTGCTCATAGTCGAAAGAGCGCAGCGCGTAGATGTTGCCGTTGTCCGAGTTGATGGAGACGTAAGTGGACACGGGCATGCCCTGAATCTGACCCTCCAGGATAGAGTAGGACAGATAGGCGTTCTGGTTCGAATCGGGGTCGAACGCAGTGACGGAGCAAATGGAGGCGCCGGGGGCGTTATTCTCGGTCACATAAACTGTGTATGAAGGTTGGGAGAACCGCGGGGGGTTGTCGTTTATGTCAGACACTTGAACCAGAAGCGTTTTTCTGGTGGAGAGCGATGGAGAGCCCAGGTCTCGTGCGGTGAGGGTGATGTTGTATTCGGAGACAGTCTCCCTGTCCAGCGACTCGCTGCTCACCAGAGTGTAATAGTTTTTAAAAGACGTGTGGAGCTGAAAGGGAACGTTGCTCGGGATCTGGCAGTCCACGTTCCCGTTCTCCCCGGAGTCTCGGTCCATCACGCTGATCACGGCAATCACCGTACCCGGAGGCGCGTCTTCCTGGACAGGTGTGGACACGGATGTCAGGATGACCTCGGGCGCGTTGTCATTCACATCCAGGATGTCAACCAGCACTTTGCTGTGCACGGCCACAGCCGACGGCCCCCTGTCTTTAGCTTGTACGTAAAGCTCGTACACGCTGGCTTTCTCGTAGTCCACAACGCCCTTCACTCGGATTTCCCCCATATACGGGTCCACGCTGAACAGCTCGCGCACCTTGAGAGGCGCGTGCCCACTAAACGCATAGGTAACTTCCCCGTTCGAGCCCTCATCCAGATCTGAGGCGTTCAGTTTGAGCACCAACGTCCCTCTCGGTGCGTTTTCCACCAGACTCGCCCTGTAAACGGAGCGGTCGAACACGGGCACGTTATCGTTGGCATCTAACACTGTCACGGTGATGAGCGCCGTCCCGGAGCGTTCGGGGGAGCCTCCGTCAAACGCTGTGAGGACCATGTCGTGTTTTTTCTGTTGCTCCCGGTCCAGCGGGGTGTCCAGCACCAGCTCCGCGAACTTGCTCCCGTCGTTGCGCGTCTGGATGTTCAGCGCGAAGTGCGCGTTCGAGCTCAGCTGGTAGGAGCGCAGAGAGTTGGTGCCCACGTCCTGGTCCTGCGCGCTCTCTAACGGGAACCGCGAGCCGGGCGCCGCGGACTCCGTGACGTCGAGGTTAAACTCGGTCCACGGGAAGCTGGGAGAGTTGTCGTTCACGTCTAAAATCTCCACTTCCACTCTGTAGAGTTCTAGCGGGTTTTCAATGACCACCTGTAAGTGGAGGAAGCAGCTCGGGCTCCGTTCGCACAGCTCCTCTCTGTCTATCTTTTCGTTCACAAACAGGATGCCGTTCTCCAGGTTCACCTCCAGATATTGCTTCTTTGCGCCGGAGACAATCCGAAAGCGGCGCGCTGACAGCTTGGCCACATCCAAACCCAGGTCCTCTGCGATGTTGCCCACAAAGGCTCCGTGCTCCAGCTCCTCCGGGATGGAGTAACGGATTTGCGCCAGAACCAGGTCCACCACGCACGCACACAGGAGGAGACATATAACCAGACCAGTCACGGGTACCCAGCTGCCTCTGGAGAGTCTGTGATCCATTTCAGCGGCGTGCGTAAAAGTCACCTCACCCAGACATGTCGCGCGTCATAGAACCATGGAACTGGGAGGAAAAACAGACAAGAGCCCGATGTGGAAGTAAAATAAAAACCTCCAGATGTGGGTTTGTCACATCTGTTTGCTGTGGAAAAAACTTTGAAGAATACTGGAGAGGAGAGAACAGGGAGGGAGGGGAGAGCGACGGCGCCTCTCTCTGTGCGTAACGCTGGTGTGTGTGAACCGGGGAGGCTCTGCGCTTTGATTTTCCACTGTATTAAGCACACGCAGGCGCTGGTGGGGGGCGTGTGTGGGAGAGGGACAGAGAGGGAGAGAGTTTGTAGGAGTGTGTGTGTGTGTGTGTGTGTGTGTGTGTGTGTGTGTGTGTGTGTGTG
>NC_056501.1:20924357-20925066 GCF_014905685.2 Nematolebias whitei
CCTTCATTCCTTCCTTCCTTCCTTCCTTCCTTCCTTCCTTCCTTCCTTCCTTCCTTTTTTTTTTTAATTTTCCTTCCTTCCTGCCTGCCTGCTCTTTTAGGCTTTGACCAAAACTAATGTAAAACTAAATTCCATTTAAATATTGCCAACAATGAAAGTGTCTAGTTTTATCATTTTCCCTGTCATTTTCAATATGTGAATTGTCGTATAAATACAAGACATAAAACATCTGGCCTACTTTAAGCCAGCAGTGTTAGCCACTTTAAGTCTCAGTCTCACAGTGTGATCTTTCTCTCAAAACCACCAGAATGTTTTGGAATATCTTTAAGACAAGTTGCTGAGAAGGATTATAGTGAGTACAAAAAAAAAACAAAGTCAAAGTAAACAAATCTATTTATTTTTCTTTAAAAATGTAACTGAATATCCAACAAATTGGCCTAGTTTTATAATGTCTTTTAACTTTATGATTTAGGTCAGACCCTTACTTCTTCAACAATTAAGAGAACTCACATCGGCCTGCAGAGTTTAATGTTTTAATGTTTATAAATTGTTAATAATTACATATTTTTTCTTTCTTTACATGAATCTGATAACTCCAACAAACTTGTAGTGGTCCATGGACGACCAGTTGACAGCTGTAACAGGTTTTGCTGCTCCATATACGTTGAGTAAGCAAAGTGGCAAAAAAAAGGCTCTTTTTTACTGCAAA
>NC_056501.1:20925166-20926457 GCF_014905685.2 Nematolebias whitei
ATATATCTATATATATATATATATATATATATATATATATATATTTACTTTTCTTTTCAACCTAAAACAATGAACTGTGCAGACATACATGATTTTATTTATTTTTTTTTATTGTGGAGAAATGAAGTATAATGTTTAAGTGAGTATAATTTACTCTGTCTATTAGTACTAATATTTGCAAAGGAAATGACAGCAAAACTGCTAAAACTAGTATTTTTTTGTTGTGGAACTGCCGTATAACTCGATTTTACAACGTTGCACTACTAAATTATGTCCAGTAGATGGAGCCATCAGATCAGTAATGATTTAAAGTTGTCTCGTTGGCCTTACTTTAAGCATATCAGGGGTCAAAATGTCACACGGCTGAACATACCTGTTGAAGACTTAACTTCCTTCTTTAGAGTGTACAAGGATGACAGTTGTTTATCCCATTGTCATGAACCCCCCCCCCCCCCCCCACACACACACACACACACACTGTGACGCTTTTCAGGGACTGAAGGGGTCACGGTCAGGTGGCCCCTCAGAGAAAACTGAAGGCCGTCTTTCTGTGGGACAGTGAGGTGAAGCAGGCGATAGGGGCGGATGAGAGCAGCTTAATGCTCCGTGTAATGCATGTTAATGTAACAGGCACCGGGGGAGCGGCGGACCTGCTGCTTTGGGATTATTTATCACAAAACATTTGTATTCTTCCGTCGGAAAATGCTTGATCCTGGATAGCAGCACACTAATCCTTCACTCCGTTAATTAAAAAGAAGGGGGAAGCAATGGAACTGGTGGTGGTGAATGTTTTTTTTTTCCCCTCCTTCTTCAGAAATGTAATCATTTCTGGAGAAGCTTAACCATCTGTTTGAGGTTAAGTCTCCAAGCAGATTGTGTTTTCTGCTTATTTAAACCTGCGGATTTAGGGTTATTTTGGTTTCCTGAAAAGGAGAGGATGTGGTATTTCTGGGCTGCTTGTTGGAGGGATGGGTTCAAACCAGTTGTCAGTGGAAATACGAGGAATGCAGCATTCTCCTAAATGAAGGCAGCGACTGATTGCAGTGACCTTTTGATTTAGAAGTAAGTGGTGACCTGTGATAACTCATTTTAAATGTCAGACTCGAACGAATTTGCGTCCGGTTTTTTTAAATTGTATTTATTTATTTTAAAAAGAAACTGCACAAGCAGCCTCTATTTGAACTCAGGACAAGTTGAGGGGAACTTAGACATCAGATGATGCAATCTTTCACTTTAAGAAGTGATTTAATGGAAAATATAACCCCAAGAGGATAAAAAAAAAAAAAAAAAA
>NC_056501.1:20926557-20927786 GCF_014905685.2 Nematolebias whitei
CTACTTCCCACCCCCCCCCCCCCCCCCCCCCCCCCCCAAAAAAAAGAGACGTTTTCACATTTCAAGCCACAGTTTCAAAATTAGGATGCTGCTCGTGTCCTTCTGGAGAACTTGGATCCACAAAGGCGCCCTTTAATTCCTCTCTTTCCCTCTCCTTTTTCCCCCGAGCTCCCTGTCATTTAGTGGATGTCTAACTGACCAGGATTACCAAGTAAAAAAGATTAGATCCGAGCCAACATGTGCCACGCTTTACAGGCTCTTTATCACAGGAAATCAAAGTAGTGGTGCTTTTATCCAGTGGCATCACTTCTAATCTGATTTGAAGACTTTTTTTTTTCCTCCTCAGCAGCTTGAAACAAATCACCTACGAATATTTTTCCACTAATCCTGTCTATAATACCTGATTAAAGACAAGTGTGATTATGGCTCACTAACATGGCTTTTATGTTGATGATGTTGATACATGTTCAGTGAATTCATGTCCTGTAATGCCACAGGGCTTATATGGGGTGTTTGTCCATCCTTGATTGTCAGTGTCATCATTTTAAGCTCCACAAAGTCTCTCACACTCGTTTCAGCGCTGATTAAAAATGAATATCCGGACCTATCAAAGATTCTTTTTGTAAAAAGCCCATTTCCCGTATGATGATTAATGAATGGGGTTGTTTTGCAGTGTGGACATTCATCTTCAAAGGGCTCTAATTAAAAAGCATTATGGAGTCCCAGGAGCCCACTGCTAGTACCGACTGGGCCATTTGAGGCAAAGCGAATCAGGGCTTTAAGCCAGTTTTGTTTTCTGTACAGCAACCCTGCAGTTTTTCTTTTTGTTTTTGCTGAAATCTACAACGTGGCCATAATAAAACACTGTTAGATTATATAAAAATAAAAGGGTAATGCTAAAAAAAAGGTTACTGTTAGATTATGTTTGCTGCTGCTGTCCTCCTGTGAGACACATCAAGACAAATCCTTTACCTCCCTCAAATGCAGCCTAAAAACGAGCATAATTTCTCTCTTATAATCCAAATCTGGCTCTGACGTCTGGTGTCAAACTTGCAGACTCGAGGATGTAAAAGGGTTAAACGTCTACAGTAATTAGAGTCGCACTTATCGTCCGTGTCCTCCATTATGGAGCTGCTAGACGCTACCTCCCCCCTCCATCTATCTCTCCTTCTTTCTCTCTGTCACACACACACACACACACACACACACACACACACACACACACACAC
>NC_056501.1:20927886-20936537 GCF_014905685.2 Nematolebias whitei
CCCCCCAAAACAATAATCAAAAAGTCAAACGTGACTAATTTGTGGACTCTATCATCCATCATCCGTCTGTCCATCTGTCCATCCGTCTGTCTGTCCATCCATCCATCCATCCATCCATCCATCCATCCATCCATCCATCCATCCATCCATCCATCCATCCATCCATATCAGAAAGGACCCCCCAAAACAATAATCAAAAAGTCAAACGTGACTAATTTGTGGACTCTATCATCCATCATCCGTCTGTCCATCTGTCCATCCGTCTGTCCGTCCATCCATCCATCCATCCATATCAGAAAGGACCCCCCAAAACAAAAATCAAAAAGTCAAACGTGTCTAATTTGTGGACTCTATCATCCATCATCCGTCTGTCCATCTGTCCATCCGTCTGTCTGTCCATCCATCCATCCATCCATCCATCCATCCATCCATCCATCCATCCATCCATCCATCCATCCATCCATCCATCCATCCATCCATCCATCCATCCATCCATCCATCCATTCATCCATCTTTATTCTCCTTGCTGTCCTTCTTCCTTCCTCCAGTTTCCTCATTTTCTGTCCTCATCTTCTTTCATTTCAGGCCAGACGTATCCAACTGAATACAATTAGCATTTTCTCCCTTTCTTTTTCTCTTTTCCTCCTTTACCATTTCATCTTTGGCCTCTCTTTTCTCCTTTCTCTGTTTGCTGTGTAAATTAGATTTAAGGGGCATTAGACAGATTTTGCACTGTTTAAGTTCTGCCTTTTCTCTGCTTTCTCTTTCATGCTTAACATGAATGAACCTGCTGGCAATTAAACATTTATGGAACTGGCATGCCCCCTTCATTTATGTCATCTCACTCTCACTTTTTTCTCTCCCTGGCCCTTTCTCCAAATCTAGTAATCTCTAACCTGCTTTAAGGTCACCCTACTCTTTCTGTCTTCATGCATTTTCCCTCTGACACTCGTCTGCTGCCACCTCACCTTTCAACACCTGCTGCATCGCCCAGTGCTTCAGTTCTCTTCCCTCACATCTCTTTCTCTCTCTCTCTCTCTCTCTCTCTCTCTCTCTCTCTCTCTCTCTCTTTCTCTCTCTCTGTGGGTGGAATAGGGGGCTGATTAGTTAGAACACATTCAGATTTTCCTTCCATGCATTGTGCCAGTGCCAGTGAAATGCCTGTGTTCCCGCAGCATTTGGGACAGCTGTGCCAGGGAAGAAGTAGTGTTTGAGTTTGTGTGTGTTTTAGCGTGTGTTCGTGATGAGCACAGCAGTGTGGTTTAAAAGCAGCAGAGCATGACACAGTAAGCACTTGCAGCTTAAATGAAAAACTAAATCACTAGTTGTGCAATGTGTGTGGTAGCATAGCGTGTGCGCATGCATATTTTGCGCTGCAGTGGCGTTTGTGGTGGAGGATGTGCGCACGATGGCTGCTTACAAATCACAGATGTTCTGCGCACCAATTCATTAACGTGTGCATCAATGCATTTGTGTGTAGGCTATGTGGTTTTATTCGTGGGAACACTAATTCTGCTCTTGCAGCCCAGATGTTTTGCACGGTGCTATGAAACCTGACCCCCCCTCCCCTTCTTCAATGCACTCCCCAACACCAGCTAAAGCAGCCCCCTTCTCCTCTCCTGTCCTGCAAACCCGCCCAGAACTTTGTGTTAAGACACATGTGGAAGCAATTCAGTCAATGCCCTGAGCAGGGTAGCCCTCACACACACAGACATATGCACACACTCCACTCCCATACACACTTGTTTCATGCTCACCCCTTAACATATACTATGCACAAGCATACACACACCCAGCCCAAGCATGCATGTTTCTCTCATCTGTCCCCTGTTGAGGTGCTCATTGCTGGGCATTTGACAGTGTGTTAACTCTGCTGTGATCCTAAACTGCTCTCAGGTTGTCTACACTCAATCAGTAAGTCATGTGTATCCCCTGGATTTCTCAGGGTTTATGAAGGAGGTAGGTAGGGGGCTTTGCTTTCAGAACAATATGTGCAGATTTTTAAGATGTTGTAACATTGTAATGGAAGTTAGAAAGACTATGTTGGTTTCTCATGTAATGCCATCAAAAGCCAAATACTCTTACATGTTTTGGTGTTTTTTTTTTATTTTAACTTGTCAGAGCACGTCAATAAATTGCTCTCATTAAGCACAATGAGAAAAAGAGCAAGACTTTAATAAGAAAACACGAGTCAGATACTTTTTCTGTGGCTTTTAAAGAACACTGATGTTATTGTGATTCATATTGCAATGTTGGTCATTTGTAGAATTTGAGAGTCTCGACAACACATCCCTGTGTCACCTTTGTCTTCAATTCTGTTCCATACATTCATTTTGATTCTCAGAGATCTTGATGTTGCTACAAATGCAACAGATGTAAGTAGTGTCCTTGTAACAAAGCTGAAATTGTGAAAGAAATATTAATTTCATATGTTGTTACAGTTTTTTAATCACCAAAACAGCACAAGAGAACTATATTTTGATCTGTATAAACTGTTGTGGAATTGGTGAAACTGCCTTTCTTTTGCTACCTGCTGAAAGTAGTGTCTGAAATGTGTTGAAACAGAGTAGAGACAAGAGAAACTCCTGAAGATCACAGCAGGAAACTCAGGCTTGTGATTCAAATTGCAGAATTATATTTTACAAATAATTTGCTTAAACTTTGACCTTAGCTGTTAAGGTTTTCAGAAGATAAACATCATTATGACTGCTTCACCCACTGATGTGACAGCTTTACAACGTAGCTGTTTTTGTTTCATTTTTTTATATCATTTTCTTACGTTTATTTTTTCATTGTTTTATTTTATGATTGTCTACTGTTGTCATTCTTTGTCAAAAACAGGCCTCTTTTGTAAATGAGTCCTTGAGGCTCAATGAGACTAACCTGTATAAATAAAGGTTGAATTAATTTGTGTTTATAGTGTAAAAATTGGAATAGTTTTAAGTTTTAAATGGAACATTTTTATGAATTAATTGAAAAACAAAATATCAGCTTACCGTTTCTCTAAAAAGGGGAGCTCAGCCATTTGGAGACATTGGCACAAAGTGCTCTCACTGGTGGTGTTCCTCCTTCTTAATGTTAAAGCCACTTGGTGTCTGCATCTATTTCCGTCTTATCCATCTTAATCTTTTTGTCTTGTTTTATAATCCTTTATTTAAATTGAGGCTTTTATCTAAAGTAAAATTGTTTTTATCATTTAGCGACGTTAAAAGGGTGATATTGGGTTGCTTTATAACCCAACTGAATTATTGCAACTCTCTGTATGATGGTGTTAGTCAGGCCGGCCTCTCACGACTGCTGTTAGTTCAGAACGCTGCAGCTCGTCTTTTCCTCTCGTCAAAAAAGTGTGAACTTATCTTTCCTTCATTGGCTCCTTGTTTGTTTTATAATTGATTCTAAAGTTTCGCTGACCTAGAAGACCCTGAATGGGCAGAGTCTTGTATTTTTTATCTGATTTTCTGCTGCCGTACTCCTGTTCCCATAGATTTTTTTTTAGTCTTTAGTTTTCCTGAGGCTCGTCCCCAGACGTGACTGGGGCCTTTTCAGTTGTAGCTACAAACCATCAGACAGGTTTCAACTCTTGGTGTTTATTCTCACCTTTAAACATACAGTATTTGCATTAACGTTTAATACAGCATAAGAGTGAACATATTTGTGTCATTTTTATGTTTTTTTTTAATGTCTTATCATATTTAACTATTTTTTCTGGTTGTTTTCATGGTCTCTTGTGTTTGACATTGTTTCTTTAATACTTGTGTTGCGTTTAGCACTTTGGTCATTACCGTTGTGTTTAAATGTGCTACATAAATACATTCGATTGATTGCTTTCTTGACTGATTCCCTTTTGATTGTGTTTATTTTGTGCTTGTTCTGTTCCTTTGCGTTTCCACTGTACTATAAGTCAGTTTCTGTTTTTCCAGTCAACCTGCAATGCCCTGCCACGCCTGATCTCTGTTCCACCTGTCACAACTCTAGCCACTTCCCTCATTAGCCCCAGCCTTTTTATTAAATCAATTATTATCCATTGTCAGTTGAGCATTGTTGGTTTGCATGCCACGTCCCTGTGACTTTCTGCAACTCCCTGTCCTTGAGTCCAACCACTTCCATTCAACATCAATCACTGCTGCCACCTCCTGTTTGGTGACCACCACCTTGTTGAGTTGGTCAGCTATCACATGCTTTTTAATCTAGAAGTCCCACAGCATCTTATCCCTGTCATTCGCCACCATCCTCCAGTCCTTACTCAAAACAGACACTCACAGACACATCAAATAGAATATACTTGCACTTAACTATTTTTCTTATCTACTGCGTTAAAATAAACATGTTTTCCACATATTTTTGTCACTTCCACCAAGTGGTAGGAGATGCTACAACAGGTCATGTTTTAAGTGAATATGCAGAGCTGTTTCCTTGCACAGCACCTTATGGCTCTAATTTTCTAAACTACAAATGAAACAAGTAGCTACTTCAAAAAAATCAAACCGATTTACTGACGAAGAAACATGCACCACTTTTTTTTTTTTTTTTTTTACTTTGCGTTCAGTAAATGATACTCATTGGCACATATCAAATGGTGTTAATGTGTGTATGCGTATATGTGTGTGTGTATTTAAGGTCAGGAAAGAGCAGAGGCTGGGTTGTTTTTGATGTAGCCAAAGTGCAGAAACAAGCCCATTTTGGTAATTTAATATTTCACTCCCTTCACATCTGGAGCTGCATGTAAAAATGGAAAATAGAGGGGTGGGATATGAGACTGACATGGAGAATGGGAGGAAGAAAGAGGAGAGAAAAATACACCCTCTTCTCCACACATCTTGAGCCTTTGCTCCCTCCCTGCGCTTGCTCTATGACGACATGCTTGTCCACACACATTGCTTTTGCACTAATATAAAATTAATTCTCAATGCATATACTTCTTGTCTTTGTTTCCTTTTCTTTCCCTCCATCAGTGCTTTCTGTCTCTCTTTTACACAAACACACACAATTCTGGAGTGACTGGTGTAAGTTGGCATGAGTGTGAAGGTGATCTGGGTGTGATTACTGCTTGGCTTTTCGACAGCTCTGATGATGACATTCAGCGCTTTGAGCTCCTCTGGCCTGGGCCGGCTCCAAACACAACCAGGCGGTACACACTCTACTTCACAACCATCCATACATATGGCCTAGACACAACTGCTGCTCACACTCTCTCCTCAACCTAATGTACTGTACATTCAATTTATTTCTATGTTACCTCTGAAAAAAAGGTAGTAAATTAATAGCTTAGCATTCCTTCAAAGAATACATATCGCCCGCTGCCCTTCATACATGTTTTAAAACTATGATTATCTTATGGTGAGAATCATACAGTGCATATACCAACGTGTGTTATGGCCGTTTTGGATAAATCTAAAAAAATAAAGTCATGGACAATCGCATACTATTAAGAGATCTCACACATTTTGTTAAAGCTTGTGCTATATGTCAGGAATGACTCTCATTTACAACCACATCATATTATAGCTCAGGGCTATTCAACTAAATTGCTCAGGAGGCCACAGCTACTGGGCCATCAGTTGAATAGCCCTGTTATAACTCTTTATTGCAGATGTACACCTACGTTCTGAGAGTCTCACTACAATCTGTCCCTCTGAGTATTAATTGAGGATGAATCTCAACTACCACCAGAGCAAATTTTAGCTCAATAGCTGTAAAACTGAAGGAGTTTTAGCAACATTGTGTTTGACTAGTTGTATTAACAATTTTGGCTTATAGTTCAAACGTTAATCAGTTTTAGAAGTTTAGATGAGTCCAACTACAGGCAGGAGGTGGAACACCTGGAGAGCTGGTGCAGGACGAATAACCTTCACATCAGTGTGGATAAGATGAAGGAGATGGTCGTGGACTTCAGAAGGAATAAACACACCTACCCCCGCTGAACATAGGAGGATCTGTAGTGGAAGTGGTCTCCAGCTACAAGTGCTTGGGCATGCACCTGAATGACAACCTCAGCTGGATCAAGAAAGCTCATCAGAGACTCTACTTCCTCAAGCGGCTGAGGCGAGCTGGTCTGGGAAGCTCAGTCCTCACCTCCTTCGACAGGTGTGCGGTGGAGAGCATCCTGTGCTCGAGCATCAATGTGTGGCATGGAGGCTGCACAGCTGCAGAAAGAAAAGCTTTGCAGAGAGTGGTGAAGGCTGCACAGAAGTCTGTTGGAGTCAGCCTCCCCACCATCACAGACATTTACACCTCTAGATGCAGGAAGAGGGCCACCTGCATCATGAAGGACCACACACACCCAGCACACACACTTTTTGCCCCACTCCCCTTAGGCAGAAGGCTGAGGAGCATTAAGTGCAAAACCACCAGGCTGAGGAACAGCTTCTACCCTAAGGCTGTTAGACTCATTAATCTCTAACCAGGAAAAATCACTGTGGAAAAAAAATATCTTATGTACTACATGTGATGTGAATAACAATAAAAATCCTTGTATCCTTGTATGTTTGGTCAATGATGACTATTTTAAAATTTATTTTAACTCCATTCAGTGGTTTGTGAGATAGTTTTCAAACAGATAGACAAAAAAAAAAAAAAAAAACTCTTACACGCACGAAAACTGGCAAAACAATTACTAATGTCTTCTGCCTTTCACCAGCAGGCGATCATAAAATCACCAAATCAGTCACAAACACACTCCTTTTTGTTTAGAGTATAAGTGCAACCTGTTCTCAACTTTGCTGCTCCTTAAATCTCTTCAGTCCGTTTGTTGTCACCGCCTCAGTCTGTATCCCATTTACTCCAAGTGTCATTGAAACGCCAAGCTTCGAGAGCAGCTGCAAGTGTTGGATCACTGCTATCAAGACACAGTCAACACGTGCACACACACCATTCCCTCAGTTTGCAGGGCTTCGTGCCCAGATTGTGTTAATCCTTACTGTCCTCCACACATTTCTCTACACTCATCAACGTCAACACTGCTTTGATGAAGACACACACGCACTACTCTCTATCATTATCATTGTTTCAGCAGGAGAGAAGTCAGCGCTTTTGTTTGTAATTACAGTGGGGTTTGAAGTGAGTAAGAAGAATTTTTAAGAGAGAAGAGGATGAAAAAAAAAGAGGAAAGAATAAAAAAGAACAGGTCAGGAAAACACACACCCACACACCAGTATGCCTGTGACATATTAGTCACATTTTACGGTAATTGTTGTTCGACCTCATCCCGCACTTGTAAAAAAAAAAGAAGAAAGAAATACTCCGGGAATGTGCTTTGCTGTGGACGGCTTCCAAATTTTTTTCTGGTGTGTTCAACACAAAGGGCAAAGCGAGCTTTAGAGCTGGCTGGTATGGCTTTAAAACCATTACAGCTCAGGTTAGAACCCTGTTGCACTCCCTAAACCCAGTCCTTCAGTTGGGATTGACCCTATCAAAGCGGAGTAGATCGGGCCTTTTGTCGACGTACTGAGCGATCGTCAACTGAAGTCTTTAAGTTCCCCTTAAAATCTGAATAAATCTCTTGGTGAGAAGCCAAAGACAAAAGACTCATGAGCTTCCATCTGGATATGTTGTGATAAGATAACAGGAGGATCTAAAAGGAAAAGAAACAAATTGGATCAAGATTTTTTTTTCAGCTAACCTATTGCTTTGCCATCAGTTAGGGAAAGGGTCTTTTTTGTCAGAAGAGTGCACTAAAGCAGAATTGTGTTCAAAAACAACACCGCTGAATGATGACAGGCACGTGGCACGCTGCAGCATCCACGCAGCTTGCTGCGGTCCCTCAGGGTTCATAAAACATAAGCCTCGTTAAAGCCAGCGCCCCCCACTCTAACAAGCCAGCCAAGTTCACAGTTCAGGGGTAAGGGACATCATGAGTAAAATCACAGAACAAAAGAAACTTACTGTAGTAAACAACACTTCAGTTTATTACCACCAGCCTGATTTAGATTTTCTTTTCACTCTTTTTCTTTTTTTTTTTTGCCACTCTTTTATCTCTTTGATTCCCCGTTTCTTGGCTCGTTCACACACTCCTGTGCCTCTTTCATCACACATGTTTCATCCATCATTTGGGGAAAATGAACTTTTTTTTTTTCTTCTTCTTGTGTGCACAAGCATTCTTCCAGAACAGGAAACAGATTATGCACAAACACAACAATTTATGGGCGAAACATAGGCACAAAATGTGCAAAACCATTCGCACACATCAACACATGCAACTGCTTACAAACGTAAGGGGCTTGGGGAGGTGTGTGACCCGTGTGTGTCCTCTCCTGACTCCCAGTGTTGCCCAACAGGGAGTGTTTGTGTGGTTTCCCAGGGCAACGGTTTGAGAGCGTGGGGGAAGGCTGACTGATGCAGAGAGGCAGGGCCGCAGCCACACGTTCCTCTCGGGTTTGCTATATATATGTGTATGTGTGTGCACGTGTGGCTGCAGAGGATGCAGGTGGACCTGTAGAAAATGTCACTCAGCTGGGCTCTGTTTGTCTGTATGTGCATGTGTGTGTGAAGAGTTGCAAGTGTTGTTGTCAACAGGCTAACTGTTCCTGACATGCACATACTGACTACTGGAGTCAAAAAGTTAAATGCACTCTGTGCTCTTTTCTCTCTCTGGAGGTTCTCTCTTTCTGCCTCCCTAACTTTCTCTCCTCCCATTTTTATTTTCTATATTTTTC
>NC_056501.1:20936637-20944596 GCF_014905685.2 Nematolebias whitei
GGGGGTGAGGTATGCAAAACGAAATGGAATGTGCAAGAGGAAAAATAGTGAGAGTGAACGAGAGAGATGAGGGAACGGGGGGTGGGGGGTAGAGAATGGTGAGTGCAAGGAAAAAAAACATAAAAAAAAGGGAAATTAATAATTTCTGCAAACACCCCCCCCCCCCCCCCCCCCCCATGTTTTCTTGATTATTGCTCATGTTTTTGCCCATGCAGCACACTCTACAAGCTAACCGATGTGTTTATGTGCAAATGTGTTCATGGGCACACCTTCATTCATAACTTCAAAGTTAGTAATTGCCATGGGTTTCATAAAACAAGCCCAAATGTAACAG
Source organism: Nematolebias whitei (assembly GCF_014905685.2). Classification (NCBI taxonomy): domain Eukaryota; kingdom Metazoa; phylum Chordata; class Actinopteri; order Cyprinodontiformes; family Rivulidae; genus Nematolebias; species Nematolebias whitei. The sequence continues at coordinate 20,936,972 of NC_056501.1, forward strand.
ACCTTGAAGAGAAGGATGAGGACGGAATTGTTGGGGGTAGGGGTGGGGGGTTCTGGAGAATAAAATAGACTGGGAAAGAAGAAGTTAGTTGACAGTATTGTGTTAAAATCTCAAGTCGTTCTTTTTTTTTTTTTTATGGATTCCAAGGAGCCAGACCCTCTACTTTTTTTTTTTTTGTTTGAGTGGTCTTGAGGATTATTTAATAAGGCTTTCTTAAGGTCTCAAAGTTTTATTTTTTTTCTTTTACTTAGGTTAATTTTCGTTAATTTTCAGTCTATTTCAAAAAGATTTTTGTTTTTTTCCATTTTTAAACTGTTTAACTCTGACCTATGAATCACTGAGGTATAAAAAGGCTTGAAAATCTATAAAAGGACAGAGATAGGATTCTAATTATTGATAACCATTCCACAATACACAACTTAAATATAATCAATCAGCTGTGACATCAGCCATACATAACAGATTATGGAAAAGAGGGCAGGAGTCTACATCCAGGCTATGCTATTGGTTAGCCAAATAAAGGTCCATTTATTTTGTTGTTTTAAAGACTTTATGATGAGGCTGCTGAATATTTGAGTCTGCTGAAAATTAAGTAAACATTTGGAATGACTAGATGCACTGAGCAGGTGTACTGGTAAAATCACATCCTTAACACCATTAGCATTGAGATGGTCACTCAGCAATTCTTAGCAAACATTTGCATTAAAATACAGACAATGTTTGGCTGGGCAAAACTCCCTCCAAACAGGAAGAAACCTCCACTTAAAACATCTACCTTCCTTCTCTGCATCATGACAGCCAGCTCTCCACATTTGCTTGTCATTGTCCTCACATTTAGTTTCCACCGTCAGTCCTACATTCTTGACTTTCCGCTTGTCCCTCTGTCTCCTGACATGTTTCTCTCTTTGTGGTCTTCGACTAACAGTAGCTCAATTTTCGCTGGCACCCTGTTTGTCAGCACCATTGGTGGCGGTCATTGTTAACCCTCTTTCTCTAGACTCTGTGCTCTACAACTGATGTCATGGCTGATTAAGTACAAGCTATTGAGAACTGACAAAACATCAATTCAAATATTTCCAGATTATCCTTTTAATGGATAAACCACTACAGTGATGGCACATATCAATCAACCTTTATTTATACAGGTAAATCCCATTGAGCCTCGAGGACTCATTTACAAGAGAGACCTGATTTCAACAAAGAAAGATGACAACAATGGACAACAGCAACAACAATAAACAGTTATAAAAAAGCCTACTACAATTTTTTTTACTACATAACTAACACATAAGCAATTAACCATCCATCCATCCATCCATCCATTATCTTTTATCTTAGCTGAAAACTTGTCATTCTTAGATCATCTGAAGGATGCTGCATCTCTGAGGTCCTGTGTCAGCTTTTACCTGTTTATGACACAACTTTCAGAAACTATTCATCTCCTGTAGGTAAGATTTTTTAAGGTCTTGCACTTTTTCTTTTGTTCCCCACTTTTCTCATTTTGTCAAGCACACTGCACAATATGCTGACATACTGAACAAACAAAGGTGAAAAGGCAGCTAAAGTCCAAAAGAAAACCTTTGAAGGCACTTCAGAAAACTTCAAACTTAAAATTATTGATGGAGGAAATTAAAAAGAAAATAGTGGCTGTAAATTTTTTCCCCGCTACTAACAAAGTGAAGGGACAAAAGATTGATGAAGATGAAGACGTGAGATGATGAGAGTATACAATGAAGAAAGCTTATACAGGCAGATTCATGTTCATGCAGCTTGTCAGTCAATTGTCTCTGTGGCCCCTGAGGCGGGGGCTCTCCACTCTCATCTCATCTTGGCACTCACACACACACACACACTGTTTAGATTGGTGTAACGGACAATCTAAGAACTTACAAGTGATGAAACATTTACTGAATTATTTTTTTATTTGCACGCGAACACACACACACACACTCATGCACACTAACATAAAAAAACAGTCTTTTCAGTGTTGACTTCTGCCCTCAGTGGGCACTGTGTGCCAAGTCTCTGTCTCCTTTCTGTTTCCCATCTTTCCTCCTTTCCTTCCTCGTGTTTTTCCTCTCCCCCTCCAGTGTCAGGTCATCTTGCTGACAATCAGGAGAACATGATAGATGATCAAAATGTGACTGCTGGTTCATTTCACCTACAGACCAAGTATTCTTCTGATGGGAACGTTTCAGGTGTGAGCTAACCCAACTCTTCCTTTAGCTGCTTTCAACACTGCCCCCCTCAGGTCCCTTTCTCTTACTGAACAAAACTAAAAAAAAATAAATCAAGGCCTCACTTTCCTTGAAAGAATGTATTTTTCTTGTCGCCTTTCATGCCAGATATTTAAACTGAAATCATCTTATAATGAGAACAGATGGAGTCAAACTTGGTTAATGACAATATGCATGATCTCAACATGTCAGCACTGACCGAAAGTAACGAGGACGACTCTCAGCTACTGCCACACCAAATTTAGCTCGGTATTTATAAATTTGGCTGGGTCGTAGCTAGTTGTGTGTTTTCTAATGTCAATATGCTGCGGCAGCCTTCTGAAATCATATAAAATTTAAAATCATTGTAGTTGTGCATCCAGTGATTGCTTTTAGGAAGTTTAAATCAAATCCATCCAGTGGTTCATGGGAAATGCAGTCAAAACTGACTATAAAAGCAAATGTAAAAGTTGTAAAAAATAGATCTGATGTGATCAGTTTGTGCTCAAAGTTTGTGCTTTGTTTTGCAACAAACACTAGTTAACTAACACAGCAAATTTCAGCCCAATATCTGTGATATTGGCCCAGTGATAGCCTTTGTTCTGTTTGCTCAGTTTGATCAGCTGTGTTGGCCATCTTGACTCCAAATGCTAATTAGTTGTGGATGTACATCCAAAGATTACATTAGGAGATTTTTATTCAGATCTGTCCCTTGGTTTATTTTACTAATACAGGCAAACCACATTCAGAGACACTAGCAGAAACATTAGCCCCTCATGGGGCCATAACGAAAAGAGATGTTACTGTTTTTCAGTTTACTTTGGCTGGAACAACAGGAAGACTATGTGGACAATACATACAGTCATTTCAAATGAGCTTATTTTCCTTTCGTTACACTTTTACTTGGAAAGTGCCTCTGCGTGCTGCTGTTATTACATCTGGGTGTGCATGTGCTCGTTATGATTGACGACTGAGACAGTCTTGATCCATCCAGGGCATTTCAGTGGCGGTGACAGAGGTGAAGAGGAGATCAAAGTCATCTTGATAGATTGCTATCGCCACTCCCACCTGTTCCCTCTGGAATTTCCTCTCTTCCCAGCATGTGTGCACGCGCTTGCACGACTGTTATGTCTAACACAGTGTTTGTGTTTCTGCATGTGTGCCTGGGTTTGCATCTGTTACCATGTGGCTGTGGACCTAAATGCCAACGTGTGTGCATGTGCAGTCTGTTTGAACACGTCTGCAACTTGCGGGAATCTTATAATCTGGAAGTGGAATATGTGCTCATGTCTGTGTCTGTCTAGCCCTGCTTCATCGCGCCCTTTTTTTATTATTTTTTTTAAGGCTCTTTGCTCCGTCCGTCATACTTTGACGGCTCTAATAAGTTTGGTAGATCAGGTTGCACTTCTTGAGGCATGCCAACTTCTTCCTGTGCTTCTGTTTGCTCTAATTCTTCTATCCTTTGCCCAAAATGCTGTGCGCCCTGCCAGCTGAGACAAGAAGGACACAGTCTGTGCATGCACACACTGTCTCTGGAGGCATCTCAGGTTGCTGAGGTTTTCCAATTTTTGCGCATATAAAGTAATAATGATAATATTAGTGGGTGTGACAGAGCAAGGGTTCATACACTACCACTGCCAGCCTCCTATAAATATCCCCCTTCTTCTGGGGAACCTGAGAAGCAGCAGAGACATTCAGTTTACACAGCTGAACAGCATGTGGACGAAAACCTCCATCCTCCCTTTTTTTTCCCCTCCATCTTCTTCCCCCTATCCCAGCTCTGTATTTTCCTATCACCTCCTTATACTTGCTTTGCTTCTGGATATCATTCAACTTTTTTTTTTTTCCCCTCTGCTGGCTTTTTATTTTGTTGTCGTCTCTTATCTCCTCTCACCTGCCTTCCTCCCTCATGATTTCTTGCTCATATCTCTTTGTCTTGCGTGACCTCCCACTTCACCTCTGACTCCCACATCTCCTCTTTTCTGTTTGCCTTCTCTGATAGATGTTGTGGTGACACTTTGGACAAAGTTCAGCAGGTTATTATGAAAGCCGCGGAGTGATGAGGTGAAGCTAATCGCAGGTGGAAGTCACCATCCTTTTCATCACAGCTCTGCATTCTGTTGGGCGCGCTCCTTTTCCATTCGCCTTCTGTTCACCCCTTGCCCTCAACACACCCACTCACACAAACACACACATCTGTTGAAGCAAAGGAAAAAAAGCTCAGACGTGCTCATTCATCAGCTGAACACACATGGATCATAGTAAGTAGATTTATACACACACACACCTGTAAAACAGAGACAGATGCCTCATCTGTGTGAGATACTGTATTTATATTTGTGTGTAAGAATGGAAGACTCATGACAAAGTGTGGAAAATGTAGTTTGGTGTGTTTCATTAGCCTTTAGCGCCTCCTAGTGGATTTTACATGTCATCATGAGGCCCTTTTTAAAAAAAGACCTTTGGAATTAATTTCTCTGTTAGGCCTGCATACTGTGGGACAACATGAACTAATATGATTAAAAAATTAAAAAAAAAGAAAGAAAGAAATACGAGGACAATAATAAGTTTAACAGTTGTTGAAAGGCATGTAATAAATGGAGTTCTGCTTTTTAAGCTTTTTATTGTACATGAACACATCTAATGTTGTAAATCATTAGATCATTTTCTCTCTAAAATAATAAAGCATTTTTTAAGTGTGGTTTTTTTGTTATATTTATTTCTAAAGATGGTTTCAATTGTACTGATTATACTATCAGCTGGAGCACATCAGTACCTCAGACATAGCTTCAGTCTCATCTCCAACAGAAGTTTTATTTGTTTGAAACACCGACTTTAAAATAAACTGTGCACTTTTGTGCTTTTAGTTTTTTTTATTTTCTGAGAATATAAGTTCATAAGCATATTAAAACATTTTGGATGCATCTGACATAAAACTAACCACTTGATTGCAGTCCATTGAGGCGCGTTAACCAGGAAGTAAGGTTTGGGTCACGTGATCTGCAGCCGCCGCGTTGAACAGGAAGACAAATCACTTTGTCTTTAACTTTAAAAAGACGACTTCGAGTTACCTTTTGTTTTCAGCCAGTATGTTTAGAATTAATTAATTCTCTTTGACTTTTCATAAAATAAAAATTTCAAGTCATACATACATTTGTGCATAGATTTAAAAAAAAATACGCCATTACGCTAGTCGCACCGGTTAGCTCAGTGGTTACTTCAAAACTAATGTCAAGTTTCCAAGTCTGTACCCTGTGTCACAGCACGGTACGGGATCGACCACGGGCGCTGTACGGTGTTTTTTATTTTTTATTTTTTAAACTGTTGTTTTAATTATAATAAAACATATGTAAATATGTTTAACAAAAAACAAAACAAACAAAAAACAAAAAAACTAGGATGGTGTCAAAACAAGCTGTAAGACCTGAAGACTGCAAAGAAGGCACCTTATAGACTTTGTACAATAATAGTGCAATTTGTTTTTTCATAAACGTTTGACAAGTACCACAAACTTATCTAAAAATTAACCAAACAAACAAACAAAAACAAAAAAATCCCGATGTAATAAACACGTCTATTACAATGGCAATGTTCATTTTGAAAAAAATAAATAAAATAAGTACTTGAAATTATTAAAGTATGCAACATATATTAGCATTTAGGGATATGAATGAAATTATGTCATAATTCGTAGATAACAACAATGCAGCTGTAAATCGTGAACATTAATGGAGAACAAAAACCCTTTTAATGACTTGTTAAGGTTACTGACTCGAGGAGTTCCTTCAGCAGAACACATGTCGTGCAGATCAATGTCCAGCAGGGGGCGCTGTGGTGATCGATTGGAGAACAACACGCTCGGGGAGGAGATCTAACAAGGCGATGATTCAAATCCAGACTCCAGTGTAGATTAGTCAGCTGACTGTATTATATGACAAATATATATTCGGTGAAATGTCTTATTACAAATAATAAATGTAAGATTGCTCATAAATCCTGATCTTTGGTTTTAGTTGTGTTGTTATTTTTTTATGCTTGAGAATATAAGTCAGAAGTTACAAAAGCAAAATAAGCTGAGACAATGCTGCACAGAAGACCGTTGAAGTTAGCCTCCCCATCACAGACATCTATGCAGGAAGAGGGCCACCTGCATCATGAAGGACCCCTCTCACCCAGCACACACACTTATGCCCCACTCCCCTCAAACAGGAGGTTGAGGAGCATTAAGTGTAGAGGAACAGCTTCTACCCTGAAGCTGTTAGACTCATAAATCCCAGAATTATCACTGTGGGGAAAAAAAAAAAATCACTGTATGCCACTTGACTGTTGATGTGTGCTGCTGACTTTTCATGCTGCTGATCTTATGCTGCTGATTTATTTCATGATGCTGTGTTCATTCGTACTCATTTGCTCGCACAGACTCATGTTTGTGCTTCTTTTGTTTGGTGTAATGTTTTTGTACTATTAGTGCTTACTGTATTTTTAGTTTAGCATATTTCTGAATTCATATCTTAGAACTTATTAGTGTTTTTCTTTTACATTTTATACTTTTGTTGGATGTAACTGTGACACTGTGTACACAATTTTGTTCCATCACATGTACCATATGCGATGAGAATGACATTAAAAACCTTGACACACACACCCACCCACACACAGACACATTATTTAGGCAATGAGAGACTTAACAACATGACTTAAAACAATGTCTGCATAAGAACTTAATAGTGAAGAATATTTATGAGATACTATCTAAACTGTTTCTCTGAATCCGATATGCTGAATATGACAGTAAGTTTATTTTGCCTGAATGGAAAGTTTTAATATTTAGTTTGTTGCAATATAATCTGTTATGCAGACAAATGTCCACTAGATGGCGCCAACAAATTAAAGGAAAATTAGAAGAAGAAAAAAATCTAGTTTGTCGAAAGGACAAGCATTTTGTGGTGACGACATACAGTTTGTATATAATTCAGACCAGATAAGAAGATTATTTGTTACACACACTTCTTAAAAACAGCTAATACAAAATATACGTGAAACAAACAAAAATAGACATAGCCTGTAATCAAAGCATTAAAATTCAAGTTAATGTGGGAATGTCATGATTTCAAAAGTAAAATGTAAATTTTCCGTAACGTCTTATTACTGATTTTAGAGAAGATATTCCCAAACACATTGTGTCATGATGCAGCTATGTGAGTTGCAGCCACATCACGAAGTAGTTAATTTTGTCATCATGGAAGACTTTAATGATTTAAACCAAATTAACTCTCAGCTGTAAACACTGGTGTTGACATATTTCGGCTCAACGTTTCAATGTTGTATTAAGAAGTTAAAACAAACAATTCAAGATTAAATAAAATAACAATTTAATATATATATATATATATATATATATATATATAC
>NC_056501.1:20944696-20953620 GCF_014905685.2 Nematolebias whitei
GAAGGAAGGAAGGAAGGAAGGAAGGAAGGAAGGAAGGAAGGAAGGAAGGAAGGAAGGAAGGAAGGAAGGAAGGAAGGAAGGAAGGAAGGAAGGAAGGAAGGAAGGAAGGAAGGAAGGATTTTTTTTCTTTTGTCTCAAAATGTAAAAATATCAATAAATGATAACAATCATTGGATGTTGTTAGTTTTATAATTTCACGCCTACTGGCCAGAAAAGTCCTCTCTAATAGTGGTCACCAGTTGATAATAAAAATTGTAGCTGGTTTTGTGGCTCTGGACACGTTTAATTTAGTAAACAAAGTGGCAGAAATGGCTCTTTTGATTTTAAAGGTTGCAGACGTCTGTGTTAGGGGGAATAAACTAGTACTACAAAACACGGTTAGATCACTGTTTAACCAAATGCTTATCACCCGCAGCCTTTCAGTTTTAGACTAAGATCATCTTTTACTGGAAAGAAGTGGTCCCTCTTCTGGTCTAAGTTTTAAAACACGCAAACAAACAAACAAAAAATGTAAGTTATCTTATGGGTTTTGAAAATGATTTGGTAGCACTCAAGTATGTGTTGTAAATTCAGTTTACTGTGGCTGTCATCTTGAGCTGAATTGAATGCAAAAGTTAATCAGTTGTAAATGTACATCCATCAAGCACTTTTTTAAAGTTTTGTTGAAATTAGTTCAGTCGTTCATGAGATATTTTTCTAACAGAACCTGACACTGAACACCTCATTACCTCAGATGTGTGTTCCATCGCTGTATGGATGTGATCTAAAGCACTGATTATTCTTTGCAGAGATCTAGTACAGTGCTGTGTGAATGGGTAAATGAGGGAACAGATTGTGTTGTAATAAAGCACTTTGGCAAAACTAATCAGACTATATGAGCAGTTATCTTGAAGTTGGACTCTGCCATTTTCAGTGCACGAAATAGCAATCAGGAGATAATCATCAACTTGTTTTATTGACTGAACAAGTTCGCCTGTGTCGATACAGAATAATAGAGTTTGAATCTCACCAGATTTTGTGTCAGTGATGTAAAGGTTACTAAGGGATGGGCCACCAAAGACCAGTTCAAGTTTAAGTAATACCAGTGTGGGAAATTAAAAGTTCAGTTCAACTAAAAATCCCCTTCACACTCAGGAAAACACCAAAAGCATTACTTTGTATTCTCTAGGCTACACTTTTCTCATAGAAGACATCACTGCCTATATTTTTGAATTTTCATAACAATCAAAAAAACACTTTTTTGAGAATGTTTTCATCACAAATAAAATCAAAAATACTACTTTTTGTACCAATTCTATGTATTTTCAAGGTTTTTTTTTTATATTAGGGAGTGCACTATTTTGTCATCAGTGGTGAGATGATTAAATCTGAAACATTTTAATGTGAAACAAAAAGGAATGCCTGTGAGATGAAACTGAGGAGAATGTCAATTACATAGAAAGACCTGCAGTTTTTCTTCTGTTGTTCTGGCAGAAAGGATTAAAGAAGAAGAAAGTTTGAAAAGTTAAAGTGAATGTCTTGGCCTTGATGCAACAACAAATATTGTGCCAGGAGCTGAAATGACAAGGATACTGAATAAGAGCATTTTATTCTGTGCCATTGTGGATTTTAGACAAAACAGCTAATTTGGTTTTATCAAATAATGCAGTTGATGAAAATGAAAAAAATAAAAAAATAAAATAAAAAGAACACTGTTACCTGATTTTTTGAGTGATTTTAAATTAATAAAAAAGGGGGAAAAAATTTTAAATTTGAAACCAATTCTCATGAAAACTGTCCTGATGCTCAATAGATGAAGTTAACAAGGTTGTGTCAGGCCGTAGCTCAAACCCACCCACACAGACCAGTATTTGCAGTTTGACTCCCATCACCTTCTGGAGCACAAGTTAGGAGTCATCAGGACTCTGTATCACAGAGCAGACGTCCCCACTAACTCAGGAGACAGGCTCTAGAGCAATGTGGATATCCTAACTGGGCCTTCCTGAAAGCAGAGACGAAACCCAAACAGGACTCCAGTCAGCCAACAGGTGAAAAGGAGGAACCCAGACCAGTGGTCATTTCATGTGTTGTGGGAGTTTCAGAGAAATTGAGACGTTTATTTTCTAAACACAACGTCCCAGTGGCTTTTAAAGCCCAAAATACATTACGGCAAAGACTGGTTCATCCCAAAGATCCAGTCCCCCGGCACAAACAGAGTAATATTGTGTATGCTGTTCAGTGTCAGGAGGGTGAACAGTCTTACATCGGGGAAACTAAACAGCTACTGGCCAAAAGGATGGACCAGCACAGAAGATCAACATGATCAGGCCAGGACTCTGGGGTCTACACTCATCTCCAGGCCAGCGGTCACTCTTATGAAGATGTTCACATCCTTGATAGAGAAGAAAGCTGGTTTGAGAGTGAAGTGAAGGAGGCCATCTTTGTGAAAAAAAGCTGCCCATCATTAAACAGAGGCCTCCGTGTTCAACTGTCCCCCTCTTACAATGCTGTTATTGCTAATATGCATCACTCTGCCCCCTGGGAATAGCAAGTGGCCATCAGGGCACTTACAATCAATCGTTAGGCTGATGGTCCTCCTCCATCATGTGGACAGCTAGTTCTGGATGTCACCAGCAAACTGATTGATCCACTACGAGAAGGTGCTATTTATAGGACTGAGTTTGTTGCAGTGCCTCAGACTGAAGAAGTCCTTTGTATAATAGAAAACTTGTCAACAAAGGATTCATCCAGAGGACCTGACTTAGCCTTGTAAGTCACATGAAAACTGTTTAATGGCATGCAAAAATATCTGTTAATTCAAAGCCATAAACATTATATTGATATAGGAGTTACATGGATAAAAAAAATGTTATTTATAATGTAACAAGTCAACTACACTGGAGGATAGATTAAATCGTGTCTCAGTTTGGTCAGTGTCCCTCTTCATTAGACAGTCACACAACAGTATTTTCAGTCAGAGACTTCTTCTGATCCGCTGCAAGACAAACCGCTACAAGATATCCTTCCTGTCCACAGCCATCAGCATCTAGAATAACTTTTTAATGAAACCAGGATGATGAGTTACATTTAATTTCCGTTTGGGATTAATTATTTTTTAATCGAATTGAATCAACTTTACTGTATTTCTCCTATTTATCTGTGATCCTATAACCCCATCTAGTGGACTATATTTGACATGACAGTTGCACTGCTTTGCATATACAGTGCTGTAATTTGATTCAGCAACTTCAGATGTTCAGAAAAAAAAATGAGATGCTTTTTTTTCATTGTTTATCACTACAGATTGCATTGATTATATCTGTCCAACAAAACAAGTTTTCCGATTAAACAGTCACACCATTTCACTTTAATTGTATTATTTTGAAACACCTTATAGATTTATAGATAGAATTTGCTGGTCCCAACAACCACTATATTTTCAAACAATTGTGCAAGAGCCTGTCACTTATCAAGGTCAAGGTTTCTTTAGTCATTATCACATGTGGTACATGTGATGGAACAAATTTGTGTACACAGGATCCCAGTTACATCCAACAAAAGTATAAATTGTAAAATAGAAACAATAAGATCCAAGATATTAAATACACTAAACCAAGAATATGCTAAGCACTAGTTGTACAAAAACAACACAGCAGCACGAACATGAGTTTGTGTGAGCAGATGAGTATTAATGAACAGCATCATGAAATAAATCAGCAGCATGTATAGTCAGCACATAATCGAGTGGCATTAGTGATTTATTTTCCACCGTGATTATCCTGGTTAGGGATTTATAGAACAGCTTCAGGATAGAAGCTGTTCCTCAGTCTAGTTCTACATTTAATGCTCCTTAACCTCCTGCCTGAGGATTACATGGCAACAAGTGTGCTGGGTGAGTGGGGTCCTTGATGTAGGTGGCCCTTTTCCTGCATCTGGAGGTGTAGAAGTCTTGAGGAGGCCGACTCCAGACTTCTGTGGAGCTTTCACCACTCTCTGCAAAGTTTCTCTTTTTAGTTGTGCAGCCTCCATGCCACACGATACTGGAGCACAGGATGCTCTCCAGCACACCTGTAGTTTTGAGCCGATACAATTTCTCAGCCCAAAGTATTGGTCTTTCATAGAGACTTATGATTTGTCAATTTGTGACCAGGGCAGTCCACAGAAACATTTGAATGCTTGGTTTTATCACCAATGGAGATCAGTAAACAAATTGTGCAACAAGGCATGTTTGTTCAAATGATTCAAGAATTACGATTTAAAATTTTGCAGTTTTTAAATCAAATGTGTGAGTTAATGTAAGTGTGCTAATCTTCCTTGGAGGCGAGATTAAATCAGTCTTCGTTTTATAATTTTTTTCTCCATTTCATCTGTAATCCTATGGCGCCATCTACTGGACACTTTCTGCATTGCAAGTAACAGTTTGACATTTGGCCCCCAAAAAATCTCGAACCACTGGGTATTTAATGAAATTTTCAGGAAGTAACCAGTGTGTGAAGTAAACTCAAATGTACTGTCAATCTACAACCGAATGAGTTTACCAGTCCAATTCAAGATGGCAACATTTTAAACCTGCTCAATTGTTGACAGCGTTCAACCATTCTTAAATATGGCTGCTTTATTTTAAAATGCAAGCACAAAGACAGCTGGCACTTTGAATCCTTTCAAAAGATGTAAAGACTTAAAGATTTAAGTTTTTATAAATCACATGTTTAGAGACATTTTTCTTGGCACAAACTGCACAGTGGTGTTGCATGAAGAAACTGAACACTATTAAAAGTACTTTGGAGGAAGAGATTTGCCACTCACTGCCATGTCACAAAGGGCAATTCATAGAAATCCAGAGTTGTGGGATTTGATTTGGCTGAACCCTTTGCTTTTACGCTGCTGGACAAGATTTAATAAAAAAAAATTAAAAACATTTTAGTAGTGTTTATTTAAAGTGATTGTATTTTAGTAAAAAAAAAAAAAAAAAAGAAAGTGTTAGTATTTTGTTCAAGTACAAATATTTCACTTTTAATCAGTTTGAGCTAAACTTGATCACTGAGCTTTACCTTGTAGAAGTCACTGTTTGAGCTCGCCTTGAAAGAATTCCTAAACTTTGAGTTTACAATTTTGGTGGCTATTAATGCGTCCGAAGCAGCACTGCACATTTATCTAGATCAAGTGGTTTTGAGAAAGCATTTACTTCAAAGCAAAGAAACATGCAAGGTTGAGAGCCAATGGGTAAGGAAACTGTGTTGGGGGATCAATGGTGCCTAAAGCACAATACCTTGATAACAGCAGGTTTACAGAAAAGACCAGACTGAAATAAAATCTTGGCGTTTGTGCACAATCCTATTAAGGCTCCCCCCCCTCCCCCCCCCCGACCTATCGAGTTGAACTTGAGAATTAAAAGTGGCCACTTGATTTGGAAAGTGGAAAAAAAACAAATATTCGACAAGTTGTCAGTAAAGATATTTATTGACAGATGTACTCATCTTCCATAAACTCTCCAGCTTTCCCCAAACTCTTGAGTGTTTTTAGCCATAGATCCGTCAGATTTAACTTGATCGTTTACCATTCGGCCATCAAAGTTCCCACACAAGCCCTCCACTCTCCTTTTATAAAAGTTTGGTAGCAAGATTTCTGCAAGGGAAAAAAATACAAATAAATTTGCTGCTTTAAATTAAAATGCCAAAGACATCTTTATGGGATAGAATTACCAGTTTTACAATGTCCACTAGTTTTTACTGCAAGACCAAAATCCGTCCTCAGGAAGAACGAAGACGACTGTTCATAGATTTCCAGCCCAGGAGTGGGTGAAAGATAAGTTTCAATTTGTTGTCCATTCACCTGCAAAATGAGAACAGAAAATTGTTGAAACAATCATGAAAATGGAATTTAAGACTTTACTATCCAGATTTTACTGGGATATTCCATACAAAAGTTAAATTTTGAGGTTTTATTCATTCTCTTTTTGCATTTATTTTAATATTGAAGCAATGCAATACTTACAAACACTTTGCCTTTCTGCTTAAGTTCCACAGTGACATTGTACACATTGATTTTAAGCTCTTGGAATCCTTCAGGTGTCCCAGTAGCTTCATTCTTGACACCATTTTTGCTGCCTTTGACTTCAGCATTTTCATTATATTTCTCATAGTTGCATTTGTTGTTGACAACTTCTATGTAAATGTCTGGGAGGTTACTTGGCAAGTTTTTGGTCCGGACCAACACATACAAGTGTTTCCCATCAAAGTCATGCTTCGTTTCATCAAATGTTTTGTACTCTGGGTCTCCCTTAATGATACACTCCCTGAAACCTGTGAAATAAATTGGAAACTGAAAAATGCTAAAAACCATACATCAGATGTGTGTGTAAGGTGAGGACGTTTGAGTTCACAGTACCTGTAGATGTACAAAAATACTGGTTCATCTGATTTGGAATGCACACAGCATCGCCACCACAACCCTCATCAGAACAATGGAATGATCCAAAATCATTTTCTCCACATTCACATTTCTGAATGCAATGACTGGTGTACCACACTTCATTGAACTAGGAGGAAGTATAACATTTAGATACACCATTTGCTTCAGGTTTTGTCACAGGAGCAAGCATTTAAAAAAAATCTTAAAGCCACTCACCTGATGAGTAGTGCCATTTGCCACACAGCCACATTCATTTAAAGGCACGCAAACCCTCCCTTTTTGTACAAAGCTGCCATCACATACACAGCCTGCCACACATTTTTTGTCTTGGCACTGTGGTGGGCCATTCGGGTGTCTACAAGTTGGGTTGCATGAAGGGATGCAAGTGGTAAAATGGCTGTTAGCTGCACAAGAAGGTGCTGGAAGACAAAGCGCATGTTTAGGAACCAATAGTACAAAAAAGGAAATATTAAGAAATAAAATACTTACTTTGAATATTTGTTACTGGTACCATAGTTGGTGTAGTTGAAGATGAAGATAAAACTGGCAGTGAAGAGGTTTGAAAATAATTTGTTATAATTTGTGAAAAACTCTTGTTGGTAGACTGTTGAGCCATGGCAAAACTCTGCCAGCCACTACTTAGATTACCCAGGGAAAGGTGCCCTTCACCAACGGAAAATTGGGGCAGAGTTTCATTTGTAAATACTCCTTTAGCTTTAGAAAAACCCTGAGGAGAACTGGTTTCATTACCCTGGGTCAATTGGGGATTGGACATGGCTGTTTGAATCAGTGGTAAGGTCTCATTTGTAGATTTTGGTTGAGCTGTAGAATTTAGTTGGCTACTGGTTGCATTCCTTTGTGGCTCAACCGTCAGAGATACAGATTCATTTTTAAATTCTTGCTGAGCTGTAGTAGAAACATTGTGGGTACTTGATGAATTACCAGGGGTTATCTGGGCTTTGGATGTAGTTGTTGGAAGCTGAGTCAAGGTTTCATTAGAATAATCTGGTTGAGATGTAGTAGAAACATTTTTGGCAATTGTTGCACTGCTCTGGGTTGTGGCTGTAGTTGTTGGAAGCGGTCTTGATGTTCCATTGGTTGATGCAGGTTGAGCTGTAGTAGAAACATTTTTGGCAACTGTTGCACTAATCTGGGTTGTGTGGGCTGTAGTTGTTTGAAGCGGTCTTGATGTTCCATTGGTTGATGCAGGTTGAGCTGTAGTAGAAACATTGTTGGCAACCGTTTCACTACTCTGGGTTGTGTGGGCTGTGGCTGTAGTTGTTTGAAGTGGTTTAGATGTTCCATTGGTTGATGCCGATTGAGCTGTAGTAGAAACGTTTTTGGCAACTGTTGCACTACTCTGGGTTGTGGCTGTAGTTGTTGGAAGCGGGCTTGATGTTCCATTGGTTGATGCAGGTTGAGCTGTAGTAGAAACATTTTTGGCAATTGTTGCACTACTCTGGGTTGTGTGGGCTTTGGCTGTAGTTGATGTTCCATTGGTTGATGCAGGTTGAGCTGTAGTAGAAACATTGTTGGCAACTGTTTCACTACTCTGGGTTGTGTGGGCTTTGGCTGTAGTTGTTGGAAGCGGGCTTGATGTTCCATTGGTTGATGCAGGTTGAGCTGTAGTAGAAACATTTTTGGCAACTGTTGCACTACTCTGGGTTGTGTGGGCTGTGGCTGTAGTTGTTTGAAGTGGTTTTGATGTTCCATTGGTTGATGCAGGTTGAGCTGTAGTAGAAACATTGTTGGCAACTGTTTCACTACTCTGGTTTGTGTGGGCTGTGGCTGTAGTTGTTGGAAGCGGTCTTGATGTTCCATTGGTTGATGCAGGTAGAGCTGTAGTAGAAACATTTTTGGCAACTGTTGCACTACTCTGGGTTGTGGCTGTAGTTGTTGGAAGCGGGCTTGATGTTCCATTGGTTGATACAGGTTGAGCTGTAGTAGAAACAGTTTTGGCAACTGTTTCACTACTCTGGTTTGTGTGGGCTTTGGCTGTAGTTGATGTTCCATTGGTTGATGCAGGTTGAGCTGTAGTAGAAACATTTTTGGCAACTGTTGCACTACTCTGGGTTGTGTGGGCTGTGGCTGTAGTTGTTGGAAGGGGTCTTGATGTTCCATTGGTTGATGCAGGTTGAGCTGTAGTAGAAACATTGTTGGCAACTGTTTCACTACTCTGGGTTGTGTGGGCTGTGGCTGTAGTTGGAAACGGTCTTGATGTTCCATTGGTTGATGCAGGTTGAGCTGTAGTAGAAACATTGTTGGCAACTGTTACACTACTATGAGTTGTGTGGGCTTTGGCTGTAGTTGTTGGAAGCGGGCTTGATGTAGGTTGAGCTGTAGTAGAAACATTTTTGGCAACTGTTGCACTACTCTGGTTTGTGTGGGCTGTGGCTGTAGTTGATGTTCCATTGGTTGATGCAGGTTGAGCTGTAGTAGAAACATTGTTGGCAACTGTTTCACTACTCTGGGTTGTGGCTGTAGTTTTTGGAAGCGGGCTTGATGTTCCATTGGTTGATACAGGTTGAGCTGTA
>NC_056501.1:20953720-20953815 GCF_014905685.2 Nematolebias whitei
CACTACTCTGGGTTGTGTGGGCTGTGGCTGTAGTTGTTGGAAGCGGGCTTGATGCAGGTTGAGCTGTAGTAGAAACATTTTTGGCAACTGTTGCA
>NC_056501.1:20953825-20955247 GCF_014905685.2 Nematolebias whitei
CAACCGTTTCACTACTCTGGGTTGTGTGGGCTGTGGCTGTAGTTGTTGGAAGCGGGCTTGATGTTCCATTGGTTGATGCAGGTTGAGCTGTTGTAGAACTGGGATTGCCGCTGGTTTCATTTTTTATTGGCTCAACCGTTTTCATCGTAGGCAGATTTACAGTTTCATTTGTAGAATCTGGTCGATCTGTAGTGTGAACTTGGTTGCCATTGGTAGCATTTGTTTTTGGTTCACCTGTAGACATAGAATGAAAGGCTTGAATTTTTTTGCTTTTTTTCCTGCTGCTTTAGTGAAACCCTGCTTTTCGCTTGCATTTACTAGTCTTCACAATGCGACCTCCAGTACTTGTTACTTTAGGATTTAACATTTTCAGCGCATGCATTTGTTTATTGAGGTCTTTAAATCATTTGTTTAAAGTTTTGTTTTAAAGCAACACAGAAAGTAAAGTCATTTTTACCTTTGCACCATCCATTATGGATAGAAATGTCATCTATAGCCACTTCAGTTTGCCCACCAATTCCACTTTGCCCCTCAAAAATCATCTTGTGTCAGAAGATTATATAGTCATTAAATTACATTCCATAACATCTTTTTTTAGTCAATATAACATTAACATGCAATTCTATAAAGTACTTTAAAGATGCAAAATATTACCTGGAATGCTTGAGATGTAACCATGTCCACTTGAGCAAGGTGCCACATGTTTCCTTGATCATTTGTTTTTTTCCATATTGTATCAATTTTTTTATCTTGAAGCAGATATACACTGATCCCCAGAGTTTTATAAGAGCCAGCTATGTAGTACCTAAACTGCAGACAATGTGGTCCAGTGTGATAACATTTAGGGCTGATGAGGTGAGCTGCATCTCCATATGTCACTCTGTTGGCTTTGATGGATAGGTAGTGGTCACCTGAATAGAAGAGTTAAATGTTTAAGCATGCCTAGAATATATTGGTCAAATGCATTTTAACTGCATGCATTATGGGCTTGGTAAAGGAAAATTTTAACACTAGAAAGGGTTTAGAAAAAAAAAATTAGTTAACTCGTTACTGTGGCTGATAGTTAACATTTCATACAGTGAAAAATACCTTTTATTGAAGGACTTGTATTGTTGGAAGTTGAAGCATTATGCCTTTCCCAGTCAAACACATCAGTGAACAGATGATTCCATTCACATAAATCCTGCTCAAAGTCACAGTCAAACTGGCATTCTGATTGGGGGGGTAGAGAGAGAAAGTCCTTGAGATTAGAGCTGGGACAATTACAGTACATTGATGGAGTGTTAATTATGCAAGTTTTAGTGTAATGATTAGTTCATACCACTCAGTACTGGAGCTTGGGAGGTCCCATTGAGAGCGGGCGGCACAGCCGTCTGGGAGGTCCCATTGAGAGCGGGCGGCACAGCCGTCGGGGAGGTCCCA
>NC_056501.1:20955647-20970656 GCF_014905685.2 Nematolebias whitei
GTCCCATTCAGAGCAGGCGGCACAGCCGTCGTGGCGGTCCCATTCAGAGCAGGCGGCACAGCCGTCGTGGCGGTCCCATTCAGAGCAGGCGGCACAGCAGTCGTGGCGGTCTCATTCAGAGCAGGCAGCACAGCAGTCGGGGCGGTCTCATTCAGAGCAGGCGGCACAGCAGTCGGGGCGGTCCCATTCAGAGCAGGCGGCACAGCAGTCGTGGCGGTCTCATTGAGAGCAGGCGGCAGAAAAGTTTTGGTAATTTGAGTCTTTTGTGTTACAGTGGTAGGCACATAGGCAGTTGTGGCAGCTGGATTTGTTGTAGTTTCAAGTTGAGGAATAATTTCACCCAAATCTGTATCACAGGAATACTCATTTATTTTTTTTATTTTATATTCGTTTACCAGATTTTTAGTTTTATTTACCTGAACAGTTCCCACGATAAAGTTTTACATCATCCAATGCCACGTTGGATTGGTTAGACCCACTGCGTCCCTCAATGATTATCTGAATAATTGTATTGAATTACATACAAGTGGTTGAGTTGCATAACTACACTTTCATTTCATTTTATTTTTTTTTGTGATGAATTACCTTAAAAGCTTGATTTGCATTGAAGTCAACCCGAGTCAAGTGCCACATATTGCCTTGGTTGTCGTTCTTTTGCCAGATACTATCCAAATTGTTCTGGAGCAGATAAACGTTGAGGTCCATTGGAACTACTGAGCCATACATGCGATACGAGAACTGCAGACAATGGGGGCCAGTCTCTGAACATTCAACGCTTAATAGACGAGCCTTGTCACCATACTTTAAATTACTGATCCTAATGACAAGGTAGCCGCCTCCTGAGGGGGATATTGCATCATGTCAGGTTGTTTAAAATAGTTTACCATTAAGAAATTTTTGGAAAATTACGTTACCAGTAAGTTTAGGAGAAGAGCCATTTATCTGGTCAGAATTCGACTCATCGTTCAATGTCCAGGCAAATGCATCAGTGACCATTTGACTCCATGTGCACAAGTTTCCATTGAAGCTACAGTCAAAGTTACAGACTGAAAGAAACATTCAGTTATAGCGACACTGTTTTTTCAAATATTAACTTTAAAAATGGCACTTCCATTGCATAAATGAACGACAAATTTTACACGTACCGGTGCTTTGGTGGGATGGAGCTGCCGTCGTTGACAAAGGAAGTGCAGTTCCAAGATTTTCAAGTTCTTTAATATAAAATTACAGAATTAGCATTAATCCAATTTTTGAAATGTTTCTAGTAACTGTATTTAGTCAGAAAGTAAATCAATGTGTCTTATAAAATGGGAGCGTCACCTGAACATGAGCCAAAGTCAATAGAAATGTCATCTATGGCCACATGAGACTGGGCTTTAGACTCCTTTATTCCTTCCAGCATGATCTTGAGTGTGGGGGTAATGTTTAGGTTATTGCTAGATTAACACCACATGAGCAGCACATTTTAAAGGTTTATTTATCACTTACATGGAATGAGTTGTTGACTTCAATATCAACACTTCCCAGATGCCATTCTGGTCCTTGGTTGTTTCTTACAGACCAGAGCTTTGTTACTGTACGATTTTGGAGCAAGTAAATGTTGAGAGCCATGCTTGTGGCAGAACCGTACATGTAGTACCAAAAGTGCAAGCAAAGTGGGCCACCATGTTGGCACACTGAACTAAGCAAGCGAGCAGAGTCCTCATGGGTCACACCATCTCCATTAAGGTACAAGTTGAAACCAGCTACAGAAAAAATAAATGTACGAGTTCTGTTAAAAAAAAAAAAAAAAAAAAAAAAAAACAAAGGTGAGGAGCATACCTCCAGTTGAGTGATCATTTGGTCCAGTGAAATTTGCATGTGTGGATCTTGAATGTCTTGCCCAGTCACAGCTGTCCTGAGTGAGCTGCTCCCATCCACAAATATTCGTGTCAAAATTGCAGTTGAGTGGGCATACTGTAGAAAGAAAATTAAGTGAATCCACTGAGCAGTAGAAAAGCAATGTGAACAGGTGAAGTATCCTTACAGAGCTGATTTGGTGTAGTAGGAAGTAGAGTTGCTGGCATTCTTGTTTGAGAGTTGTCTGTGTTGAGAAAGTATAATGAGTCTTCCACCTCAAGTTTAAATGGAAAAGTGATTTTGTTGGCACCTTCACAGGTGCTGGTTATAAAATTAGAATATTGAAAAAGTTTTATTCATTTCTGTAATTCCACTCAAGTGAAAACTTGTATTCATTCATTCCACAGACTTATTTCAAATGTGTTTAATGATTATAAACTAATGAACCCTAAATTCAGTATCTGTGAAAATTTGAATATTGTGAAAAGGTTCAATATTGAAGACACTTTGTATGACAGTCTAATCAGCTAATTAACTCAAATCACTTGCAAGACTTTAAATGTTTCAGTCTAGTTCTGTAGGCTACACAATCGTGGGGAAGACTGCCGAGACCTTTGACACCTTGCACAAGGAGGGCAAGACACAAAAAGGTCATTGTTAAAGAGGCTGGCTGTTCACAGAGCTGTGTCAAGCACACTTGAGGCGAAGGGAAGGAAACGATGTGGTAGAAAAAAAAAAAAAGTGTACAAGCAATAGGGATAACTGCACCCTGGAAATTATTTTGAAACAAAACCCATTCCAAAATGTGTGAGGAGATTCACAAAGAGTGGACTGCAGCTGAAGTCAGTGCTTCAAGAACCACTGCACTCAAAACATATGCAAGACAAGGGGGTCAGCTGTCACATTCCTTGTATCGAGCCACTCTAACAAGAGACGGCATCAGAAGCATCTCGCCTGGGACTGCTGCCGAGTGGTCCAAAGCTATGTTCTTTGATGAAAGTAAATTTTGCATTTCCTTTGGAAATCAAGGTCCCAGAGTCTGGAGGAAGAGAGGAGAGGCACAGAATCTATGTTGCTTGAAGTCCATTGCCAAGTTTCCACAAGCAGAGATTTTTTTTTTTTGGGGGGGGGGGGGGGGCATGTCATGTGCTGTGTTAGTCCACTGTTTTGAAGTCCAAGGTCAACACAGCTGTCTACCAGCTAAAACCATGTCGGACTGATGTTACACTTTCGTGGCGAGACTTGTTGTGTCACTTCCTGTTTGTCGGTAGCTCGAGTAATTAGTTTGCTCGAGTAGAGTTTTCTTGATTCATCTCTTGCAGTTTCCCCCCCCCCCCCCCCATTCTAGTTCACAAACACCCTCAGTATGGCTTTTCTACTCTTCGATTGTGATTGAAACACCTATCACTTTTTTTTTTGCATTTTGGGATATACTAGTTTATGACAACTGGGAGAGAAGCCAACGTTGGGTTCTCTCCCCGTTGTCACTTGCTTCGTGTGTCAGATGTTAAGTTATCCTCTGCCTCCTTTAGAGGCAATGATGCGTATAACAAAATGTAGTCTTATGGTAGCTTTGGAGGAGAGGCCGTCTGAACTGAAAGCTCAGCTCTGCGCTACAGAGAAACCATTAGCTAGCCAGGTCCCTTTAGACAGCACATAACCACAAAGACTAAATCCCATTAGCTGTCCAGCAGACTTGGCAGCCTGGACCCCAGGGCAGCTGGGTGACGGTCCGGAGTAAGCTTAGTACTAAGGCTATGCCCCCAGTTCACTGACTTGTTCAGATTTCTAATTTATTTTCTTTGCTCAGTGACACCCACTGAGAAGCAGACCCTAGTTATTGGAAGATCTGTAGTCTGAAATGTGGTTTTAGGGACTCCAACAGCCATAGGTAAATGCATTCCGGAGACCAGAGCAGGAGACAAAATCTCATCTAAACTGCAAACTAAGGCTAAATACAGTATTATCATTCACAATGGCAGTAATTACAGCCCATTACTCCAGTCCGAGGTCACTAAAAATTTATGTTGCTTTGGTGTGCGACTTCGCTAAAATCATGTCTACTCTATATAGTTTCTCTGGTCCCCCTCCCCAATCTGACCAGCGATTACATATTTAGCCATATGTCGTCCAACCGCTGGGTGTCCAGGTGGTGTTCTGGCAACAATGTAGGCTACATGGATAACTGGATTGCATTTTGGTGACAACTGTCCATCTGATGGAGAGATAGCATCCATCCCACTTTAGATGGAGCTGCTCCTTCTAGAAATTTGGCTGATTTTGTTAGTCCTCCAAATTTTTGACAACCCAGGGTCCAGTCAAGGAAGCACAGTTGGTCTTCTACACCTCTGTCTGCGGCTTTTTTTTTTTTTTTTTTCACCCACCCACACCTTTATTGTAACAGTATCAACTTGCAGATTACTCAAAATAAACCAAAAATTAGCTCTAAAAATATAAACCATAAAAATTAAACACAATTAACCAGAAAATGAAATCAGTAAATGTTGATTATTGATCAAATCTTTCCTCTAAATCCATATTAAACTGATAGAAACTTTGCTACAACAGGAGGATTGTTAGTATGAATCCACTCCCATTTAAATTTATGTTCCTAGAACTGGCCAAGGTGGAGGAGTAGCTTCTATTTTTCAGTCAGGATTATTGATTAATGCCAAACAGTTATTCTTTTGAATCACTGTCCCTCAGTCTCATCCAAAATGGAAATCAGAAAAGCCACTTATTAGCCGTTCATCATCCACCAGGCGCTTAATCTCAGTCTGAATTGTTAGAATTCTTAACAGACTACCAAATACTGATAGTCATAATAATGGATGATTTCAAAATTCATGTAGATGTTGAGTGATAGCTTAACATAGCCTTTAATAATTTAATAGAGTCAATTGGTTTTACCCAAAGCGTCCACACATCTACTCACTTAGCACACCCTTGACTTAGTTCTGACCTATGGTAGAGAGATTTAAGGTTGCTGTAATTAAACCTTTAAGTCTGACCTTGATTCAGAAATTCTGGCCAATTACAGACTTCAAACACAACTTTCATCAAAAAAAAAAAAAAAGTCTAGAGAAATTAATTGCAGGTCAGTTGTGTGAACATCTACAAAAATAATCTGAAGAGTTTCAGTCAGGGTTTAGAGCTCATAGCACAGAAATTGCACTAGTAAAAATCACTAATGACATTAGAGGCCTCAGACTACAGACTTGTCTGTACTGGTCCCGTTAGACTTCAGTGCTGCATTTGATAGTTGATCATAATATTCTATTACAGAGGCTTGAGTATAATATTGGGATTATAGACAGCTCTAAAATAGTTTCATTTACCCGATAAGATTCCAGTTTGTAAATGTAAATTATGAATCATCATACACCAGAGTTGGTCATCTAGTTCTTCAGGGCTCAGTGCTTTGACACTCAATATATGCTTCCATTAGGTAAAGTTATTAAACAGCGTGGGAAACGTTTTCATTGTTATGCTGATTACACCATTATATTTGTCCATGAAAGCCAATGAATCCAAATCAGCTACTTGACTACAAGCATGTCTTAAAGACGTGAAAACCTGGGTGACCCTTAGTTTTCTCCTTTTGAACACAGACGAAGACTGAGGTTTTGGTTTTTGGACCAGAGCATTTTAGGAATGAATCAGTCTTTCGCCATCATTGGATGGCATTAATCTGGCCTCCAGTTTTAATGTCAAAAATCTTTGCATTATTTGTGATCAGGACATGTCTTTTATTCCCCACATTAAAAATGTTACTAGAACTGCATTCTTCCACCTGCGTAGTATCGCTAAAATCAGAAACTTCTAAAAATTTGATAGAAAATCTGGTTCATGCATTCGTCGCGTCTAGACTGGATTACAATGGTTTGTCATTTGTGTCCAAATACTTCATATATAATAAAAATAAAAAAAGTCTTCATTTATTCCAAAGTGCTGCTGCCAGAGTCTTAATCATACCTCTCCAGTGGCTCCCTGTCAAATCCAGAATTCAATTCAAAATCCTACTTCTAACCTACAAAGCTCTAAACAACCTAGCTCAAGCTCGTATTACAGATCTTATTGTTCCACATTTTCCTAACGGAGCACTTCACTTAGACTGCAGGTTTACTCGCAGTTCCTAGAGTTTCCACAAACAGAATGGGAGGAAGAGCTTTCAGTTATCAGGCTCCCCTTTTGTGGAACAAATTTCCAATTTCTGTTTATGAGGCTAACATTGTCCAGTTTTAAAACTAGGCTAAAGACTTTCCCTTTTGTTAAATCCTATAGTTGGGTCAGCTTGAGTTTCCTGAGCCGTCCTTCAGTTCTGCTGCTTTAGGCTTAGATTGTTGGTGGACAAACTGACCACATTCCTAGCTACCAGTACCTGGTTTGAAGACCATGGTATCCCTGTTCTTAAATTGGCCAGCAAACTCACCTGACCTTAACCTCATAGAGAACTTATGGGATATTGTGAAGAGAATGTAGAGACACACCAAACTCAATTCAGAAGAGCTGAAGGCCACTATAAGAGCAAACTTGGCTCTCATAACACTTGAGCAGTGCCAGACTGATTAATCCATGCCACGCTGCATTGCTGAAGTAACTTTCAGTTCTCACACACTTTTACAGTTCGTCAACATTTAAAAAAAATTTTTTTGTATTTGTCTTTTTTTAATTTTCAGAGATAATGAATTTTGAGTTTTAGTCGTCAGTTATAATCAACATTAAAAGAAAACATTTGAAATATATTAGTCTGTGTGTAATGAATGTGCAAGTTTCAAAGTTTTTATTTTAATGGAATTACTGATAAACTTTCATGATATTTTAATTTTCTAACCAGCACCTGAACATCTTTAACTAACATTTAACAGCAATCTTCCTCTCTGCAGTTTAACTGAAACTTTGCTTCATTAGGTCAAGCTTGATGAATACAGTACCTGAAGTAGCATTCCATTTTGGCAAAGTAACTGATGAAAAGTCTTTTTCAGCTCTGGAATAGAACAGCCAGATTGTTGAAAACAGCTACTTTAAATTGTATTAATCCAACCAAAGATTAGCAAATCTCAGTTTCACTGAAAGTTAAAAAACACACCTTGAAACCCACTTGTCCTCAGTCCCAGAAAGAGCCAAGAAGACCACAGCCACTGTAAACATTCTTGCAGTAATGTCTCCAAGCATGGCCGATCCTTTGATTGCAGCTTTTCAGCTGCTTTGACACGGATAGTTGAAGATGGATAAGCAGCTGTTGCAAAAGTTTCTTTCTGCAAAACCAAAATCATGTAAACCTTTAACAGACAACACATGTTGCTTTGAGAACAGAGCAGGTGGTTTTAGAGGTTTGTTTTCCAGCAACCAACTACAGGTGACCACAACCAAGACATGACAAAACAGCTGAACTTGGCATAAACAAAATGATCCAAGGGTCTGAACATACAGCAAGAGTTTTAGTCAACAACCACAAATGAGATCAGGGATTGGGGATAAAATATCACAAGGCTTTGAAGCAATGCAAACTTAAACAGACAACACTAGTTCTATCCATCATCAACAATAAAACCCCTTTTCTTCACAGAATAAGAGCCGACTTTCTGGAGGTTACATCAAGATGAAATAATCAAAGTGCTGTTTCACGATTATCAATGAACAGCCCAATATGAATTTTACAAACCTGATCAAATAAACACTGGCCATAACAGAGTAAGGCCTTTTTTTTTTTTTTTTTGCTACAAACAAAAATGCAATCAACATAAAATGTTTGCATTTGTAAAACTCAAGAAAGTTGGGAGCTGACACTTACCCCACTGAGACAGACACCTGCTCTGTAGGACCTGGTTCACACTGCTTTCCACACCTGATATAAATAAGCTCCAGGCTTGAGTGGAGGTTTTTTCAAGCAGGTGTTTCAAATCAGGGAGACGTCTCAAAATGAGCAGGTAAGTATCCCCTGGATTAAAAATGAACTTAATTCATATAAGAAAATTAACTTTAAAAGCAAATAGCATACTGAAAAACAACATTTACTCAATATAAACCAAAAAAAAAAAACATCTGTCAATGCTTAAATTTTACATATTTTGGTGGTGTGTTGTGGCAGTCCAAATCAAAGCTAAAACTTTCATGTGACAAAATGGTAGAAATTGTCTTTTTCAGTTGGCATTACATTTTTGAGGGTTATGTTTGCAAAGATGAGCTGGAAAAGGAGTCACTCGTCTTACCTTGTAACAACAAAAGAAGTGCTGACAAAGTGATAAGCAAAGTGCATCGTGGGGGCGTGATGTTTGAAATGTTTAATTTGACATTCCTGAAGCTCTGAAAGAGTGGCCCCAAAGAATCAATGTTTTTGTCAGGGATTTAAAATGAAGGTGAATACAAGTTAACATATATTCAGAGAGTAAAAAATCTGCATTATTATTTTTATCATTTTTATTATTATTGATATTATTATCCATTCATTCATTATCTTTTACCCGCTTCTTCCTTTTTGGGTCGCTGGGGTCACCGGTGCTCATGTCCAGCCATCACTGTGTGAGAGGTGAGGGACATCCTGGACAGGTCCCCAGTCCATCACAGGGACACATGAAGACAAAGGAGACAAATAACCATTCACCTCACACCTAGAGACAATTTAGAGTTACCAATCAGCCTAACATGCATGTTTTTAGTCTGTGGGAGGAAACAGGAGTACCCAGAAAAAAAAACATGCATACACAGAGAGAACATGCAAAATCCACCCAGAAAGGTCCCTGACTGAGGAAAATCAAATAATGCTAATAGATAGTGGATAATCTTTCATATAGCCTACATATATTTATCTATCAGTATGAACAAATCCATGGCTGAAGTTGTCCTTAGATGGGACAACCGACTCAGGATCTGAAAGTCACAGTTCAACTCCCCGCTATGCCCATGCCGTGGTGTCCTTGGGCAAGACACCCAATCCCTAATTGCTGCCCGGGTGCTTACATAGCTGCCCACTGCTCCACCTGGGTGTATCTCAGGTGTGATGGGTTAAATGCAGAGAAACAATTTCATAATTTTATGGGAACATAGTATGATGACAACGCATTGCACTTACATACTTATAGACTTTTATATACTTATAAAATCAAGCTGGTGAAATAATAAATCAAACATATAAAATAAAACAGTTTTAATGTCAAAGTTGACAGTGTTTATCTGTTTGTTAAAGGCTGGCTACAGATCATGTGACAAATTATTTTTTTATTATTTTTTCTACAACTTTATTCAGGGAACACTTACCAAAGTAAAATAAAACATTGGATTTACAACAATAACCAGACAGTGGTTGGAAGAAAAAAAAAAAAAAACACTTAAAAATACAAAAACTAAAAGAAGAAATTCAATTTAAAACTGGTAACGTCACAAAAAATAATCCAAAGGATTTATTCACTTCAGTGTGAGAGTGAAAAACACTTGTCAGTGGACTAACCTACACTGCAGTCTAGATTAAATCATCTCCCTGTACAATCATCTCCCAGTCTCCTGTTGTTCTCCTCTTCATCGCTGACTCCACAGCGCCCCCTGATGGACATTAATCTGAAGAACAGGTGTGCTGCTAAATTTAACTCTTCAGTAACCGTGACGTCCACAACAGTCATTGAAAAGGTCTTCCTCCTTTATGTTCACAATTTCACAATTTGCATTTGTGTTTTTATATACATGTTATAAAATTATTTAATATAAATCGTGTATTTATTCCTTGTATGCCTACCATTGCATATCACAAACTTTTAAAATATTTTACTATTGTCATAAGATCAGGTAATTGTTTCCAACAAAAAAGTTTTCTACTTTGAAATAGTAAAAAAATAATAATAATAATAATAAATCTGAAGATTTTTTTAAGTTTCAGTATGCGTTTTGAATAACTTCTATGTAAACTTGTTAATCAGAAAAAATGAACTTGTTGCATTTGTATATATTTTTGCTTTCATCTTTTGTATTTTCTTTTGTGCTTCATTGTATATTTAATGTCACCTTATGCAACAAAAAACTTTTTTCCCCTTTATATACTCCTTATGATTTACATCTATACTATTTACAAGCTGTCACAATATTTTAAGAAAATATGCACTATTTATCATTGTGTGTGAAGAAAAATAAAGCTCTTATGATGAGACAGTAGCATTTAAGCCATTTTCATTGTAATTACTGGTAAATACACATTTTATGTTGTTTATAATATCTACCTTACACAGCTTGTGTTTTACTACGTCACAGGTCACAGAAAGGATACTTTTTTCATGTTCCTAGAATTTTTGTTATTCTTATGGAAAGAATTAAAAAAAAAAACACCGGGCAGCGCCCGTGGTCGAACCAGCACCCGACGGTGGACCCGCTGGGTGCAGATTGTTGCCAAGTAGAAGTAACCACTGAGCTAACCGGTGCGAAAATAAAAAACAGCTTTGCTTCTTATATAGTGATGAAGTGATGACATGTCCAGTGGGTTGTCTATGTTCACTAAACTGAATTTGAGTTACATGAAAAATCACAACATAGACAAAAAAAATAAGTTCCGATTTTAAAGTCTCAGAGGTTGACAAAGTGTTTTCTTGCTGAATGCTGGCTGCAGATCACGTGACTCACACATCTTGTTTTTCTTCTTCCGTCTCAGGAAACATTCACATGAAAAGCTACTCTGCTCTTTTTATTCAGCCTGCTTTCTTTCATTCTGTTGTTTCACAAAGCCAGGTGTAGTAGGTACATTTTTTATTTCCAAACACCTGTTCAGAACATTTTCACATGATGCTGTTGAGCTGTTTCCATGAATCACATTCATTCAACCTTTATTTAGACAGGTAGATCCCACTGAGCCTCGAGGACTCATTTACAAGAGAGACCTGATTTCAACAAAGATTGATGATAACAATGGACAACAGCGACGACAATAAACAGTTATAAAAAGTCATACAGATTTTTTTTTTTTTTTTTTTACAAATAGGATGGCTAAAAAAGAAAAGTAACAAAAAACAGCTATTCTAAGGTGAATGTAGAAAACTAAAAACAGGAACATGTCTGAACTGGTCCCTGCCAAGAGTCCAACAGATTCTTAAAGCCACTTACAGAGGTCAAGGTCGAGAGCTTCAAATCTTTTTGTAAGATATTCCAGGAAACAGAAGCAGAGTAGGAGAAGGCCCTTTTGCCTAGTTCAGTCCTCACTGAGGGAACACTGCAGGTAATAATGTCCTGAGAGCGCACGCTGTAGCTGCACTCACACAGAGACATGTAGGAGGAGATGTATGAAGGCAGCTGACCAAGAAGTGATTTAAAGATGAAAATGTACCAGTGAGAGAGTCTGTGTGAAGTTAATGATGTCCAGTTAACCAGTGAATACAGGGTGCAGTGGTGGGTACGATAATCACAGCCAGTTATGAATCTTAGTGCACCGTGATAGACAGCATCCAACATCTGCAGGGTTCTTGTAGGAGCGTTCATGTAAATAATGTCACCGTAATCAATGGAGGGAAGGAAAGTCACAGATACAAGGTGTTTCCTAGCATTCAGAGTTAGACAGGATCTGTTTCTGAAAAAGAAACCCAGTTTAACTTTCAGTTTCTTTACCAAGTTTTCCACATGGAGCTTAAAAGAGAGATGTGAGTCGACCAAGATACCCAAATATTTATAGGAATCAACAAACTCAATCGAGACATCATTTGAGGATGAAATCAGAGGAAGAACTACTGGGACAGACTTCCTGTTTGAAAAAAAAAACATCTCTTTGGTTTTGTCAGCATTTAAGACAAGTTTGAGGTGGAACACATCTGACTGGATGATGTTAAATGCAGATTTCAAAAGCTGGAAAGCCTTTTCAACTGTTTTAGGGGTGTAGATGTCTGTGATGGTGGGGAGGCTGACTCCAACAGACTTCTGTGCAGCCTTCACCACTCTCTGGAGAGCTTTCCTTTCTGCAGCTGTGCAGCCTCCATGCCACACGTTGATGATGGAGCACAGGATGCTCTCCACTGCACACCTGTGGAAGGAGGTGAGGACTGAGCTTCCCAGTCCAGTTCGCCTCAGCCACCTGACAAAGTAGAGTCTCTGATGAACTTTCTTGATCACATAAACTACAACCAAAGAGTAATCAGGATTTATGAGCAATCGTACATTTATCATTTGTAATATGATATTTCACATAATATAAAATCGTCATATAATTTAGTCAATTGACTAATCTACACTAGAGTCTGGATTAAATCGTCTCCTTAGATCTTCTCCCTAATGGCGCTCCCTGCTGGACATTAATCTGCACATGTGTTCTGCTGAAGGAACTCCTCGATTCATTAAAAGGGGTTTTCTCCATTAATGTTCACGATTTGTTCGTTTACCTACGGATTATGACATCATTTCATTCATATCACTAAATACTGATATATGTTGCATAATTTCAAGTATTTATTTCTTGATTTTCCCGCAACCCAAGAAAGGAAGAAGCGGGTAAAGATAATGGATGGATGGATATTTCTTGATTTTTGTTTTTTCCAGATTGAACATTGCCATTGTAACAGACGTATATTATATCGCTTGGTTAACTTTTTGAAAAATAAAAGTTTGTGTTTGCTTGTCAAACTTTTATGAATATAATAATAACTTCACTGTTATTGTCCAAAGTCTATACAGAAGACATCTTCTCCTCTGTGATCCACACTGCTCTGACCCACCTGGAGCAGAAGGACTCCTACATTTGTGTGCTCTTTGTGGACTTCATATCCACCTTCAGCACCGTGGTTCCCCAGACCCTGATGGACGGACTGCTCACACTGGGACTAAGCCCCACCTTTAGCAACTGGGTCCTGGACTTCTTAATCAGCAGACCGCAGTCTGTGAGGATGCATGACTTCACTTCCTCCACCATAATGCTCAGCACTGGCTCCCCTCAGGGCTGTGTGTTGAGCCCCCTCCTGTTCGCTCTGCTCACATATGACCATGCTCCCATCCAGGCTGTCACATTGTAAAGTTTGCAGACGATGCAGCAGTGGCTAGATGCATCACAAGCAATGATGAGTCCGGCTACAGGCAGGAGGTGGAACACCTGGAGAGCTGGTGCAGGAAGAACAAACTTCACACCACTGTGAGAAAGATGAAGGGGATGGTCATGGATTTCAGATGAAGCAAATACACCTATCCCGCCCTGCCAGGACGATCTGCAGTGGAAGTGGTCTCCAGTAAGTACTTGGGGGTGCACCTGAATAACAACCTCAGCTGGGGCAACAACAGTACCATTCTGATCAAGAAAGCAAAGACTCTACTTCCTCCGGTGGCTGAGGCGAGCTGGACTGGGAAGCTCAGTCCTCACCTCCTTCTACAGGTGTGCAGTGGAGAGCATCCTGTGCTCCATCATCAACGTGTGGCATGGAGGCTGCACAGCTGCAGAAAGGAAAGCTTTGCAGAGAGTGGTGAAGGCCGCACAGAAGTCTGTTGGAGTCAACCTCCCCACCATCACAGACATCTACACCTCTAGATGCAGGGAGAGGGTCACCTGCATCATGAAGGACCCCACTCATCCAGCACACACATTTTTATTTCCCGCACCCTTCATGAAGAGGGTTGCGGAGCATTGGGTGTGAAACCTCTGGACTGAGGAGCAGCTTCTACCCTGAAGCTGTTGGACTCGTAACTCCACCACTTTAAGAAAAAATTAAAATAAATAATCACTGTAATGCCATTTGGTTTATGATGTGACTTATCCATGCTGCTGATGTCATGCTGCTGATTATCTTATACTGCTGATTATCTCATGCTGCTGTTTTCATTCATGCCTATCTGCTCACCAAAGTCAGGCTGCTGTTAAGCTGTTTTACATTATTAGTGTTTAGCTTATCTTAGATCTTTTAACATACCGTTTGATGTTTGTTTAGCGTATCTTGTTTGTTTCGATCCTGTTTCCTTTTAGACTTTATATTTTGCTATTTTTGGATGTAACTGGAACCCTGTGTACATCATTTCAATCCACCTCGTGTACCATGTGGTGGAAATAAAGTTGACTTGAACTTGAACTTTTGCAGTCTTCAGGTCTTACAGATTGCTTTGAAAGAATTCTGTTTTTATTATTTTGTTGTTTTGGGTATTTTTTTTTGTAATGGCCTAATAAAATCACATTAATTCTAACAATGAAAAAAATAATAAAACACCAGACAGCGCCCGTGGTCGAACCCTTACTACCTGTGGTTGAACCACAGGGTTCGGCTCGGAAACTTTACCTTAGTTAGATGTAACCACTGAGCTAACCGGTGCGACTGACAATCTGCCGTATTTTGCTTTAAATCTAGGCACAAAGGCGTTAATGTCTTGAAGTTCTTCTTCTATGAAATTTAAAAGAGAAATTATGTTACGTATTAAATCTAAACACACTGGCTGAAGACAAAAGGTAACGCAAAGTCTTCTTTTTACAAGTTAAAACACAGTGTTTGTCTTCCTGTTCAAAGCGGCGGCTGCAGATCACGTGACTAAAACCTTTACTTCCTGGTTAATGCTACTTTAATAAGAGGACGACATCAGATGTAAATATTTATTAGTGTTTGTCAAATGTATCCAATATGTTTTAATCTGCTTTCTTCCACAGCTTTTATTTTATTGTGTGCATATATGTGCATACAAGCCTGCATATAATGTAAAAAAAAAAAGATAAAAAAAATAGAAATATCATTTAACATGAATCCCACAATACTGAGTTTGTTTTCCTACATTTTTTTCTGAATTAAATGACTGAAAGAACAGAGAAGCTCCTGCATGTTTTTATTTTTATTTTTATTATTATTTATTTATGTTTTAACTGTTCAGAAAAAAAGTTTAGTATATAATAAAAATTATAGGTCTATAATAAAAGCTGCTTTGGGAGCAAATGATTTGTTTGGGGTTCTAATGAATGGAAAGCATAATATCAGTTCAGGTTATGAACAAAACCTCATACCTTTGACGAATAACACATTTCGAAATGTGATCCTGTTCCATGGTTGAACTTTCATTAAATGGTTATTCAGAAGTTTACCAGTGTTTTATTTTTATTTGGTTTGCGACTTTTTTGTGCCAACTGCTGAAAAGTATTTGCACATCTGAATAAACAAAATGTTTCAACAAAGAAAATCTGTCCAGAGGACCTGACTTAACCATATCTGTATATATATATATATATATATGTATATATATATATATATA
>NC_056501.1:20985656-21034302 GCF_014905685.2 Nematolebias whitei
TGGACTTTTTTGGTTTTGAACCAGTTTGGCATGACTGCCGGCGAGGAAGAGGGCCGGTAACAGAGGAGGGGGCGTGCCAAAGAGACCATCTTAGCACCAACAGAACTGGTTTGTTCCACTTTGGAGTAAGCTGTTTGGGGGAAGAATCAGTTTTGTGTTGTGTGTTTCTTTGACTGATGAAGCCTTCTGGATGGAAGGTGAAACGTTTCAGAAAAAAATGAACTGTCCAGATGACCTGACTGAAAGTTGTTGGATATATGACAAATATTTTTACAATACTCCAAATGCAGTAATCCCTAATTCCATCAACAACAAAGGATTAAAAAAACAAAATAACCTCAAAAGTGGTTAGTTTAATTTAATTTAATTTTACTATAAGAAACTACCATAAATTAATATATTTGGTAGCGTTTAGTTACACATTTGTTTGTTTTTGTGCAATAGACGAAATAAAAAGGTCAAATCGTCTCTTGTTTTTGTGTCTGAGTAAATACAATTAATCCTGCCGTCAGATGTTGAATAAAAAGTCTTGATTATTGCTTAGAGTCACTCAATCCAGCAGGATTAACAGATCATTTGAAAAAGACTCAGACAATCTGCGTCATCTGGAACAAGAAGGATGTTGAGTTTTAAACACGAGCGGGGAGAGAAAAGAATCCACCCCAGTGCCACCAACTGGTTTTATCTTTAAAGGAAGTAATTCACCACAATGTCACCAACTGGTTTTATCTTTAAAGGAAGTAATCCACCCCAGTGCCACCAACTGGTTTTATCTTTAAAGGAAGTAATTCACCACAGTGTCACCAACTGGTTTTATCTTTAAAGGAAGTAATTCACCACAGCGTCACCAACTGGTTTTATCTTTAAAGGAAGTAATCCACCCCAGTGTCACCAACTGGTTTTATCTTTAAAGGAAGTAATTCACCACAGTGTCACCAACTGGTTTTATCTTTAAAGGAAGTAATTTAGTGAAAAGTTAGGTACCGTATTTTCTGGCATATAAGTCACAGTTTTTTGCATAGATTTGTCAGTCCTGCAACTTATATGCCGAAGCGACATATATATTTTCTTTCCATATTCATAACATTTTTGACTGACACTTTAAATTTCAAAGAACTGCAACAGTGAGTCCTCCCGTGCACGCTCGCTTCACTCAGCTGGTGCAGGCGGAGGAACGCTAGCAAGCTAGTGGCTCCGGCCGTGATGGATGGATGGATGGATGGATGGATGGATGGATGGATGGATGGATGGATGGATGGATGGATGGATAGATGGATGGATGGATGGATGGATGTGGTCCACAAATTAGTCACATTTGACATGTTGGTTATTATTTTGAAAGTTGATCATCTGTTCATTTCTTCAGCTCTTCTTATTCTCTCTGTTCATGGAGGATTTTCTCCTGTCCATCTCACCCCACTTTGAATGTGTACATTTCTTCTACTGTTTCTCTCCTCATCTTTTGTTTCATCACAACTCCCCTTTTCAGATTCCCTTGTGTTTTCCTTATTCACATGCTCAAATCTCCCCCACATGTGGAAACCACAGTGCAAATGTGGCAAAGAAACAAAAAAAGTCATATGTGTCTAGAAAAAGTCCAAGTGCCCCTTCGGCTCAGACAGCCTTTGGCATCACCTGGAAAAGTTTGAGTCTTATGTGACTCAACAAAAGTTTGGGGCATCTTTAAGAAAAAGTCTGCCTCCATGTTTTTTTTTTCTTCTTTGTCTGTAATGCAGATGTCTTCAGGCTGATACAGCATCTGTGCTTTGTTATCCATATTACTGTTACACAAGAACCTGGAGCAAAAAACAACAACACTTGCTAAATATGCTGTTTATTGACATTAAAA
The DNA here is from genome assembly GCF_014905685.2 of Nematolebias whitei. Lineage (NCBI taxonomy): Eukaryota > Metazoa > Chordata > Actinopteri > Cyprinodontiformes > Rivulidae > Nematolebias > Nematolebias whitei. The sequence goes on from NC_056501.1 coordinate 20,987,506, forward strand.
CTGCATTCAGTTGTGGTCATGAATTCAAATTGAAAAGCCTTATTATTCAGATTAATTGCAAAAACAAAGCAAAGGTAAATAAAGAGAGGCCACTAGTGGATAGTTTGCCTTTGGTGCGTGTAAGAGGAGTTTTGGACTCCTTAATCGGGTGCGGGGGGTGTTCTTCGGCTTCTGTTGAAAGTTTGCTATGTGTGTGTTTTTATATTCAGCATGATTTAGTCAGTGTCTGATTTACAAACATTTAACCCCACCGCTGTTTCATTTTTCATTTAGTTGCTGCCTGAGGCCATGTCCCAGATTGGAGACAGCTACACAATCCACTGCTGCTGTCTGCTCCACACCGAGCCACTTCCCTCCTCATTGTCTGGTCTGGTCCGAGGAGATGAAGACCTGCAGGTGACCCCAAATCCTCCAACACAAACACACACGCACATTCTTGCAAATTGTCTATACACTCGCATACATATTTTTGCATGTGCACTCACATACAAACTAGTGGGGAAAATGTAGACAAAACACACACGCACCCAGACAACATGCGGAACAAGGCGTCTAATCCCACTAATGCAAAAAAATCTGCAGAGGCAGACAGGTATAACGCAGAAAGAGACATTACACACACTCCAGAGCACCGTTATGTATTTAGTGAGATTTAACCCTAAGACATAATCACACACACACCACACACACATAACCAGCTGATAACCATCCATTTCCTTTTACTTATTTTTCCTTTTCAGATTGCTGGGCAGACGGTGCCTTTCTCCAGGTGCGTCTCTACAGCAGAGTTATAGTTGGACAGGTCAAAAGTCCATCATAAGGCCACATATGAGACAAACTATTCACACTCTAACTCACACTTAGGGCCAATCTAGAGCTACCAATTAACCTAATATGCATGGGGGGAGGGGGGTGTTGGCTGTGGGAGGAAACCAGAAAACAGAGAAAACTCACAGTGCACAGGGAAAAGCTGCAAACTCCACACAGAAAAGCAAAGACGTGGATAACGTTCACATCTAAAAATCTCTATATCAGAGCAGAAATTCACCCAAAATATCCACAAGAAGCAGATACAAGTGTGCACTCGCAAACACACGCACCTGTGGTTTCAGGCCAGCACACAAGAACTCTTTAGTCTTCAAGCTGTCTGCCCCACTTAAAGTGAGCGGTGCTTGTGAAGAGGATCTGACAGACAGAGAAAACACACTCGTGCACATGCACACACTGCGATGAGTACACTACTGGATCAGAAGACCTGACTAAGCTGAATTTCCTTCTGCTCCCCTTTCCCATTTTCCATCTGCCTCAGCATAGGAGAACCTGCCTGGGGAAAAATAGTGTCCACCGTGCACATGTGCCTCTCTTCACTTTCTTCTCCTGTGACACTCAAACATCTACAGACACATCCATTGGCATATGTTGATTCACACTGTTAGTCTCTAGTTTATGCCTTCTGTTCACTTTCTTTTTTACTCTGTAGTCAGTCTCCATGAGTTATTTTGGCTTCCAACAAGTTAAGCCTTATCTGCACCGTATCGCTGCCATGTCTTTTTATAGTGTGGTGTGGTTGACCAACATCCAGGGAGAAACAAGTGCAGAAGTTCTGGCCAAATTTGCCTGCCTCTACGCCCAAATTACATGGGACAGTTCCAATTACCCTGTGGCCAACCAAAGCATTTCCTGGGTTAGCACTAGTGACGAACCCCCACCCCCACCACCACCACCACCACCACTGCTTTGCTGTGGTTACAGGGGGTGTCATTAGATGCTTGTTTTACTGCAACCCCAAGAACGTGCCTGCCGGCCACATCCACGCCACGGGAAGCACAACTGCAACGTTCTAATAACTTTGCCGGCCTTGATGGATGACAAATGGGAGAACTGTTGGGGTAACGCTCGAGTTAATAGTAAATTCCTGACGGCCAAGAGGGAGATAGAAAAGGAACATTACTGGGATAAAAAAAAAATTACATTTAAGACAGGCTGCTGTTACTTCTAGGAAAAAGTAACCAAGAACGTTTTTTTTTTTCATTCAGTTAAAATAATTTGATTAAATGAAATCTGTGGACGTGTTATTTGCAGAATGTTACGTGAAAGGAGGAAGAAATAAATACATTAATTTGAAGTTTGGTTTTAACATCAGGCTATATAAAACACATATCTAAAGTAAAAATGAGAATAATGACAAGAGGCTCTTCATCCAGATTTAACCATTCTTTTTAACAGTGCACATGCACATCTAGTACTGTAACAACTGCACAAAAGATTGTAAACCTGTCCTTTTAGTTTATCCATTCATTTTCTGAACCACTATTCTGTTATGCTTCTGCCAGAGTCTTAACTGGAGTTAGTAGGAGAGACCATATTTCTCTTAGCTTCTCTCCATTGGCTCCCTGCCAAATTCAGAATATAATTTAAACTCTTACTTCTTATCTACAAAGCCCTCAACAACCTAGCTCCATATTTAATTACAGATCTTATTGTCCCATGTTTTCCTAACAGAGCACTTCACTCTCAGACTGCAGGCTTACTTGTAGTTCCTAGAGTTTCCAAGAGCAGAATGGGAGGAAGAGCTTCCAGTTATCAGGATCCTCTCTTGTGGAACCAATTTCCAATTTCTGTCCATAGGGCTGACACATTGTCCAACTTTAAGACTGGGCTTAAGACTTTGCTTTTTGATAACTCCTATAGTTAGGGTTGGCTTGTCATGCTGACATAGACAGACTACTAGAGGGCAAATTGACCTCATATATTGAATTTTAAAATTGAATAGTTTTCATTTGATATTATATATATCTTAACAAATGATTCTTGACATGACCTGTATGATGTGTATCTGTTCCTCCTACTTGTTCCTCTCAAACTCAGCCGGTCGAAGCAGATGGCCGCTTGTCCTGAGCCTGGTTCTGCTGGAGGTTTCTTCCTCATGAGGGAGTTTTTCATTTCCACTGTTGCCTTCATCTGTGATTAAGTTAAACTCAAAACATTCTGCTCCTCAGATAATTAATGTTATTAACTTACTTTTTAAGTATATGAATGTTTCTGTACTTTGCCCTGAGATGACTTCTGTTGTGACTTGGCAATATATAAATAAACTGAATTGAATTGAGTTAAGTGTTGCAGGGGAGCTGGTGTCTGTTTCCAGTGGTTATTGGACGAGATGCAAAGTACACCCCGGACAGTTTGCCAGATCATCACAGGTACCTCCCCAGCTAGGCTTAAACAGTGAGTTTGTGTCTACATTAGTTTTATTCTGACCTTAAACAAATCAGAGAAGCATGAGGATTGCTCCAATTGCCATTATTTTTGGGCACTGTTAAAAATTAAAATGATTCTATCTTGGACACAACTTTCTTGAGTCTAATGAAAGGGATCATCATCAAACTGTTAAAAACCCAGGATCCATGACAGTTTGTGGTAGCATTAGTGCACAAAGCATGAGTAAGCTGCACATCTGTGAGTACTGAAGAAAATGTACAGGTTTCAAAGGAACATATGAGGCAATCCAAATGACATATTTTTCACGTAAGGCTTTGCTTATTTCATTAACACAATGCCAAACCACCATCTGCAGATATTACCACGGCATAACTCCATGGCAGAGGAGTTCACATGCAAGGCATTAGTGAGCCACAACTATAGTAGTCAATAGGGTTTTACCAGTACAATATTATTATTTGAGTAGAAGCATAGTATTAGCATTTAATTGTTAGGTTACATAATAGTTTTTTTTTTCTTTAATAAACACCCATTCGTCCATCCTTTATCTCCGGCTTGTTCCGAAGTTAGGTCACAGGGGCAGTAGCTTGAGCAGGGAGGCCCAGACATCTTTTTCAACAGCCACCTCTTCTAGCACTTCTGGGGGGACCCCAAGATGTTCCCAGGCCAACCGAGAGACATAGTCTCTCTAGCGTGTCCTGGGTCTTCCCCAGGGTCTCCTCCCAGTTGGTTATGCCCGAAGCACCTCCCTAGGGAGGCGTCCAGGGGGCCTCCTTACCAGATGCCTGAACCACCTCAACTGGCTCCTCTTGATGTGGAGGAGTAGCAGTTTTACTTGAGTTTCTCCCAGATTACTAATCTTCTCACCCTATCTCTAAAGGCGAGTCCAACTACCCTGCTGAGGAAACTCATTTCAACTGCCTGTATCCGCAATCTCATTTTTTCGGTCACTACCCAGAGATGGTGACCATAGGTGAGTGTAGGAACGTGGACTGACCGGTAAAAAGAGAGCTTTGCCTTACAGCTCAGCTCCCTCTTCATCACAACGGACCCGTACAGAGTCCGCAATACTGCAGATTTTGCACCAATCTGTCTGTCAATCTCATGCTCAATTATTCCCTCACTCGTGAACAAACCCAAGATACTTGAACTCCTCCGTGTGAGTGAGAGAGTGAATGGTTGTTTGTCTCATTTGTCTCTATGTGACCCAGTGATGGACTTGTGACCTGCCCAGGGTGTACTCCGCCCCTCGCACAGTGATTGTTGGACATGGGCACCGGCGACCCCAGTGACCCAAAATGGAAGAAGTGGGTTAAAGATAATGGATGGATGGATGGAAGATGTGAGTTTTTAGATGAAATTCACTGCACGTCTGTAAGGACTCTGCAGTGTGAATCTTAAGCAACATATGACTGCTTTCCATTAATCTACAGCAGCCCCACAGAAACAGGGAAACATCAGTAAATACTCTGTATTTGACTTATTGTTTATTGCATTCAGGGGCATTACTCTCCTTAGCCTCCCTGGTAAGGTCTATTCAGGGGTACTGGAGAAGCGAGTCCAATCGTTGGTCGAACCTCAGATCCAGGATGAACAATGTGGGTTCCGTCCTGGCCGTGGAACACTGGACCAGCTCTTTAGCCTCACTAGCATCCTCATGGGGTCATGGGAGTTTGCCCATCCAGTCTACATGTGTTTTGTGGACTTGGAGAAGGCATTCGACTGTGTTCCTTGGAATACACTGTGGGAGATGCTCCATGAGTATGGGATTGGGGGCCTGTTGTTACAGGCTGTTCGTTTCCTATACAAGCGGTGCAAGATTTTGGTTTGCATTGTCAGTAGTAAGTCGGACCCCTTCAGGGTGAGAGTTGGACTCTGCCAGGGCTGCCTGTTGTCACCGATTCTGTTCATAACTTTTATGGACAGAATTTCTTTGTGCAGCCAGGTGGCAGAGGGATTCTCGTTTGTTGGCCTCAGGATTCCATTTCTGCTCTTTGCAGATGATGTGTTCCTGTTGGCATCATCATGTTGTGATCTTCAGCTTTCAATGGAGTGGTTCAAAGCTGAGTGTGAAGCAGTTAGGATGAGAATCAGCACCTCCAAATCTGAGGCCATGGTCCTCAGTCAGAAAAGGATGGATTTCTCTCTTCAGGTCGAGGGTGAGGTTCTACCTCACACCTAGGGGTAATTTAGAGTTACCAATCAGCCTAACATGCATGTTTTTTGGTCTGTGGGAGGAAAGCGGAGTACCCGGAGAAAACCTACACATGCACAGAGAGAACATGCATCCTCCACCCAGAAAGGCCCCCGGACCGGGATTTGAACTGGCAACCTTCTCACTGAGAGGCAGCAGCTCTACCAGTTGTGCCACCATGCTGCCCAACTCACATCTTATATAGGTTAATTTCAATCCAAGTACCATCAAGTTTTGTATATTTTAAGTCCTTGTTTTAGCTAGTTTTAGCTAGTTTTAGTCTGTTTTATTGTATTTGTTTTGATTTCATTTTGTTTATTTTTATTGTTTGTCTTTTACTAACTTGTAGCATTTTGGTCAAACTTGTTGGTCAACTGTGCTGTAGTAATAATATTGGCATTGACATTTACCACAAAAAAGTGATGACTCAATCTCAGCTTTCCCCATTCTTTATCAAAATGTCCTTGAACAAGACTGAGCCAATTCGATTTGTAAATGGGTGTATAGGTGTATTTTTTTTTTTTTTAAAGGCCGGTCTGGCAGAGCATTACTTAGCGCTGTCACTTCACAGCAAGAAGGTCACAGGTTCAAAGCTAAGCTGGAGTCTTTCTGTGGGGATTTGCATGCATGGGTTTTTTCAAAGTTCTCTGGTACCCCACACCCGTCACCCTGTCCAAAATATGCTTTTTAGGTTTATTGGTAATTCTAAATTGCCTTTAGGTGTGAGTGGGAATCATAGTTTGTCTTCTTTGTTTCTGTAGCCCTGTGATGGATTGGTGACCTGTCTGTATCTTGCTTCTCATCTTTTGATTGCTGAAGATGGACACCAGCTCTATGTGGCACACACAAATAAAGAAAATGAATGAAAGGATACATGTTAATGCATGAATTATGACTCAGTACCAATTTCTATTTGAGAGTGCAACACTTTAATCATCTACTGTATGTACTTTCTACATATACTATATGGCTATTTTTTTTAATATTGCAACAAGAAAATTTTGGAATGGGGAAAAGGCTTGGATCTTACAGAGAAAAGTACAAAACCAGCTACAGGAAAGAGTATGCAACTGACGCATGGAGTAGGATGAGGATTGGGTTGGTGGGGTTGAAGGGTTGGCGAGAGATAGAGTGACGTAATGGATGACAGACGAGAGGGATTAGCCGTATGACAGAGATGAAGGGATGCTCTTTTGTGTCCTCCATCTTTCCCCTCACGCCGTCCATCATTCATTTGGAGCAATGAGTGGATTGCAACTGTGGGTGCCAGCTGTGTGCAAGTGCATGCTGTGCGCAATCATTTTGTTTGCATACATTTCAAAGTCTGTTTATGCACATGTGTATTGTAGGTATTAATATTCCTTCTGTCAGTCTGTCAGCATTAATACACTCCATGTGTCCGTGTGTAACGTGTGTTCGTGTATGTACAAAGCATGCATGTTGTGAGTTTACTTCTGGTTGCCCATCTGGTGCTGCTATGCTGTGTGCCGCCTCAGCCAGCTCTCTAATAGCTCCAATAAGCCTGTGGTTTGCTGTTTCATACATACGTAGTTTTGTACACACTGGCACATAAATACACACACACATACACACACTCAAACACTTGACACAAACCTTTGCACACTTGTCTTGCTGTTATTCTTCTTCCAAGAGAAAGAGGCCGAAAAATGACCATTTATTTACTTTGAGTTCGGGGACTGCAACACCCCAGCCTGCCAGTACCAGAAGAAAAATAAAACAGAGTCAAAGTGCAAAACAGAGCAGGGAGAAGGATGAGTAAAGGTAGGAGCAGAAGAGGACAACAGAAGGAGTGAATGAACAAGCAAAGGATAAGCCAAAGGAAACAAGAGTTGTTGTTTGATTCTATGCAGCATTTAGTTGTGTTACAGTCAGCCTCTGGCTTCTGTGTCTTGAGCTGCAAGAAACCCAGACCACAGGGAAGATGATTTTACTTCAAGCTTTTAAAAACATGCAATAAAAGTGCTAAATTAAGCTCAAGTTTTCAGTGATTTTCATCCATTTGGTCTGATAAGATAAATCTAAGTTCAACTGCAGCATTTCAAGTATTTTTTTAGGCTTATTTATGTTTGTCCATGCCTGTTGGTGCAACCTCACTACCCGACACAGCCTGCTCCTGGCCCAGCTGTTTGGGCTCCGTTCAGTAACACAGTGTGTTTCCAGCTAGCAGGGCCACGCTGAGTCCAGATCCAACAAACTGAAACCTTATTTACATTCTGGGGGGAAAATACGCCTTTTCAAAAATGCCTAACAAGTCCTTTCTAGCCAGAGAAATATTTCTACACATGTAAACAGGACAAATTGTCAACTCTGCTTTGACGTGATTTCTCTGGATGTGCTGGATTATGCTCCGATTCAAAGCTGGGCTGTTCCAGTTTATCCAATAAAACAGGTCTTTCTTCGACAAGATGTTTATTTCAATCCTACTGGGGAAAGCCAGGTGTTGCCAGTGTACACAGGCCTAATGTGGTTTAGGGAGTTTACCATAGAGTGCAGACAGGTGCTCGGAGGAGTGTACCGCAGCACACAGACGATAAGATGCTGATACGGGGAGGCAGGCATGTGTCCCAAAATGCAACACATTGTAAGCCTGCGCAAAGATTTGAACAAACGGATAGAAGGGTGAACTGTCAGACGCATGTATAACAAAGACAAGGACGCCTATTTGGTCTTAAGGTCGAGGTTGTCACAGACCTGTTTACCAGCCCTGCTACTTTTCATCCTCTTTCACTCCTGTCTTCCATTAATCTGTTCCAGAGCATCATGATCACATGGGATGAAATAAAAAAATCCTAGCAAGTGCACATATTTCCCCCTTAGCCAAGAGAGAAACAACACATACATCAGGGTGGAGAAGGGTGAAGGGGTGAGGGTGTGGAGTGGTGGTGGGGGGGGGGGGGGCTGGCTGTGTGATGAGAGAGAGAGAGAGAGAGAGAAAAAAGTGAAATAAACTGTTTATTCAAAGGCAGCGCTGAGCCCTTTTGTTGTGGTGGGGACCTGTCTTTTATTAGCAGCTTGAAAAGCCTTCAAAGGCTGGAAAGACGGAGGACATGCCAACAGACGAGTATATACAAGACAGGGGAGAGGTGGAGAAGAGGGGGTATAGAGCGGGAGGGTGGGGGGGGGGGGGGGCACGGTGAAGGGGACACAGTAGAAAATGTTCAGATAAAGGCAAAACGAATGGGGTCCTGGGTGACATGAATGGGTAGTAAACGTCTCGAGGAGGTGCTGACGGAGGTCGAGAGCTTGAAATCATGTCACGGCGGTGACAATAACAGATGGACCATGATGTGAGGAAACTGTTCAAACTCAGATGTTAGCAGCTCTTTACACAAGCAGAACTTTCACAGAACCTTCGCTGCTGATGTGTGAGCACGTGGGTCTGATGTGGAGGTTAAGAGAACAATGTTTTCTATCAAACACTGATGGCTCAAAAAAAACAAAAACAATGTTTGGCAAAGGTTGCTTGTTGTGTGTGTCTGGAGTTAAACCCATATGAGATTGGTTTGTGTGCTGTGTGGAAGCTGTTTGTGCGCATAAACACACGTGCGCGAGAGATGGATGAGTGTTGCATTATTGCGTAACTTCATTTCTCTTATCTCTGCCCTGAAAGCAAATTGCGAATGCTGCGTTCCCACCTCTTCCATTCTCTCTTTCTTTTTCTTTCTCTCTCTCTGTCAAATTCAAGTCTTCATGGACCCAAACTTTTTTGCTTTTCCACCTTCTCGCCCTGCTTTTCTGTTCATTTGTCAAGCATTCAGTCTGTCTACTTTTGAAAGAGAAGTGGTCACTACAGTCCAACCTGAAAGTGTGTCCATGTGTGCCTTCCAAGTATGCTAATGATATGAGTCAGTGTGTGTGTGTGTGTTTGTAGTGTGTGTGCGTGTGCAATTTATTTTAGTGCTTGCAGTGTCTGCTCTTGAAACTGAATCAAAGTGTTCTGCTTTCAATAAGAGTCACAATCAGCAAAGTGGCAGCAAGCAATGACATCACTGCAGCTGGGTCCCCAGCTGGAGCGCAGAAAGGGCTTTGGTGAGTGCGTGTATACGGGTCTGCACGGATGGATGTGTGTTTCCAGTATAGGTTATTTGTCATATGAATATTTCATGAAATCCGTAGCCTCTTCGGCAGAGCAAAGTGCGAGCAGGTTCAGAGTAATGAGGAGTTTTTACTGTGAATATGTGTTTGCGTGTGTCTTACTGTGTGTAGGTAGCTGAGAGTATAAGTGAGATTTCCAACCTCAGCCGTCCCGTCAGCCTCCCTGCACATTCTGTGCCTTGTTTCTACTGGAGCAGACGGTGCTGCGGTGAGGAAAAACAACAGGAATTTCATCTGTCATTGATTAAGCATATTAACGGTGGTGTCTGATGTCTTTTACATTCATTCCACACACACCAACATGCAGCTGCACTTACAAATACACGGTCTCAAACACACACACACCCTGACTCCCCCCGCACTGCATTGCTACCAAGACTACCATACAGTAAAAGGCACAACATGGAATATTATCAAGATCCACACCAATAATGTGAGTGAGTGTGTGTATACTTGTGTGTTTTTGTTGGGTGTGAATGGATTTTCACACGCTAAGTCATGCAAGCCGGAAAATACTGATCATAAACTTCTAACCAGCATGAACAACCGACAACCCCACAAAGAGTCAAAGTGTGCACACACACTTACACACACACGGTGTCAGAAAACACTCACCCTCCTAACTTGATTTGCAAACACGAGCGCAAATACATACATTCAACATATGCATTGCAAACTGTGTTTTTTACACACACTTGTGCTGAGGAGACTGAGCAACAGACACACTGAACAAACGTCTGATGATGTCCTTGTGGCATTTACCACCACATCGTTGTCATCTATAAGCCAGTTTCACTGCTTTGCATCCATCCATCCATTATCTTTACTCGCTTCTTACTTACTGGGGGCAGCTGTGGCTTAGTGGTTAGAGCAGTCGTCCTCCAATGCAAGAGTTGGGGTTCAATTTCACCAGTAGTCACATGCCGAAGTGTACCTGGGAAAAACAATGAACCCCTCATTGCCTTTGATGTGTGTCCCATCAGTGTATGAATGTGATAAAGCACTGATTATTCTTTGTATAGATCTAGTAGAGTGCTGTATGAGTGGGTAATGAGGTCACAGATTGTACTGTAAAGTACTTTGAGTATCTCAAAATAAAAACGTCTTGATCAGTGTTGTCCTCCTTTGTTGCACAGTTTGAAGTTGGGGTTTTGTATTTAGTTTAGATTTTTTTTTCCCTGCCTTGTTATCAAATTTTTTTAATTTAAATTGTAATATTCTCTAATCTCTTCAGAGACCCTAATCAGCATTAACCAAAGAGTCATATTCTTGTAATCTGAGATTATTTTTGTCAAATAACAAATATTGTTGGTTGTTGTTTAATTAATGAGACAGGTGAGTTTAGTTTTATATTTGCATTTGATCTGCATGCTTTACAAAACTGTATACATAATGATACATGACTGTTATTGAGCATTTGCAGTATGTTTTTTTATTTATAAATTGGCAACATATGAGCAAGTAAAACTAATATCATGCAATGCAACTCCTAATCATGATGCAGTTCAGTCTTCAATCATGATGTCACACAATTAGGTATGAGTGTCATTTATCACCACGCGATTCAATGTAGTCTAATCTCACACAACAATTAAATAGTCAAGCAGAAGATTAAAACTTTTTTCTGTATTTTAGCAATGAGCAGCAAATGTCTTTTCTGCTAAATAAATAATAAATTGGAGGTTCATAATTTCTTCTGAAATATTATTTGATCTGCACGATGAGGTTGAATCACATTTTCAGTCATTGTTGCTATTTATACTGTCACTTCTGTGTTTTCCTCAACTAGGTGTAACAAATGGGAAAACTGTGTTGCTAAACAGTGAAAATAGCACAAAATAAAAGGAAATGTAAAGAAGTGAACACAGAGGATCCGTTCTTCATACACAATCATACCTGTACTTTTTTAAATACTTCATCTATTTTTGTAGTGGCTGTCTGCATGATCAGTCAACTGATCAAATTTTATCAGTTCAAGGATGTAAAAAAATATCCAAAATCCCTAAACTACAGTTTACAGTTAGTTGATGACTGCTACCATTTTATTTTATTTTATATATTTTTTATACTTTATGTTGCCTACCTAATATGCACCCATATAAGTATTTTTAGATGCTATAGTTTAATTTGGCGATAGGCAGCTTGGTTGTCACCATGCTGTTAAGGTCCAAACCATCCATCCATCCATCCATCCATCCATCTATCCATCCATTATCTTTAACTACTTCTTCCTTTTTGGTTTGCAGGGATCACTGGTGCCCATGTCCAGCCATCACTGTGCGAGAGCTGGGGTACACCCTGGACAGGTCTCCAGTCCATCACAGGAACACATAGCGACAAACAAGATATCATTCAAACAAGACAATCATTCTCTCTCACACTTACACCTAGGGACAATTTAGTTACCAATCAGCCTAACATGCATGTTTTTGGTCTGTGCAGATAACTGGAGTACCTAGAGGAAACCCACGCATGCACAGAGAGAACATTCAAACTCCAACCATAAAGGACCCAAGGCCAGGATTTGAACTGGCGACCTTTTCGCTGCAGAGGCAGCAGTTCTACCAACTGAGCGACTAAACTGAACATGATAAATTAACCAAGTTGTTGTATACTTGCTGTCAGTGCTTTATGTATGTCATGCTTTTAGTGTAGAAGCAATGTGAAGTTATAACTTGTGTTATGTAGAAACTGAGCTTTCAAAACAAATGTATTAAAACTGCCATTCAATCCAACATCAATACAACTTTGAGTTTAAATCTAAGTTAAATATCCAAGGAAATGCACACTGTAACATTTTAGAATAGAATAGAATAGAATAGAATAGAATAGAATAGAATAGAATAGAATAGAATAGAATAGAATAGAATAGAAAATCATGGTAGAGAAGCCAACAGTGGAGACCCAAGGGAGTGGCAGTGATGAGGGACAGCAACCAGTGAGTCATGTAGATGTTCAAGGCAACACACACAGCCATGCCAGTTCAAGCACACACACAGACTGGGTGCTCGCAAGTACCTGCGCACAAAATAAATTTCACAGACAATATGTGAAACACATCTTTGTTTCAGTATATATTAAGGCACCCCCCTGCAAATTATCATTAATCTTTTCTCATCTGCACATCTCCTTTAATCTTTTTCTCTGGGTCTCTTTCCTCATCTTCCGCCTTCTTTCACCCTCCTGCATCAAATTCCAGAGATCCGTCACATTCCATACTTCCATCACAAGAGAGACATCACCACAGCCCTGTTGCAATCCAGAGGTCCACTGTTCTGCCCAATTCGTGGTATCAGTCCAGAATGCTGTCAAATGCATTAACTTAAAAATGTCTGACTTCCCGTCTGACTGTCAAATCTTATTTGTCACTGTCGTTCAGCCAGTTTGTCTAGGAAAAGGTCTCCGCAGAATGGTTCTTGAGGTGAGATCAGAATCTCATCTGAATCTGTTTTTCTCTGAACACTTACATAAATTCCCAAACAAAACAAACTTGGGTCCATATGACAGAGGGTAGAGACAGGTACGTTTACACAGGATAAGAGGGGGGACAGGGAGTGGATGCCAGAAGCCAAAAGAATGACTGTCAATGAGGGGGAAGAGCTTTAGAAAAACAATAAAAGGGAAAGAAATTAAAATGACAAGCAAAGTGTGTGAGAGGAAAGAAGAGGAAGAAATCCTCCAGAACACTTTTTTATTTGCTTGTTTTGCTCCATTGGGACAAAAGTTTATGACATGATAGGTGTAAGGTGATGTGTGACAAGTCCAAATTCAAGATGACATAATGATTGGGGACCCCAATGGAGTTTGAACTGGGGTTTGATTGGGAGTAGAGACAGAGGCAGGCTGTGGCAACAAAGTTGAGATGGGCCATCCTAGGCTGGGCTGGGCTGGACTCGGCTACAACTGGGCAGCAGGGGGCTACCCTGCAGGCTCCTCCATATGGAATGCGTTAGCCTAGCGATTGCTAATGAAATGCAGGCTGACGTCAGGCGAACACCCACCCATTGTTTTGCTGCTTAATTTGTTACAATATTAGCTTTACAAATGAGGATTTTGCCAGGACAGGCAAGCATAAGCTGCCATGGCTCTAAATGAGGAAAAATCTAGGCTGCACATGTAACAGTAAGAGCCTAAAGATATGGCTTTAGACAAGGTTTTTGCTTTTACTGGGTAAGTCAGGAAAAGCTATGGCCTTAGCATAAGTGCTAACAGAAGAAGACACAGGGCCTCAGCTGTCTGGGAGGAAGTAACTGCACAGCTGGGTGTGCTGGCTATATAAATGCATGCGGACGCTTTTAACATCAACAAACATTTCTGCAGTACAACTCTGTTTTAAGAAGGCATCATCCATGTTTAAAACCACGTGTCCTCGTTTACAGAGGTACATCAGGAGTCATGTTTTCATAATTTGTAATACTTCTCACTGATCTCCTTTCCAGCGTGCAGAGAGGTCCTCCCAAACAAGACTCAAAACAGAAGTTTAAGAATACTTTCACCACAGGAGTTGTATGGTAATTGACCACCATCTGATGGGCTTGTGGGCAGATAGTCACAGAAAAGGAGATGCAAGGAAAAGAAAGTAGGTGTGAGCAGAAAAAAAATGAAAGCAACAACAAAACAAAATGAACAAATATGACAAATATAGACTGAAGAAAGACAAGACTGGAGATTAATAGAGAAAGAGGATGACTGATGGAAAAGCTAGGCCTCTGTTCCTTTTTCTCGTTCTTTCACTCTGGCATGTCAATTCTGTGGTGCTTTATTGGCATAAGTAATGATGGGAGGTGTAGCCAGGGTAATTACATAGCACATTAGAGGGTTTCATTAACATTAGAGTTCCTCCTCTGCTCGTGGCAGGGCTAAAGGGAGGAAGAAGGGAGGAAAAAACTGAATGGAAGAACCGGACAAAGCGAGACAGAGCAGAAGCAGCACTACAGGGAGCAGAAAGGAAGATGGAAGAGTAAAGGGCATTTACCCGAAGCGTGTGTGTGTGTGTGTGTGTGTGTGGGGGGGGGGTGATGAAGAGAAGGGATGACAGCAATGAAAGTTACCATGCTCATGGATTCCATTGCTGAGTGCCTGAACATGAAACAGGAAGAAAAAAAGAAAATCAACATGCAGGACAAGCGTCCAACACAAACCACAGCTGCAATTCACATCACAGTGCATGGAAAGTGACAGGATAACTCTCACACACACATGCACGCACAAATGGACATAAAATACACACCAGCACAAGCTTTTACGTGCTTGTTGACACAATCTTTGCACATACCCAGGAATCGTTCGCACCACAGGCACAGATCCCACACGCACTCAGCCGTGCACGGTTTGTCGTAGAAGGTCATGACACACAACCAAACACACACAGCCACAAGGGCCATAATTAAACAAACATCCACCCAGTTGCTGAGCTTTGCATATTTATGTACAACCTCGTTGGTCAAAAGCAATTAACTTGAACATGCTCTCAAAGCTCAACCAGTGGCCCCCACCAATCAGCAGCATGCAGCGCCACGCCTGCTCCTAATCGACATCACGCAGGTTTTTCTGTGTTTACCCTGTAGCGTTGCAACATCTGTCTTTAGTTGTGCACATCTAAATGTCAAATGCAATACTCGCATTGTCCCTGCTGTTGATGAAACTCGGGTCTGTCTTTGCTTTAACTTTACTGGGATGTTCAGAGGGTCTTGAATTGTTGGCCCCGGTCATGAGGTTCTGTCATGAGTTTTTGACGAGATTGATTTATGAGCCAGGTGCAGGACAGTGTCTTCCAAGTTTGACGTCTTTATGATTTTAACACACCACTTTATTGATGCAAAATGTCCAAACTTCCAACAAATGATCCTGCCAGAGGGCCCGGAGGCAAAGATGAGACAGTGTTGCTGCTGGATGACATGTATTTTTTGGATGTTAAATAAGAATTTCTCTTCAATCAAATGAAAGCAGAAGATGTTTAGTACTATTAAGCACTTTAAACCTCACCCACAGCCATGACAATAAACTACTGAAGACACTGGATAAATTACATTTGGAAACTGTAAGTGCAGAACGCAGGTGTAGACTGGGGAGGCCAATCATTTGGGCACAATTCCCTCTGTAAAACTAGGATTTGGCCCCAGCTAGACTGCTTGAATAATTACCTTGAGATGTATCCAGAGCTACATCAAGCCCTCCAACATGAAAGTGTCAAAGATATTTCAGTGCTTTAGCTGGACTATGTATAGAGACAACAGCTGAAAAGGATTCCCGGATAAAGCATAATAAATGTTCACATTCGCTGGATTAATCTTGCAAAGCGATAGAAGTGAGCTGGCTGTGCACACCACCATCATCGCCGCTAATAGAAACAATATTTTGCTTTTCTCTTTATCTCATCCAAAGCTCACTGTTGCGCTCTGTTAATTAATTCCTGGTCTCATTTAACTGCAGCTGTTGATTCTCTCATCTTGCAGACGCGAACAAGTGGCAAACAGGTTCTCATTTCAAAGCCAAGCACAATGTACACATTCCTTGACTTTGTGTGTCCCCCCTCGCCCCCCGTCATCAAAGAGCCTTTATTAAGTGTCTCATATATTTACACATTGGGGAACAGTTTAAACTTGGCCTTGATTAACGACGCAGGGATATCTATCCTAGAAACCAATGTTAGGTTGACATCTCAACGTCTCGTGTGAAGTTTAGGGTCCGTGTCTGCAGGTATTAATCAAAGCCACAGGCTTCACCCTCCCTCCAGAGAACCCGCGTACACACAGGCCTGCCTTTCTGCGCCCACTTGGCCAAACGTATACAGCTCACAGCCTATACACAAACCTAATTGGACACAATCCACTGCACTTGACACATCTGAAAACGCAAAATCTGAACAGCGTGTCACCAGAATGATGGATTGCATTTAGGCTGCTGAAAGTTTTCAGAGCCTAAAACACTTCAGAGGACACAGCAGGGGGAACAATATTGCCTCTCTGCCAAAACTCATCTTTGACATCATCTAAAACAAGTCAGTTTTAAACTTGACGTCTTATCCACACATGCATGCACAACCGTGTTAATGAGACAACAACTGGCCTGCAGCTCAGAACTCGGAGCGCCGAAGAAGGTTGTACTCCAGTCACCCACAACACGGAGTCATGCATGATGACCTTTGGGTCAGGCCATAATGCCTTCATATAATGAGAGTGCTGTTTGGGGATTTGTCGAGGCTCCGATAGAGAAAGGGCGGGCACACGCAATGCACCCTGGGTCTTTGTCTGGGTGCTGATGCTATTGACAAGTGCTGATCGATGTTAATTGCTAAACAGAATGGCCATATTGACCCGGCTCCCTGGATGAAGAAGACCCATGTAGTCAAAGAGAAAGAAATAAAAAAAAGCAGATGAACCAGGACTTATCAGATTCAAAGCTACAGACGCAAACTAACACGCACGTGTGCAAATTTGGCTCATTCACTTAATGAGAATAAGAGAAGAGCATAAAGGTGTAACGTTCATTCCACAAAGTACATGCAAAATAACAACTGAGGTCTCTTAGTTTTTGTTGCACTGCAGTATTTGTGCACAAGGAATGTTTTTCTTTTTTTATGGGCAAGAAAATGTAAAAACCATGTGTGGCAAAGTTAGTCTTCATGAAAGATTGTTTCAGGCAAAAAAGGAAAAGTGAACATCCATGAATATAAGAATGTGTGTACAAGTTTGAGTGTGTGTGTCTTCGCTATAAGGATCAATAGGCAGGAGCTGCAGAGGCAAAGATGAGCAATCAATATGCTGGCAGCAAACAGAGGGAGGGACAGAGGAAGCTAAAATAAAAAGCCATGGGGATTAAAGAAGACAAGTAGGGCTGACAGAATGAGTGATGAAATGAGAGAAAGAGAACTTAAAAGTCTACTTTGGCATGTTTTTCCTTTATATTGCCTTTGTGTCTCTTAAAAGCAACATTAAGCACAAATGAGAAAACTGGTGATGAAAAGATTTACTTTTGTTTATCTTTTGCTGTCTTTTTTTCAATTTCAATTTCGAACACGTTCTAACCTCAGGACAGATGTCCATGAGCGTAAAGAATGTTTGAGCAACAGAAATGTTAAAAATTTGAGCAAAAACAGTCTTTCTGGAAACTCCAGACTTTATACAAATCTTCTGCTACTCATCTCCTGCGTGGAAGAGCTCGGTTCATCTCCTCTGTCCTCTGTTTTTTCCTTTTTCCTCCAAGATGTGCCTCAGTGACCGTTCTGAACCCTCTCCATCTGCGCTTAAAATACCAGACAGGCTCATACCTCATCACCAAAATGTGGTTCAAATCCCTCTCCACAACATTTACACTCATGTCCCTTGCAGCATTGTGGTGAACGGGAGAGAGAGAGAGAGAGAAAAAATACGCACCCAGACACAGGTGCAAAGATGGAGAGAGAGCCAGTGGAGGGAAAAAAGGCCAGGGTCCTGTCTATGGTTCATAGCTGGAAAGGCATTCAACCACAATGCCCCTACCCGGCCCTGCTTAACTCCAACCAGTTGTAGAAGTGCGTGTTTGTGTGATTTGAAAGTACAATGTTGAAAAGAATAAGCTCACGCTGGAGCCAAGATAACTGTCCCGAATGCAGCAGGCCAGCGCCTTTGCGCACACACTTTGACTTTCTATTCTTTGTCTCTGTGAGTGTGTGTGTGTGTGTGTGTGTGTGTGTGTGTGAATGAAAGGTATGGCAGGAGTGCTGTGTTGGCTTGGCTGACCGTCTGCGGTTGTGCGGCGGTGAGAGGGAGTTTTTTGGGAGCGCAGAGCGGGCGTTGCTGCCGAAATCCCTGAGAAATGTTCGTTTTGGATCCGTGTCCATGCTTTCATACCGCCCTCCCCCGACTGTCTTTCATTCTCCTTTTTCTGCCCTCTTAAGGTTTAACTTAAAAGTTATGAAATGGGGGAGAAAAAAAAAGGGGGGGGGGGGGAGTACATCTCTTTAAATGGGTGTGTGCGCGCCCGCGCGCAAAGAGACTTTGAGTCCTGATATTCTGGGGCCACTGCGCTGCAGGGGTGAGGTTATCTTTAGAAGAGGGTAACAGAGATCTCATTTAAGTTCTTTTTTTTTTTTTTCAGCTTTCTCAGGAACCCATCTGTTCAGAAATGCAACTTTTCTCTCTCTTTTTTTAAAAAACTAAATTACCCCCGGTGCCATGACATCATTCTCATTGTTTCCAGTGCATTTTCCTTGTTTCAGGAATTGCTACGAACTCTTGCCAGAACAAGGCAGAATAACTCAGACAACTGCCCCCACCTAACCACCCCCACCCCCCACCCCTCCAAAACAGTGCCCGAATCCAAGAAATTACTGAAACAAGTTACTCGTCATTACCAGATGTTTTCACGTTGATCTGAGGGTAAAACATTTCTATTTTTGCAGTGAGAGTTGGGTCCACATCGCAGAGCCACCGACTAATCCCATTTTGATCCAATAAATGCGCGCGCGCGCGCGCGTGTGTATGCGCGCGTGTTAAGAGAGAGAGAGAGAGAGAGAAGAAGAAGAGAAGGAGTTGGGAGGGTGGGAGGAGAGGCTGGAGGGAGGGAGGATTGATCCGCGTCTGTTAAAATCTTGTTCTGGTTTTTCTTGGAGTGAGGTCTGTGCCTGCCGACGCGCCTCTCCTGCGCAGCCCCCCTCAAGAAGAGCAGCTTGCTTTCTTTTTTTTAAGACAAAAAAAAAGGAACATTGGATTTTTTTTTTAAGAGCGAAAGATCTGCATAATAGCAGTGAAGTGGATGAAAGCGCACGGCTAGGGTGTTTTTGCGTTCTTTTCTGGTGTTTGAATGAAACAGGGAGGCAGATATATGGTGGGGGGGTGGGAGCAGAGCAGATTTTGCTCCAGGGCTCAATCTGTCAGCGTTGCTTTGAGTAAACACGTTTTGCCTTAACTTTTTTTCTTATACCTTCACAAGTGAGCTCCTCTGCTTTCCTTTTTTTTTTCTCTCGGAACGAGGAGACTTTTGAGTTTTTCGCTCCCACTTCAGAGAAATTGTTTAAACTTTAAACTTTTTTTTTTTTTAAATAAATAAAAATATCGGATTGCATTTCTCCCCTTAAAACATTTTAGAGGTGATGTCATCGTGCTGCGCTTTGGCAGGTATATTGTGTGGAGAGGGCGCACGGAGGACTGCTGCAGCCAGGCGCTTAGCAGCAGCTTAAAGGGGAGCGGGGAAGTCCGGAAAATCAGGTGCAAAGTGCGGAATGTCATTTCCTCGCTGTGTCGCGGGTGGCTGAGTTTGCCACCCAGTCGCAGCTGTTCCCATCCTCTCCATCCACTCCTCCTTCATCGTTCTTTCCCTTTTTTTTAATCCCCTCCTATTCCAAATCAGCACTCTCCAGATACTTTCTGAGCTGGACCGCCTCAGGACCTCATCACCTTCTGTCTCGAACGCTGTTGGCCAGTGTCACCTGAGCTACAGCTTCATAAAGTGGGTGCGCAGACATGACCGAGGTCGTCTCGCATTACGCTGCGCCCGCAGAGCCCCCTTCTCCAGACCGCTGTGTGATCCATCAACCAGCCCAGGTAGCTCACCTCCAAAAGCTTCAGCTCTTGCAATACTGGGACTAAATCCTCCTCCTAGTCCTTTCTGTGTCCGGACCAAATACTCTTTTATCATCACACCAATATAGTTCATTTTGGACACCTGACTTTTGCGCTGGAACGTTGCGCACCGGATTACGCACTCGCCGCAGGGTCAAGCGTCGCGCCAAGGGTCGGAAAGGTCGACTGGTATTGGCTATCAGCGACGCGTGGACGCGCTTTCACCTGTTCCTCTCCTTATCAGGGACGCGCGCCGTCAGCGATTTAGGTCCTAATTCCCTTTTATATTTTTATTTTTTACTTCCCGCACCTCTTCATCTGTCACCATCTGTCCCTCCACTGGTCAGCTGTGAAAGGTTGCCCGGCGGTCAGAGTGGCGCATATAGGGCACAAAAGGGCTTCTCACCCCTCCCTCCTCATCATCCTTGTCTGAACCTGCACAGTTACCCACGCCGGGAAGACCGGGGACACGCCGCCCCCCGATGCCAACAAGAGTGACCTCTAACTCTTTGGCTCTGGACAGCATCCACCAGATTCACAGCGCGGGGGGAGAATCCTCGGACTGTCGGACTGGCTCACACCGAACGAGGAGACTGTCTCTGGGCCAAGTTCCATAGTGGAGGGGGGAAGCAATGTGGCCCCTTCTTTCCATGTTGACCGTCTTGTAAGTTAAATTGTTTTTTCATGTAATCTAATCCCTCTTCTCAGGTTCTGGTTATCTGTTCATTTGTTTAAAACTTTTCAGACAGTCTGAGTTGCAGATGAAGAAGATGAGGGTTGCAATGTCAACGATTACATCACTCCTATAGAAAACAGTGGAGAGGGCCTGTTTTGATTGGCTGACAGTTCAGGGTCACGGGGTCAGAGTCAGGGCTATGTTACTCATAAAACCTGCCATAAACATCTCCATCACCATCTGCACTCACTTCAGGGATGGCTTAGGAGTGATCATTTTCCTGTTGCCACGAGAACTTGTTAAAAATGTTTCAGAAGTTGAGTCAAATAACATGTTATCTTGTGAAAAGGGAAAACAATAATGTGCCAAATCTAAGGGATGCAGATTCAAGGGGCCTGGGTTTGCCCATTTTAGGTGTGTCCTCTTAAAAGCCAATGGATTTATTTGTTTTCCTTTGTTTCAGCTGGTCCTCCCAGATGGCAGTCATCTCTAGATACTTCTAATTCCTCGCACAACCTGAACAGGGTGTGTGCTGCTGCTTGTGTCTCCCTGCCTTTTTTCTCCTCTCTCAACCTCTCTCTACTTACCTAAATGGCTACATCTGTATTCCTTTACTGCACTTTTATATTTTCTTTCATAGATACTCAGATTAAAAGTTTGACTTAATAAGTGATGAATAATGGCACCCCTGGCATCTTTAGAAGACGTTTCCTTGTTTAGTCTGCTGCTTTTACTTAAGATCTCCTAGAGCCAATCGTCTCTCCGTGTATTTCCATCTCACCTATCAGCGTTACCACAGCAGCTTTGCTTCCCTCTCGTGCCGTAATAATTTTTCAGTAAAGAGATTGGGGCTGTTAGTCATAACAACCTGTTAACACTTTTCAGTTAAAGCCGCAGTTTAAGGTCCAATCGTTGCTGCATCCTGGGCCTTAACTCTGCCTACAAGGGCCGCTCGAAGAACATTTGGAACTCTTGAACTGTGCTGAAGCCCAGCGCTTCAGCATTGGCGAACCACGTTAACCACTGCAACACACCGTTGAAACCGCTGCTCCGTGCTGAGTCCCCCCTGGTCGACTGCTCTCACTCGACGCTGTTGCCCAGTCTGTGGTGTTGAGGCCTGCTGGTCTGACCACAACCTCCATATGGTTGATCTTCTGGGACACAGGTTTATGATGTCAGATGGCTGCTTGTTTTGGCAGCCCGCCCAGGCACACCGGGCTTTCCCTCTCTCCATACCTCTTTCTGTCTTTATTCTTCCTGACTTTTTTTTTTTTAACTCTGCACTCTTTTATTTTCTCATTTTCTCATCCATCCCCCCACCACTGGCCGATCCCGTCTTCCTCTTTCCTCTCCCGTTCTTTTTCTCTCTGTAGCTGGCATAATATGGAGTGTCTGTGGTTTTTGTGGGAGCGGGGGAATCCAGTGCTGAGGCACTTTTCCTACAGCGTCCTCGGCAGCGGTGCTGCTGTGGTGTTTTAACAGCTGAGAGTCCTCACAATGCACAGGGCGCTCAGGTTTTTCAGCTGCGCAGGCAAAAAGCGAGGGCCAACGCTCCACTGCGTTTCCCAGGATGTCTGCATCTATTAGGGACAACTGCAGGAGCCAACGCACCAGCTATGGAAGATAAATGTTGAGACAAGAGGAGTGAAAAGCGAGAGGAAACCAGAAGGTTGTGATGGCACGTGTCTGAGTCTGGAGGCAGCAGCATGTGTTTCGATGTTCATGAGCTACACACCTAACACTTTCCATTATTTGTTTTTTGTCTTCTCCTCATGTCTCTCCACACACGGTGGCTACACCTCTGTCTTTAATTTAACCACTTTTCTCCTTCTTTTGAAATATGCAACCTCAGTGTGTTATTTTTTTTAAATCTTGACCCCATCTTCTCCAGCTCACATCTGACAAATTCTATCAGATCTGATCTCTTTTCTCCTCGGTCCTCTTTGACTTCACTTCTCCACGTCGTCTCACTCTCTGCCGGTAACATAGTGTATCCACCTTCCTTTTCTCTCTGCTATCTCCCTCTCTCAGCATGTCTTTGCTTTGGTCCAGCTGTCAGCTGTCTGCTCCTCCTGCGTACACACATTTAGCCTGCACACATCTGCACATCTGTGTGCGTACCCATGACAGTGTGGAGGAGTCACCTCACTAACCCTAAACATAAAGAAAGATTGGAGGCAGAGAACGATAGGAGAAAGACAGAGTGAAGAGAAAGTCGGGAAGGGAAAGATAAGTCCTAGGAGCAGCAGGGAGGACTGCAAGCCAGAGAAAGAGAGAGAAGAGGCATGCTGAAAGATAGCAAAAGATGAGGTGGAGAAAGACAAAATTCGAAGAATTGCTTTTCAGCCCACACACTAGGTTCTGAACTTCATCAAGTGTTCAGCCACTAATTCAGCGCTGTTCAAGGACTGCCAAAGAAGATTTTGCAACAAAATCACTCCCCTACTAAAGTTGTAAATAATGGGATACATTAAAGGTCAAGGTCTACATGTCAATTAAGTGAGAAAAGTATACATTTTAACTGTAGCCAGCTGTTTCTTTCAAAGTTGCACCTAAAAGTTTAACAGGATGGACAAGCTATGAAATAATGCATCTGGTTTTGTTTTTTTTGCCATGCAGACAATGCTTCATAATTATGTGAACTGCATCACCCCGACCTGATTCATCCATAAATGGTTTTTCTACACATTTAGCTCATGCTCTCACTTATTCGTAGCATCTCTAAATGTAAAACCACAATCCGCTGTTCTCAAAAGCCACATCACAGCTGAGTGAACACCTGTAGTCCAGCCCAGCTGTCTACACACGCAGAGCAGCCAAATGAGTCTGCCCACTTCCTCAGATGTCCGAACCAAAGCGTGCTCTACTTGTCTCGGAATGTTTGCCATTTTGCTGTGGTCCCGTCGGGTCATTTGCAGGCCAGATTTTGGTGTGGCAAAAGTCAAAGACGGGTCAAAAAGTGGGTTCAGACAGAAGGCTGGTAGCGCTACTGTAAACACAGCTCTGGGTGTTGTCTGTATTCCAATTCCTGGACATCTGCCTGTCTGTATGTCAAGTTGATGTGCCAATCTCACGCCCAGCAGTGTGAATAATCACCCAAGAAGGAAATGAGATGTTGAACAGAGAGCAGAGGAAAAAAGAAATGGAAATCATGGTGTCATGCCCGCCTTCTCCCACATTCAATATTTCTAAAGTCATCTGTTTCTGTTTTTTCTAGATGTATCCAGATGTTGCTGGTGATGTGCAATCCATTGCAGGTGAGGGTCAGAAGGCATGCCAAAAAAGTGGTTTTTGTAGCGTAAAGGACAAGTCATTTATTGTTTTATACACGCAGCTCTTCAAATATGTTCGCGGTTCTCTGCCAAACGTTGGATGTGCTTGTGTTTGTTCCAGCAGGTACTTGGTGTGGATGGGGTCAACTTCAGTGTGCATGTGGAGAACCAGACGCAGGTGCGAGACACCATGAGTCGGAGGCATCACCGTGTCTACCAACTTTACAGCCGCACCAGTGGAAAGCACGTCCAGGTGCTGGGACGCAGGATCAGCGCCAGAGGAGAGGATGGAGACAAATATGGTAAGACAGACAAACACATATAGTTGGTGGAGAACTGCCCAACTTTTAAACTCTGAATTCGTACCATTCTCATGTGCACACACACTCAAACCATCCAACAAGTACAAAGACTTAAAGGTTGACCAGATGCATGCATGGATGGAGACAGAATGCAGGCGTGCAGGCACACACACACAAAAGCACCAACACACACACCTCCCCAGGCTTTGATAGAAGGTCAGTGAAGCTTGTCTGGGGAGTACAAAGAACTCATCGACTGGGTGCTGACTCAAGGATTCACAATAGAGCAAAAGACTGAGACAGAGAAAAAAGGTGGTACTGAAAAAAGTGTGGGCAAAAGAAGGAAGCCTGGCAGGTAGAGTGTTAGAAACTCATGGTCTTCATCGATCCTTCCATTGATTTTTCATCCTTCCTGTTGTCTCCTCTGGATTTCAAACAGCAGGCTTCTTCTCCCCCCCTTTCCTCAATCTTCCAACACTGTCTGTCCATCCCCCACATCGTTTGCTCGCTTAGAATGGCTAACCGATTCTTAAAAATGCACAGAAATATTAGAAAGACACGCAAGCAGGAAAAACATTTTATTTTTATTTATTATTCCCATTTATGAGCATACCAAATATTTATGAGCATACCACAGCTCTTGTTTTTCATTTCATGCCAAACAAGGGATCACACATTTATTCTCTGGTTTGGTTTTAATTTCATTTGAAAATAAGACAAACTAACCCAGAGCTGATCAATTACTGCAACGACATACTAAGCTTAAGGTTTAGAGATTGAGATAAGAAAGGTAGAGCAAGTGCATAGCAGTGTAAACATGAAGTGTAAGTGCAGACAGGAGATGAGAAGAGAGTTGGGGGAAGAGGGTGCGAGAGAGAGGTATTGATTTCATCTGACCCCTTTGTTGACTAAGGTCATGTAGGAACCATTTTAGGGATTTATTTTTAAACAGGCACAACCGCTCCTTAAAACTGTGCAGTTAGTGAAGCGGCAGCCTGCTTCCTGGAAGGATAAGCATGCATCACCTGCACACATCCTCACACACAAACACACAGGGAGGGGCGCAAGAGCACATGCGTACACACCCTAAAACAAGATCACAATGTTTTCCTGTTCCCCTCAGCCCGCTGAGTTGCCTTTTATATTTTATTTTACTTATCTTTTTTCCCCAAAAAGTGGTCAGTGGCCTTACATCCATGTGTGTGATCAGCCTTATCTGACAACCATCTGTCCAGTCAGGAACATTTACATCTGTCTGTGATTTACTAGCACAGTTAACAACAACCATGAATCCTAAAACAGTGACACAGCGTGAGCGCTCTATCTGGTTTTAAAGAGCTGGTTTAAATTTAATGCTGGCAGGTAATCTGAGCTATCAGCGTGACACTACTTGGCAGTATACGTCGGTCTGTCAGTGTGAGCTAGATTTTGGCTGTTGTAAGAAATGCAGGCAATCTGGAAATACAAACCGGATTCCAAAAAAGTTGGGACACTAAACAAATTGTGAATAAAAACTGAATGCAATGATGTGGAGATGGCAAATGTCAATATTTTATTCGTAATATAACATAGATGACAGATCAAAAGTTTAATCTGAGTAAATGTAACATTTTAAAGGAAAAATATGTTGATTCAAAATTTCACAGTGTCAACAAATCCCAAAAAAGTTGGGACAAGTAGCAATAAGTGGCTAGAAAAAGGAAATTGAGCATATAACGAACAGCTGGAAGACCAATTAACACTAATTAGGTCAATTGACAACATGATTGGGTATAAAAAGAGCTTCTCAGAGTGTCAGTGTCTCTCAGAAGCCAAGATGGTAAGAGGATCACCAATTCCACCATTGTTGCGCAGAAAGATAGTGCAGCAATACCAGAATGGTGTTACCCAGCATAAAATAGCAAAGACTTTTAAGTTATCATCATCAACCGTGCATAACATCATCAAAAGATTCAGAGAATCTGGAACAATCGCTGTGCGTAAGGGTCAAGGCCATAAAACTCTACTGGATGCTCGTGATCTCCGGGCCCTTACACGTCACTGCACCTCAAACAGGAATGCCACTGTCAAGGAAATAACAGAATGGGCTCAGGAATACTTCCAGAAAGCATTGTCAGTGAACACAATCCACCGTGCCATCTGCCGTTGCCAGCTGAAACTCTACAGTGCAAAGAGGAAGCCATTTCTAAGCAAGCTCCACAAGCTCATACGTTTGCACTGGGCCAGGGGTCATTTAAAATGGAGTGTGGCAAAATGGAAGACTGTTCTGTGGTCAGATGAGTCACGATTTGAAGTTCTTTATGGAATACTGGGACGCCATGCCATCCGGACCAGAGAGGACAAGGATAGCCCAAGTTGTTATCAATGCTCCTTTCAGAAGCCTGCATCACTGATGGTATGGGTTTGTATGAGTGTTTGTGGCATGGGCAGCTTGCATGTCTGGAAAGGCACCATTAATGCAGAGAACTATGTTCACGTTCTAGAACAACATATGCTCCCATCTAGACGTCATCTCTTTCAGGGAAGACCCTGCATTTTTCAACATGATAATGCCAGACCACATTCTGCAGCAATCACAACATCATGGCTACGTAGGAGAAGGATACGGGTACTGAAATGGCCAGCCTGCAGTCCAGATCTTTCACCTATAGAGAACATTTGGCGCATTATAAAGAGGAAGGTGCGGCAAAGCAGGCCTGAGATCATTGAACAGTTAGAGGCCTGTATTAGACATGATTGGGAGAGCATTCCTATTTCTAAACTTGAGAAACTGGTCTCCTCTGTCCCCAGACGTCTGTTGAGTGTTGTAAGAAGAAGGGGGGATGCCACAGAGTGGTAAAAATGGACTTGTCTCAATTTTTTGGGGATTTGTTGACACCATGAAATTTGGAAACAACAGATTTTTCCCTTAAAATGATACATTCTCTCAGTTTAAACTTTTGATCTGTGATTTGTGTTCTATTCTGAATAAAATATTAGGCATTGGCACCTCCACATCATTGCATTCAGTTTTTATTCACAATGTGTTTAGTGTCCCAACTTTTTTGGAATCTGGTTTGTACAAGAAATCTAAAATGTTGACATCTTTACATTTTTGTGGTGAAATTTGTGTGCTATAAAACCAAAGCCTGCAAGAATAAGCTTCATATAAAATGTATGAACAAAAAGATTTGGCCACACCTGACTGTCCAAACAACAGGGACTGTATAGTTGGTCTCCTTTTTGCAGCCAAAAGAGCCTGCGCTCTTCTTGGAAGGATTTCCACAATATTTTGGTGTGTTTCTGTGGGGAAATTGTGTTCATTTATTCTGTGGACATTAAAAAAAAGTGATGTTCATGGACAGTATCTCCAGGCACAGTCGTGGAGAGGAGGGTGTTTGGTTTGTGAAGATAAGGGTCTCATCTATGCTTTGTGTGGACAATGTAGTTCTGTCGGCGTCTTTGGATCAAGAACTTAAGCATGCGCTGTGGCAGTTCGCAGCCAAGTGAAGCAGCTGGGATGAGATCCAAATCCTCCAAGTCCAACGCCATGGTTCTTGAGTGGATTGTCTCCTCCATGTCAGGGGGGAGTCTTTGCCTCAGGTGGATGAGTTTAAGTATCTTGGCGTCTTGTTCGGATAAACTGACAGACTGGGGCCTTATCCTCAGTAATGAGGCTGTTGTTTTGTCAGTTGTAGTGAAAACATACAGTCGTTGAGTTGATAAGTGAAACTCTTGATGGTCCATCTACATCCAGGACCAAGATGGGGTAGAGGTAGGGCAGCCGACTTGGGACCATAAAGTTGCGGTTCGACTCCCCGCCATTCCCACAAGTCGTGGTGTCCCTGAGCAAGACACTTAATCCCTAATTGCTCCCCTGGCATAGTTGCTCACTGCTCCACCTGGGTGTATCTGATGCATGATGGATTAAATGCAGTGAACTAATTTCACCATTGTATGGAAACATACAATGATGACAACACATAGCACTACTTTACCTAAGGAGTAGGTTAAGGTGGTTCAGGCATTCAATTAGGATGTCTCCTGGTTGCATCTCTTTGGAGGTTTTCTGGGCACGTCCCACTGGTAAGATGCCATGGAGCAGACACAGAACTTGCTAGAGAGACTGTGTACCTTCTTAGACCTGGGAACACCCCGGGGTCTTAAGAGGAGCTGGAGAGTGTTGCTGGGAAAAGGAATGTCTGGGTTTCTCTACTGAAACTGTTGCTTCTGCAACCCGACTGGATAAGCAGGTAGAAGATGGAGAAGGAGATGGAGTCACTGATGTTGGACCAGAAGGTCTGGTTTTCAATCTGTTTCAGTGCATTCCAAAGGAGCTTCAGGGCTCTGTGCAGGCCTGGAAAGTTATTCTACAGCAAACTTATCAACAAATGTTGCTATAGTCTTTGCTGTGTGCACTGAGGCTTAGCCATTATTTTTACAATAAACAGAACAATTTAAAAAGCGTTGTCACAAAGTTTGAAGCATCATTATTGGTCCAGACACCTAATCTGAAACCCAAAGCCCAAATCTTGACTGAAACTTCTGAAGTCAGTAATTAAGAGGTGTGGCCAAATACTTTTGTCCATATGTTTATATTGTATTTCTCTACAAAACTTGTGGCTCTAATGTCTGTCTCTTCCTCTGTCTGTCCCTTCACAAGCCCAGCTTGTAGTGGAGGCAGACACCTTCGGTAGCCAGGTGAGAATCCGAGGCAAAGAAACAAATTTCTACTTGTGCATGAATCGCCGTGGCAAACTGGTAGGAAAGGTGAGACCTCTTTGTCCTCTCTTTGTTAATAAAGTATCTATCATATGTATCACACATCCCTAACCTGTCTGTCTGTATGGCTGTGTGTTTGTGGTTTCTCCGCTCTCTCAGAAGGCCAGTAACCGAAGTGCTGACTGCGTGTTTGTGGAAATGGTGCTGGAAAATCACTACACAGCTCTGATGTCAGCACGCTATGGAGGCTGGTACGTTGGCTTCACAAAGCGAGGGCGTCCTCGCCGTGGTCCACACACACTCCCCAACCAGCAGGATGTGCACTTCATGAAACGTTTCCCACCTGGGGAACAGCCTGACCTCACCACGCCATTCCGCTTCACCACCGTCAGCAAGCGGGTCAAGAGGGTGCGTGCTACTGGGACCCGCTAGTTGTGGCTAATGCTAGCACCCACTGTTTTGTTTTCTATAAAAGCCCTAACCTGAGCCTTCCAATGGCTAATCTAGTCAACTCTTCTGTCACATACGACTGAACGCCTCCCTTTGATGGGACAAATATTGACCAAAAACTTAAAGAATCATTAATGGGGTTTAGCTTTATGTGTTCTAATTTGCCACTACAAGCCCCTAGTTAGTGAGTATTTCTTTGTTTTTGTTCCCTTGCTGGACCAGTTGGACAGTAACTCAACCAATGCTGGAAGCTTTTCGGACTTGGTCTGCTTCCCTTCACAGGCTAGAAATTGTGACAGAACCTGAAGGCCAGGTGCTACATGGGCCTTGATTCCACAGCCCCAGAAACAACAAGGCCTTCATGTCTGCTGTTCAGGACCAGCTGGACAATGTCAAGGGCTGGGATTACAACTGGACCATACAGAGAACACAGATGGGGAAAGACTGAACAAGCGAGTGGGTGCTTAGCCTATGGATAAAGGGAAAGCTGGACAGTAAACGCAGGAAAAATAATGAAGAAGACACAGGGACAAAGTGATCTGCACAGATCCAAATACTGACGATGGACCGTTATGTGACACTTATTTGTCTCACTGGTTAAATGATGGAAACCTGTGAGACCGTTGGACAAATGGCAAGAAAATAATAAAAGGGATGAATTAGAGTGAATGACAGAATAAATGCATGTTCCTAAAAACAAAATGAGGACGACAAAAAAAGTATGTTGTGTATGTTTGTATGAGTGCATAACGCAAAATCCCAAGGGGCTCTGGAAATGGACCATGCAGTTTCTGCATCAACACACGACAACTCACCGCAGGGACTGAAGCTTTAAAAACTGGAATGTACAAAAAATAAGCTGAACCAAAATCAATCAACCAAGCACTGCAAGCCAAACTAATGAGAACCAAAGACATCCGCAGACCTTCTTTGTGATTCCTCCTCATTCCCTGCTTCCCCAAGAAAACACGTCTTTGGCTTTTAGGAGCAGAGGGTGATAAGTGCAGGGCTGAGCCCACAGGGGAGGGTGCCTTCTCTAATAGCGTCGCTATAGAAACAACCCAGGGGATGATGCTCCTGTGTGATACCGTGGATACAGAGTGCTGCTACCAGGACATCCAGTGGAACAATCCCAAGTCTCATTCATACACACAAGAGGAACAAAAAACAACGGGAATGTTTTATTGAAAGTTTTATATATTATATATATATGAGAAGACAGAACTTAAATAAGCAATCTTACTATGATGGTTACTATAATTATAAAATTATTTCATTTATTTATTTCAGCTCTGTGTGCAGCAGTTTTTGACTAAGTAAACCTTACAGAAACATTTCAAATGTCGCCCAGCCTTTTATTATCTGGTTGTTCATATTATTACAGCTTCATCATCTCTTATGTTGTAAAGTTTCTTTTGTCTCGCCACTGCTGGTCAGCTGGTTTTAAGTTACACAACAAAACTATGACTTCAAATTTAATTTAAGCAAAATTGCCAAACGCCGAGTTCTCCCAGCTCCTACAATATGGAACTATTTTGTATCATTGGGATCGTCTTTTATTGAGATGATGACAAAACGAATGGGAATTCTCCAGCCATAAACTTTAAGAAAGAAAGAATACATTATTGATGCAATATACAGTCTAATCTTGCATCAGATGAGTCATAGCTTTTAAAACAATATATTCATCATCTATAGCCGATTTATTTTGTGGAAAAAGTATGAAACTGGTCAGTAGGATTTGTTATTTGTAATACTGGTTTGGGATTAGTTTAAATCCAGATCCACTCATTTTCTTAGCCATTACCTACATAACTTATCTTTACGAAGTTAATGTATGATAATAATTTTATGTATTTCCATATACGCTTTTAATCTACTATGATTGACTGGCATGGTGCAGAGCCTTAAAAAACATTGATCTTATCACAGTCTTCATAAAAATTAAGCACAATCATTAATTTATTAAGATTTAAGTCTAACCTCAAATGTACAAAAACACAGTTTCCACCATATTTAATAAACAAAAGCAAAACCGAAATGAAAATGCAGTGTGTAACAAACTAAAAAAAACTACCCTTGTTAAATAAATAAAAAAATAGGAGGGAAAGCAGCCAGGTACTGCTGATCAAATGTATTGATGGAACTGATCACCATCATTGTGACCACCTATGTCATATGTGTCAAACTCAAGGCCCGGGGGCCGAATGTGGCCCTCGTTGACGTCTTATCTGGCCCCCAAGATGTTATTTTAAATGTAAAATACTTTTATCACTTAATTTTTTTTTCAGTAATCTTTGATTATGATGTCAAAAGTGCAACAGAGAATGTCAAATGGGACCAATCAAACTCTTGTTGAGGAACATGTGACCAAGTAAAGATGTTGGGGATCTGATTTGAGTTCATGTAGATTCTGAAACCGGCCCTTAGTTTGAAAAAGTTTTTAATTTTGGCCCCTTTTGTAAGTGAGTTTGACACCCCTGACCTATGTGAAAGATTGAGTTTTGGCATTTTCTGCTCCAGCCTACAGGTGTGTGTTAGAATTAGAGAAAAATGCACCATAGCAATGACCTTAAATATAGTGTTTTAGTCTAAGATTCAAATTTAACGTCTATCATTTTACAATGAGAAAGATTTTTCAAAAGTATAAAACTTTTAGGCCAATCTTCCCAGTAATAGACACCCCAGTAAATTCACCTCAAGGTCAGACCATGCAATACTTGAAATTACAGTAAGCAGAATAAAGCTTTAAAACTCATTACAGGACATTTAGAGGAAAAAAAAAAAAGATTCAACAAATATGGCTTGTTTGGAAGTGATGCCAGGAGAAAATCTATTTCCTCTGGAAAAAACAAACAAAAAAAAACAAGTAAACAACTTATATTTGTGAATACATGTGAATGGACCATGTGACTTATGGAATGGTATCCTTTGAGCAGCTGACCAAAGTCCACAAACATCTCATACCAAACACAGTGGTGATGATTTAGGCTCGTTTTGCAGCCATGGGACCTGGGTACTCAATGAGTTGACCATAAAGTCCTCTGTAAACCAAAGGATTAGAGTCAAATGTGAAGCCACTGGTCCAACAGTTGACACTTTGACCAATCAGGATAATGAAATCTCAAACAGAGCAGCAAATATACAATAGAATGGCTGAAAATTTAATTAAATCTATGTGTTGAGATGGTCCAGTCAAAGCCCAGATCATAACTTTGAAACACTGTGGTGGGACCTTAGCAGAGACAAAGCCTGCAAACCTCAATGAACTAAAGCAATATTGTAAAAACATTGCTCCACGTGAGAAACTGATCATTCAAAATGACGACTTCTAGTTATTGCTGCTAACGTTGGCTCTTAGTAATTAGTTTTTCACATACAACTTCTTCCATTTTGGATTAGTTGTTCTCGACGAGGAGGAATCTGATGAGGTACACTTAAATTGACAGCAATGTGTTAGATGAGCTAGAAAAGTCCAAATATTTCAAACGCAACAACAAAAAGAACCTGCAAATGATTTTTAGCAAATGGGCTGCAGTCTTGTAATCCTGAGGTTGTGGGTTCGAGCCCAGGTTGCATCATGGTCATCCAGTGTAAAGCAAATCATGAGTTTGCTCACTGTGGCAACCCCTGAAGAAGAGAGCAGCTGAAAGAAACTTACTTTATCATGAACAGTCAGAATAATGTAAAATTATCTCGATGAAGTGAGATGGCATTTTATGGTTGCACTTTTTTTCTCCATCCTCCATCCCTTCACTTCCTTCCCTTTCCCAGCAGCAGGTCACTGAAGAGATGTCACTGCAAAGTGACCCAAACACACAGACGGACACGAACGGCTGACTCAGAGGGAAATATTCTACCAGAGGATTCCTGCTGCAAGACAACAGGAATCTGCAATGAATGGGGGGGTATAGGGAGGAGACACCAATGTGGAAGAGAAAGCAAGTGTGGGATAAAGAGGAGTAAGGGGGGAGGGGGTGGTGCTGCTGCTTGTGTAAGTTGCTCATTTCTGGAACGTTGCTTCAGTTCCACTTGGGAATGATGGAAATATTCCGCGTAGCCCAAGTGGAAGGTGTATGGTAATCGTGTCGGGGAAGGAATGCCAAATATGTGCGTGAGAACAGAACTGTGACCTGAGAGCTGCAGGAATTATGGTCCAAAATCCCACAGACCCAGAGGAAGAACACACACCCATATCCAACACATACACACATCATATATTATTGGTACTCCACCAAACACAAATTCATCTCACATAACTTATTCCCAGAATTAGAAACATTCTGTTATACAGACGTAAGCCTAGAAATGTAGAAAATCCACCCGGCCCCCCACAGCTGTGGCGACTATGGTTCTGAAAATTTGGACAAATACAGTACATTCTATAAAATTCAATTAGATTTTAACAAAATAATGCTTTAAACATTTTTATAGTGTTTGCATGATGTTATCTTCTGTAACAGGTTGTTTAAACTGAAAACTTGGCCACCTGACAGAATGAGCCAAAACTATAAACAAATAAATTGCTTTAAGAAAAAATGAGCCTATACTCCCACCTGGTGGACATACTAAGAACAACACGGGCATTCTTAAAATGTTAAAGTTGTAACTTTTAGTAGGTTTTTCCACCCCATAAAATGTAGTTGACCTATACACCGAGGTCAGATCATTTCAAAAACTCATAATACATAAAATGGTCACAAAAAAAAAACAAAGTTAGCTTTATAATGGTGCAAACTTAATTTAAAATTAAAGCACTGGGCTTGGCAGGTGTGAAACAAAAATACATGAAATGCAAGTGAACAAGTATTGTCTTTAAGCCAAAACTTATAGAAAATAAACTTTTAAAGGACACTCATGTCAAGTGTTATTCATACAGATAATGATGCAGATTGTGCTGCAGGAAGGCTTAAAAGCTGAACTACTTTTAAAGGAGATGTTGAAAGACAACCGTTCATTCATTCATCATTTTAGTGCATCAGCATTTTCTACTTAGCCAGATATTTTCATGTTTCATAGTGGAGCAACACTCAATCACACAGACACTCATGCTACAGTCGGCTCAACACTCCACCACTGTCAAGTACTTTATTCACAATAAGATCATTTTCTTCTTTAAAAAATCATTTTAATATACAACACAATTTTTGACAAGACAACTCTGTTTACAGCTAAATTTGAGCTCTTGAATTCCAGCTTCTCTCATAACCAAAGCAAGCACTTAGATGATGGGAGAGAAGGGTGGCATGAAAGAGACAGATGAACTCAGGTCAAAGTAAGAGGAAAAGAATGAGGGGGGGGGAAAAAAGACATTGAAGACATGGTGAAGACATGGTGACAGAAAGAGTAAAGACTAATTAAGCTTTGTATGATTTCTTTGTTTTGTACTAGGAACCAAAATACATTAGAAAATAACTGTAATAAAAAAAAAATAAAACAGTAAGAAAAAGTTAGAGGGAAAAAAAAAAAAAGCAGCGGTGTACCAGGATGCTGTATCCATGGAAACCTCACATGCATGTCTTGACGCTTCTGCTCTGTTCTGCCGTTTCACAAGTCCACAGACACAAACACACATTTCGAGTGTGTGCGTCCATATTCCTAGTGAGTGTGCACCTCTGATGGGGCTGTGAAAGGGTAGCTAGCTGGAGGAAATGGGGAGTGGAGAAAAGAGGCAGGGAGGAGCAAGAGGGAGCACGGATCCTTAACTTCTCACTCCTTCAGTCCCTTGATCTCCTGTCCTTCCCTTCTTTCATAGAGCCGAGTAAAAAGTCTGTCTCCCGCGTCACAGCTCCAGTCATCCTCTGTCCAACTGTGCCACTGTGTATGTGTTTGTGTAATGTGTATATAAATATATATCCATAAGCAATTCCATATCTGTGGAAACCTTGGTTTTGGCAGGGGTTGAAAACTGACCAAGTTTTGATCATTAAGGAGATTAAAAACAAAAAAGGGAGCTTGTGACTTATATCAGGCCTACGTTAATACTGTCATTAGTTTACTTTAGAAAACATAAATTAGTAGTAGAAGGTGAACTTCCTGGGAGAGTTGCGTTGATTCTGTAGTAGGGGATCCTCGTCGGCATTGACCTGTGTGTATGTCATGGTACCGGCGGGCTACGGGCACAAGCGAAAACGGGCGCAGCGGAGGCGGGAATGGGAACTGAGTGGGAGATGGACAGAGAGATGACAAGAAGGAGAAAAGATGGGTGCCTGTGCATGACAGATGCCCCCATCATCCAATCGGGCCTGGATTTCCTCCAAGAAAAAGGGTCTCAGAGGGCACCACCTAGGTGGGGAACACAAAGGATATTACATCACAAACAGGCATGCTCAGGAGAACTAAACTTTTGATTGTTCTCAAGGGTTTGTACAGCCATGCATACCTGCTATCTAGAAATGTAAGTGTAGGTGCGAGAAGGAGACCGTCCCTCTGACTGGCCATTCGTTGAGACGTTCAGGAAGTCCCAGATCAGAATGGTGTCGTCGTGAGAACTGCTGATGATCTGAAACTCGTCAAACTGCAGGCGGAATACGCGGCCAGAGTGCTCCTGAAAACAAGACGGGAAAACCATTAACTCACTGGATCGTGTACACAAATAAGTTAGTGATATTGTCCCGTATCCCAAAAACAGAAAGACAGAACACAAGTTTTTCATTCCAAAGTAATGTAATGTGTGTCAATGTGAGCATGTGATGTGTTTGGATGTGCATAAGAATCTCAAAGTTCAATGCTGTATATACAGTACCACAGTGGGGGACTAAACTAACATTTCTCACTAGAAGGTTGTTATTAAATACACAAACTCCCATCTAGATAGTCACTTTGTATTTGAGAAGTTGGGAAGCTTCTGTACGTTACTGTACATGTACGAGGCCTAAAAACAGCACTCGTGCATTAGCACCATTAGTTACAAAGTGAAATTAAACAGCCCAAATGCGACATACCACTAGAGTGCGCAGACATAATGTGCTGGCAGGGGCCCGTGGGTCGAGCGCTGCCTGCAGGTCCCACACTTTTATCTTGCTGCAGACAGAAACATGGCACAAAGGAATGTCAGAAAACAAACATTGCTCTAAACTGTGTGGATTCAAGAGACTTACCCATCGTAGGCGCCGCTGACGATCCTTTTGTTGTCAAAGCGAATGCAGCGCACCAACTCCTCGTGACCTTCCAGCACCCGCAAACAGGCGCCACACTCTATGTCCCATAACCTGAAGGAAGAAAAGCCTTTAGGACAACCTGCAGTAAACACTTAATATTTACACTGCAATCAGTGCTCGATTATGAAACATTTATAAAAGCAAGACTGTTATTTAAAATTAAGTTGTTGTTTTTTTTATCTAAATGAACTTTTCAAGATTTTCAATGCCCATTTTAGAAGGGTATGGCAATATAGCAGCGCTGAGAGATGTTAGAACTTGTGACTATTGTTAGCTTCATCTAGATGACTTGTTACAAAGCTTTAACGTGTGCCATTTTTGCCCTTATTGTTATAAACGTTGTGCACTTTCAAAGACTTATCACACCCAAGAGAGAAAACAAAACCAAAAGCCCTCACAAAAATAACTTTAAAACGCACATAAATCATTCTTAAACAATAAATCTTTAAGAGACTGTAATAATTGTGATGAGAACTATTGAGTTATTTTGATAAATAACTTAATATGATACAGTTTTGAAACTTGTCTTTTTGCATGTGGTATTTTACACATCTGTCCTCAACACACAAACTCTGCGTAGACAGAATGAAGTAAACATGCAACTCCACACTCGAGTCTCACACGTACCGTATTGTGTTGTCAGATGAACCACTGACTACCAGACGATCTCTATATTGTAAACAGGCGATCCCTCTCTTATGACCATTTAGAGTGCGTACAAACTCACAGGTGCTGGTGCTCCATACCTACAGAGAGGGCAACACAAAAGCCAGGATTAAAGATGGCAGGGTTTTAAAGTCAGGGAGTTTGCATTAATGAACTGTGGTAGAGATGTGTAAACAGTAAACTAATAATAAGAAAAAATAAAATCACTATCAGTTCACCTTGATGGTGCGGTCCCCTGAGGCGGACACAATATATTTGTCATCAAAGTCAACCACGTTGACGGCAGCGCGGTGTCCCACAAGGACACGACGCAAGCTGATGTCAGTTGGCGAGGCCATGTCCCAGACTGCAATTGAACGGTCCTTAGAGCAGGTGACCATCAGACCATTCGCAAACCGCAGGTGAAGAACTGCCTCATTGTGATGAATCAGTGTGTTCAGTACCTCACCCGTCGTCACCTCCCACACCCTGAAAGAAAAAATAAAGAGGAACAAATGGTAAAGAACAATAAAATTCAAGTTGGGAGAGATATCCATGTATCCTAACATTTAGTGTAAAGGTGATGAAAACTAGGAGTTAAGAGCAACGTGTGACACAAAGACAGAAGAAATGA
This sequence comes from Nematolebias whitei, assembly GCF_014905685.2. Taxonomy (NCBI): domain Eukaryota; kingdom Metazoa; phylum Chordata; class Actinopteri; order Cyprinodontiformes; family Rivulidae; genus Nematolebias; species Nematolebias whitei. The sequence goes on from NC_056501.1 coordinate 21,025,416, forward strand.
CAAGTAGTGACCAAAAATGGGAGAAATTTATTCGGAAAGAAAAACAAGATGTGCCAGCAGGAAGATGAGTAGGACAAAGAACAACACAAAGACGAGCAACAGAGGCAAAAGAAGAAGAAGGAAAAACAGGTAGAACAACAAAGATGTGTGAGAAAACTCTACTAATGAGAGGAACTAAGACTGCACATTTTTGCAAAGAAGTTTTATGTGAACAAACGCACAGCTGCTAGTTACTCAACATCTGGGCACTGAGAGCCAAACGCAAAACACACTGGAAAAGCTGACAACCAAATATACAAACAAAGTGCCCATCAAGCTGTTGCTAAGGAAGTGAAGTCATATTTTCCTTGGATTAAATCCACTTAGTACGCCTGAAGTGTGAAGTCAAAGGGAATTAACTTGGAGCTTCTGTGTGCGGTAGCCAACATATAAACTCTGGGTGAGTTTTCAAAACTCACCAAGAAAACATACACAAATATCTCTAGTTGCAGCTGCAAATTTGATTTGTTTATGAATGAATAAATGTTAATGTTCTGTTTAGTTCAGTTACTGCCAGACTGAGGGGTGCAGCAGTGATGTAGGTGAAAACATAAATTATAAATTAACCAACACGTAGCAGGACATAACTGTCTGCAAGCATAGGCTATGTGACTGTAGAAAAAGGTTGTCAATGATTGGATACTCAGATAATAATAATAATAATACAACTAAAATAGAATATCTTAACAGAAACTGCAACAGGTCCTTCTGCAGCATTTTACCAAAAGAAACATCTAATCAGTGTGCAGAAAAGACTGAAATTATAACATTCAGAACATCCATTTACGTAGTAAATGATAAGTCATGCAACGGACAGCATTCAAATTTTCACTGCTTAATTGCAATAAAGAGAAACGTTTGCATTTTTTAACCTTAAATTATACCTTTAGGTTTTGTTTTTACAACAAAATGATGCATATGAAGTGTTTGTTTACACCCCAGCTTTTTTTCAAATTATTGCAGTTTGTTGAAATTCTGGGAAATCATGCATTTTAAATGTTTACAAATATAAAATATTAAAAAAATATATTAACATACTCATTATATTAGGTAAAAAAAAATACAATGAAGGATAATAATTAAAAACAACAACAACAAAAAAAAACCACTTTCTGTTCCTCCCACACAAAAGTGATCAACAAGACAATAACTGGTCTCTCTTGTAAATGAGTCCTCGAGGCTCAGTGGGATTTACCCGTTTAAATAAAGGTTGAATGAAAACAAGAAATAGATGTTTCCAAATATATTTTTCATGGGGAGTGGTGGCGCAGAGGTTAGAGAAGATGGGCCTGTGATCTTAAAGTCCCAGGTTCAACTCCCGGTACCATCAACATCAAAATGTGGGTGGAAAAGGTGAAACACCCACACCTGTCTCCACCCTCATTTGCCCCACTCTGGACCCCTGAGCAAGGCACTTAACCCCCACCATCTGCTCCCAAAAAACCCAAAACGGGTTTCTCTTGAAAAAGAGTTCTTGTGACTCAATGAGACTATCTGTATAAATAAAGGGTAAATTAAAAAAAAGGGTGTGCGTTATGTAATGCACTCCTGAAAACATAACAGAAAAAAAACTGCTAATTTGTTGTAGTTTTCACAGAATTTGTTATACCGTGTCATCGTGCTGCCCCATAATATTCTCAACCATGTTCTAATTAGTTAAATTAAATGAAAATAAGAATTGTCCTATTTTAATTTTTTCTTTAGAACCTATAATTTTTGTTGTTCAGCATTGATATTTTACCAACCAGTAATACTTAAAAAGTCACCATAATGAAAGAACATTTAAGTTGTCTGCTTTAAGGACATTGACTCTCTGTACCTTTTATGCTGTGGTTTTTGTTTTGGGTTTGATTTTAACATACGCCTAACTAGGCCTGCCACAATAAATTTTGCTGGGCGATTAATTGTCTCAGAAATTATTGTGATAAACGATAATATTGCTCGACAATAATTAGTAATTATTGTCAAATTTAAGAAGAAATGTTTGTTAATTTGTTTTGCATGTAGTACCTTTTTTCAACCACCGGATGGCAGTATAAGACTGTCTGAACGGAAGGATGGATAGAGAGGGAGCGAGCCGCATGTCTCTAGGAAAAATGGGAGGGAGGCCCCTTGACGTGACATGGACCGTCTCTTCAGTTCTCAGAACGGCGGACGCTCGTGTGTTTTGAGCTCTTTAGCATAGCATTTTTCACACAAAGCTTTTTTTAATAAAAAAAAATCCATAAACAAGTTCTCAGCTTCTTTTTGCAGAGAGAAACTTTTTACACGAAGGCACAGGTTTCAACCGTGAATTTTGGAGGTTCAAGATGACTAGTCAACAAAAACAATTAGTGAGTGTCTAAGATCAATTGAATGATTGATCTTAGACACTTGCCTAATAACAGGATGTGGGATTTTCCCAGACAAACATTGCACTATAATAACATGAGCAGTGTTACTTTGTCTGTCAGTGGTTTAAATAGGTCTAAATAGTGTATATTCTAAAGGTACTGTAAATAGTAGTCTTTGCCTTCTGCTATGTGGCATCATGGGTCAGAAGGGGAAACATATAATTACTATAAAAGTGAGCTTTAATGTGTTTAGTGTAAATTGTACAACCACAATGTCCTATTTTATTTTTGTCTAAATTTTGATATAATTACTTGTCAAACTTTAAGCCTGCATGTAGAAAAAGATGAAGCATCAAATTCTTTAATCACAGTCATTATAATTCTCGCTGACTCAGCTTTTGTTCCTGATTCAAAAGTGCACAAAGTTCCTGCTGCAGTGAGATGGACTTCATACCTGACAGTGGAGTCAGAAGACCCAGTGACAATGACCCTCTCGTCGTACTGGAGACACAATACTGAGCCTGTGTGACCTGTCAGTACCTTCAGACATTCCAGTGTCTGCTTATCCCAGATCTACAAAGCAAAAAGAACAGAACAGAGCTAATGAGTGCACCAGAGAACATTTTGGGGCACAATTACTGGAAAAACAAATGGTTTTGAAAAGGATGCAGATCTGGGTCATGCTCATGGAGGCCTAGTCATTCAGCAATGCTCATGTAATGTTTATGCCCCATTTCACTACTGATGCTGTGCTGAACTGTGTGCTTTCTAATAGCCACTGAGTTTTTCTCTGCCTGTGTGTCAGCCTCCTTCATAACATTAAGACAAATCTGCTCTTTGCCTCCCATCATTCACCCCTGTCTTCATAATCATCATTATCTCCTTCTTCCAGGCTAGACAGATAAATGGAACACACAACCATCCTGAAGTTGATCCCTTTTATCCTATAATTTAGTTTTGTCTTGTCTCTGTGTCTGGGGTTTCAATCCAGAGCCACACACAATAAAATAAACCACTGTGTATTTTTTTATGAACTGAATATTTTCTGGTGCAAACATAGGCTAAGAAAATACAACCACGTCTTGATCTTAGCAAATACTTTTTTTTGTCTCTTCCTGGTGCTCAAACACACTATTTGGATCAAATGTAATTACTTCAAGACGTCCTTTTTGGCCAGTGGGGCAGACAGAAACATGGCAGCAATATGCTTATCTGCCTCAGCTCCAGGAAACTAGTTGTGAATGCTTGAAAACATTCTCAAACCGCAGAGACTGAACATACACAATATACTAATAACACGTTTAGCAAATAGGAATGACGTAACACTTAATTGTGTAGCTAAAAGTAACAACAAAAAAAATTATATAATATAGTTGGCAATTTTAACATTTGTGAAAGCAATTGTCTGACTATGCTGCTGCCATTTAATAAACATATAGTGAGATTAATCCTAAATGCATAGTCATTATACCGAGAGTCTGAAGTGCGACTCAAGCTGTGATCAGCAACTGAACTTCTGAGGGGATGAGATAACCCTACAATGGCATAAACCTGTCATAAAAGGAGGCGCCACTGGCTGTAATTCTAGACAATGACTTTTGTTTATAGTAACAGCTCTTTGGACAGTCACAACGGGAATGACTTTGCATTAGAACATGAAGTATTATACCTCGGATAGTATAAAACTGCCTGGATATAGCTCGCATTATATTGTTTTGAACTAGCTTCAAACCAGAAGTAACAACAATAAAAAGGAAAAATCCTGAGATTAAACTAAACAAAAACATTTAGGATACATACCTTGATTGAGTTGTCCCTAAGGCCACTGATGATCTTGTCATCATCGTATTGGAGACAGTAAACACCTTTACTGTTTTCTGAGCGACACTGAATCCTTTGCAAGTTGTGTCTGCCACATCGCCAATTAGCCTCAATTGTCTGCGGGCGTAAAAAAGGAGACAAATGCAAAAAGGACAATTGACATCCAAAACCCAAAAGACAGAAACAGTTAATTAACAGACGGATAGGATGAAAATAACTATCTGAGGGAACAAAGACTTGTAAGGACTAATAGCATACATTGAAATGATTCCAGGGGAGAGATATGCAAACTCTGCAGACAAAGTGAAACAAGCAAAAAAAATAAAATGTTTAAGCAACTTAATTTGGCTGCAAATACAAGTTTATGCCACTTTATCTTATACAGATAAGAGTTGAGCCTCTTGTTAGATTGAACTCATTTCTTTCAAATCCAAAAAATTAACATTGACAGAACTTCTTAAACACGTTTGCTTGGTTCACTTCAAAGTAAAAAACTAGGTGGTTGCACCCATAGTTCCTTTACGCACACTTCTTAAGCTGTACAACTATACACAAATAAAAGTACTAAGAATGATCAACTGTTTTATCAAGAGTCTCAATGTTTTAGCACTTATCTGTGCTCTGCACTGGAAAGAAGAGAATAAACAGACCAACTCCTGAGAAACAGAACAATAATCTCATCCTCATATTCAGAGGCAAGACTTGTGTGTTTAACGTACTGTATAAAAACAGGAAAAATACCCCACTTCATTCAAAAGTAATTCATTCTTAGCAAATAAATTTATTCAAGTAATAGGGTGCAACATTGTCAAAATGTAGCTCGGCGAGTGACAATGACAACAACTGAGTCAAAAGGACATATTTAAATTTTAAAATGTGTTGCTATTTAGAGTCAATAAAATCTCCATGTTATAATAAGTAATACATATTACTGAGATCCGTTTAAATTAGAGCTCAAGTGGGTTCTTTTTTATTTTCTTACATTTTGGAAACCATCAGTTATAGTTCATAAAAGTGATTTTAACAAGAAACAGAAAAAATGTATGTTCAAATAATAAAAACACACTAAACTTTTTTTAAAATTAACCAAAAAAACGGATATTTTATTGTAAAATTCAATTTAACTCCTGCATCTTACCTCTATGTCTTGAATGATCTTAGGATAAAGAGAGTGATAGTAGGAATTGGGTGGGATTTCTGATGTGCGGTTTTTGAACAGATATTTCTCCCTGAAATTAGGAAGCAACACAAAGAATATGTAAGAACACGACGACAACTACAGTTCCTCAAGTCTGATTTTTTTTTTTAAACCTACGATAGATTCTAAAGAAAAAAAAAGGGCAAAAAATACGTAGGTTACTTTACTTAAAATAAGCTAAGGGATTAACAAACTAACATTTTAATCACATCCTCCACTTAATTTCTAGCAGTAACCGTAAATTTAGTGCAACAGGTTAAACCATGCGTGTGTGCTTGTGTGTGTGTCATGCGCTCACCACTGGTGTCTTTCAGACAGGCCTTTCCAAAGAGGGTCAGTTCGGACCATACGCTCAATGAGCTTTTTCCACAGCATTCCCTCAGAAATTACCCTCTGCCACTCTTTACACACCAACTCTGCCGCACACAGCGAACGTGCATCCAGAAAAGACAGGATGTTCTCTGCAATGTGATCCAGGCCCTGGGCTAAAGGGAGGGAGACACAAAGATGAGAGTGAGAGAGAGAGAGGCCTGGACCTGAAGGCAGCCTAACATGCATGTTTTTGGTCTGTGGGAGGAAACTGGAGCACCTGGAGAAAACCCACTCAAGCACAAGAAGAACATGCAAACTCCACACAGAAAGACCCCAGGTCCAACCGGGGATTGAACCCAGAACCTTCTAGCTGTGAGGCAACAGTGCCAACCACTGAGTCATCGTGCTACCATTATCAATGGAGGGTGCCCCGCCCTGTCAACAGAACCGAGCGCTCCGCCTCCGCCACTTCCGGAGAAGAAGCAGAGATTAGCAGCTCAGCTCAGACTCCAAACTGCAGGTAATACAAACGTAGCGCTAAGCTAACCAACCCTCACCTCCCACGTTCAATGCAAACGTATCGCTAAGCTAACCAACCCCCGTCCCCCCCCGCCAGTTGACAACTGCCACTACTAAAGTAGCGCTTCGCTTCTCTCACCCCAGCAACCCATCGCCGACAAAACCCAAAAGAGTGTCCTCCCAAAGCAAGTAACCTAGGGGAATCACCGATATCTAGCTGCAATGACCATCTTATTGTAGCACATTTTATTTTATTATATGGTCATAAATATGTGTACTGAAAAGTGTGAAAAGATTATCTACCTTAAGGTAACACAAATGTCCCTCAAAAAATATGTAGCATCAGACTTACAGCTGCATAACTCCAGTGAACCGCAACACAAATCTATCACAAACAGTTTGTAGAGGCATGGGTGTTCGTACCTGGCAATGCAGTGATAAAATCCCTCTGCAGCATGGGTTTGAGGTAGGAGTTGATGTGGCCGTGCTGGTAGTGGCACATACGGGAAATCAGGCGTTCGACAAACTCCACCTGGTCGGCCTCTGACCACTGGTCAAACAGGGCGATGCAATGTTCCTTCTCCTTCTCATAATTCCCTTCTGATGGACGCTTGCGAGACCCCACGACCGGGCCGTTACTAAGCTACAAATGAAAGGATAAAATGCAGAGTGATCAAATGTTTTTGTTCTTAGATTTACAGCATTTAGAGACAAAATGTTTTATATGCAACTTTGTTAAAATGTTTGTGTTTTGCTTAGTACGATATTCTGAATCAGACATTTATTGGCAATACATTTTAAATAATGGCATTAAATATTTAAGTCACAAACAAGAAACAAAAGTTAGAACAGAATAAATACTACAATGATTATGCACAGGCTAATTTTGACTGGTCTGAAGTTTTAATTTAAACAGAGGACAAAACATAAAACAGGTATGCTGTTTATTTATAGTGTGATACGCTTAAAATGTTGTGACCCCTTGAGGTTTTCTCATTATAACCACAAATTTACCTTTTTCAAACTGCAGAGTCTTTGAAAGCAAACAAAACTTTTTTTTCTTTTTAAATCAAGCAATTTAAAATAGATCATTCCAACTGTTGAGGAAGTTTTTCCTTCCCACTGTTGCCTTCATGTTTGCTCAAGATGAGAGTTCTGCGATGAAGTTAAATTCAAAGCAGTCTGCTCCTCAGATAAACTTTTTATGTACAGAACAGTTCCAAAAAAAATATTGAATATCATGGAAAAGTTGTTTAACTTCCACAATTCCATTCAAAAAGTTGATCTTTAATAGAAGATAGATTCAGGGCCCACAATTAAACAATTTCAAGTATTTATTCGTTTTACTTTTACATAATTTGGGCTTCCAGCTCATGAAACCCATGAAAACAGGATTTCAAAAAATGTGAATACTTTGGAGAAATCAGCCCAAATGTTGCAGGGCATGAATGTTTTTAACTGAGTGTGACACTAATCATCTACTAAACTCAAAGCACCTGCACAGGTTTCCCCAGGTGTCATTAAATTGCTTCAGTTTGGTTCAATTGTCTCAGTTCGGTTCAATATGGGGAAGACTGCAGACATAACTGGCCAGAAGACCATCATTGATACCCTCCATAGGATGGGTAAGCCACAAAAGTTCATAGCTAAGGAGGCTGGCTGTTCACAGAGTGCTGTGTTCAAGCATATCAATGGAAAGTCTAGTGGAAGGGCAAAATGTGGCAGGAGAAGATGCACCAGCAAAAGAGATGACTTATGGGCTTCGGTAGATTATTAAACAGAGAAGATTCCAGAATCTGGCAGAGATCCAGAAAGAGTGGAATGAGGCGGAGTCACAGCTTCAAAAACCACCACATTCAGACGCATCTGGGAGATGGGCATCTGTCGGGTTCCTCGGGTCAAGCCACTTCTGAACCTGAGCAAACGTATCCATTTCCGATGAAAGTTAAGCATACTTTTCATTCGGAAATCAAGGTCCAAGGGTTTGGAGGAAGACTGGTGAGGAACAGAGCCCATACTGCTTGAGGTCCATTGTGAAATATTCAGTCAGTCATGATTTGGGGTTGCAATGTCCAGTGCAGGTGTTGGTAACTGCTTTCTTAAATCCAAGGTCACTGCAACTGTCTACCAGAATGTTTTACAGAACGTCATGATTCCTTCTGCTGAGGATCTGTATGGAGATGCAGATTTCATCTTCCAGCAGGACCTGACCCCTGCCCACGCCGCCAGAAGCACCAAAACCTGGTTGGATGCCCATGCCATCACAGTGCTTGACTGGTCAGCCAACTCACTGGACCTAAACCCCACTGAGAATCTATGGAGTATTGTCTGCATCAACCCTACCTCATTGAAACCAGTGACCTGCTGGTGGGATGTGAGGGACAATATGTCAAACTGACAACCAGGTATCTGTGTGTGCAACAATCATCATCTACAGCCTCAGAGTGAACATGTTCTACTGCTGGAGACACCATCAGCCACGAGTGGGCTTGTTCGTGTCCAGAGAAAACAGACATGTTGATGTTTCTGAAGAAAAACTGTTCAGTGAAAAGGTCCTCAGCGTGTAGCAGTGAACATTAGACACTGACGTGTCACTGGTTTGTAACTGGTCTTTTGACCTGGAAATTATTTGTTTGTTTTTATGTAAGAAAACTGCTTAGAATGG
>NC_056501.1:21034702-21057790 GCF_014905685.2 Nematolebias whitei
AGGACTGGATTAAGGCAAAGGGATTCCAGACCAAGTATTAAAGATTGACATTTCATTTTGAAAGAACCATATTTTGATTGATTTGTTGTGATCCTAATTTCTTTATTTTTTTCTGCAAAAACTGAGAAGTGTGGGCTGATGTCTTCACAGTGTTCGAATTTTTTGAATTCCTGTTTACGTGGGTTTCATGAGCTGGAAGCCCAAATTATGTAAAAACAAATAAATACTTGAACTAGTTTAAATTCTGGGTCCTGAATCTATCATCTATTAAAGATTAATTTTTTGAATGAAATTATGGAACTTAAACAACTTTTCCATGATATTCAAATTTTTTGGAAAGGGTCTGCATTTGAACGTTTCTGTTCAGTGATGACTTCTGTTGTGACTTGGCGCTATATAAATAAACTGAATTGAATCGTTTCTTGTTGATGCGTTTAGCATAACAAAATGAAAAACACACCTTCAGAACTGTATTCTTCTTTGGCGACAGATCGTCCACTAAATTCTGAGACTCCATCCCTGATGTGTTCTATAGAAAAAGAAAAACAAATTAAGAGAATGCACATGTTAGTGTACTCTTCTATTTTAATCTGTATAAATGCATTTTAAGAGCCAGGGCAGCATTGTGGACAGTGCTTGACACAAAAAAAGTGTCAAAAACACAGCCACAAAAGGCTATCAAAATTTTAAACTCGTGCACGCACAAACAGCCGTGCATACACACACATATGGAGTGACGAAAACTGAGCATCTCAACAAAAGGAATCTGTTTACTTGTCTGTGATGTGGGCTACGTAGTCTGGACAGGAAATTAAAAGGGTAAAATGTTTGGTATGTCACTGGCACCAGATCAGGCATGGCAGTAATAAAACAGATAGTCCTAAATCATTCACAGATGATAGGGGGACAACTTCTAGCATGTCCTTAATTTAAGAATTATGTGAGTCCTTACACTCAATGATTTGAGTGTAAAGATACTAACAAGAGTTGAATCATAAAATGAACATGTTTGTTATCAAATCACAAACTGCTGATGTTAGACTCGGATGTTAACCCTTTATCATTTTTACTGTTTGCCAGTATTTTTTATTGTTATTTCTTTTGTACATTTTGCGATTTGATTCAAGATCTTCAGAGCAAATAACCTCATCCAGATGCTACAGATTAACTATGATATTGTAAACCTTAAATAAAAAAAAACTAAATCATGTATAGAATATCAAGCATGTCTAGTTTTATTCTTACAAGTTTGCCCAATCTAGTTGTGATTGAAAACAAACTCTTCATATTGATTTTACACAATTATATGCATCAGTCAGGTTATTTTATTTTTATTACAAATTTGCATTTTTGTGCAGGCTTTCTGAAACTAGCACAAAACTGAACAGGGTACAAATATTTACATATAATTTGTTGCTCAGTATTACGTTTTTTTATACTCTAGCTCTTAAATATTTGCATACTAATTTGAAAAGACAGTGCTGGTTTTTACCAGGGAGTAAAGTAAAGCAACTGCACATTTATGGGAAAAAAAAAAAAAAAAGAGTTAAAATTAGTCCAAAAAATGGCTGTGTTGGCATAAACATAATATAGCATTAAAATTCATCAGGTGCCAATATAAAAAAAAAATATAATAAAAATTAACATTTACCACGGCATAATGAGATAGATGACACCAGAATAAAAATGGCGATTGTCATGAATACAACCATATAAACAAAAAGTCCAAGTACCAACATCAAAGCAGACAAGACACTGCACCATGATAGTCCTGCTGGTGTTGGGAGTTGATGTTCATGCAGGGCAGAACAGAAGGAACTAAAAACAAACAGGGTTATGCCAGGCAAGCAGCAAGCATGCAGCCTCTCAGAGCTGCGAGTACACCCCCCCCCCCCACACACACACACACATACACACCTCAGCCCTCACACCTTCAGGTAGGCGAGAATACTCAATACATGGCTATTCTCTGGTAAATCACTGCTTCTTTCTTCTATTCAAATGATAAAAAAAAATTGTAGTCTGATGAAAATTTCTGACTGTACAACTTTTATTTACAAGACATTTGCTGAAGATTTTACCTTACAGTATTCTAAATGTCATGCTTTTGACAAAATTCAGAGGAAGTTATGGATTGTTAAGCAAAAATTTAATGGTAGTTACTAGCAGAAAGAACTGAAGGATGCACCAGAGAAGAAGCCAAGAGCTGAGCAGGAGAAAAGAACAACAAAAAAGTGAGGAGGTAGGAAGGTGAGGTGGAGGATGAGTGGGTGCTGTCAGGCTGCACCAAGCTTGGATGAGGACTCGTATGAAGTGGGCCAAAAAAAGTGAAGGGTGATGGGATGACAAGGGAAAAAGGGAGGAAAGGAGGAGCAGCAGATTTAAGAGGAGAGAGGCAGAACCTGGTTGTGAGCCCGGGTGGAGGGGATGCTCTGCAGGCACCTGAGTGCACACAAACTCTCAGCCACCGAGGAGCAGCCCAGCCAGAGAGAGCGAGGCACAGAGCACTGTGTGAAAGAGAGAGAGAGGAAGGGAGGAAGGGAAGAGGAGAACGAAGTGGACAGGGTGAGGGAGGAAGAGAAAAGAAAGAGCAAGAGATCAGAAATGGGAAGAAAAGAAAAAGAAGAGGGAGGTTGATGAGGGGAGTTGGGAGAAGGAAACCAAAAAGAGTGAGTAGTTGAGTTGATGAATGTGCAGATGAAGTGAGAGAGTTGGCGAGGAACAAGATTAATAAAGTATGGTTTTGTACAAAAGTACAAATTAATGAATAAATAAACAGGGGCCATTTGGAAAATTGAGAAGAGGCGAGTGTGTAACCATTAAAGGTGAAAGGAGAAGAGGGGAAGAGGTGGGGGATAGTGAGGGGGAAAAACCAGTATTAGAGCTACACACATTGGCACAGTGAGCGTAGGAACACACACTCCATCACACACACAACATACAGACTGATAAACATACACACAGAAGCATTATTACACATGAATTGGGTGGAGATACATAGAGAGGAGGGAAGAGTAACAGAATTGACAAATATTGTCATTCGAGGTTAACCAACACCCCATCAACTGTTCTGCCATCCCCACTCTCATGAGTGGTTAGTGAATAACATTGACATTTTTTTTATTTATTTTTAATTTAAGTACACAAAATGACAAAACCCAGACAAATTTCAAAATAATCTCATAGGTCTTTGCGTTTCTAGTGTGGAAAAATATAAAAAAAATTAAAATATTACAAAATTCTTACTAGAGAAATTTAATGTAAACAAGTCAAAATTTAGGCTGTGCTTACAAATCCAACCTAATTAAACCATCTTGTTTGATAAATCAGTTGTTAACTTTTTTGGTTTTACATGTTCCCCCCCCCGTGGTACTGTTATTTATGGTACACATTCTGATTTCAAAAATATTTATACCATTTCCATATACAAAATTAAATGTTTGATAATGATAACACCATCATGAAATGTGACAAATTTTGATAGTGACTTCACCGACTTAGTGCTGAGGCAATAGACCTTTTTCACGCTTCCGGGTTTTAAAGCGGATGTGGTAGTAAACAACTTCCGGTGGCTATAGCGTTAGCATTAGACAGTGATGAAAATGGCTGAGTCTCGGCGCGGTTTCTTTTGTCCAGTTCTGGGCTGTTCTTGTGGGGCAAGAAAACAACCATATCGGTCCTATCATGCTTTCCCTATGGACCCAGACCAAAAGAGGCAGTGGATCCTAGCGATTAGAAAAGATCAGGGTCCCGACTTCTGCATAAAGTCAGGGAGCACTTTTGTATGCAGCCGGCATTTCACTCAGGAGAATTTTGTCAGCGGATCCACCACCAACCGCCTTAAAAGTGGAGCTGTTCCTTCTCCATTTACCTGGAGACCTTTTTCACGACAACCGGAAGTAGCGTCTCATGGCGCTGGGTTACTGCCGGCTTTCGCGAGTCTATGCAAATGCCAGGCTTTTCTTTTGCTGATGTGGAGGAAATGGCAGCGGTGAATTCTCGAACCAATAAACTTGAGAAAGGATATAAATTCTTCCATGAAGAATATATCCACAGCTATCAAGTTAAGAAAAGGCGTAGCTTAGCGAGCTAACCGTTAGCTACAACATAATGAAGTACATAAACATCGTAATAAAGCCTAATTCAGTGTGCTAAATTATTTGGAATATTTGAGACAGACGTGGTATAAACTTTTAACTGATATTTTAACATTCAGATGTGTGTTTGCCATTACAATTTGTGAAAGAAAATGTACTAGATGTTAGTTATGAGATGCTATGGTGCTTGATGTTCAAACTGTGTTTTACTTCTTCATAACTATAGGTCAAATATTGTCGAGTGACCGGTAGTTGTCAGAGCTAGATGCTTTATTTATGACAGCTGAAGAACTATGACATACGATGGACAACTTCTGTACTACTGAGAGTTTACAGCAACAACTTCCTGTTCACTGGTTAGTTTGTCTTCTGTCATAGCAGCATAGTCCGTTTTGTTCTGCTGCTGCTTCAGCTCATCTTCAAACTAGAATCCATTACTTGTTTAAAGCTAAATATGTTATAACAAGTATTATATGCATGTGCTAAAAACAGTTATCTGTTTTAGATCTCATTGGGTGACAGCAGGAGAAAAACTACGTCAGTTGAAGTCCCAACCACTTATCGCTCATCCCAACTTTGGCACTGGTATCCAGGTTTGTGTCTGTGCCACAGGGCTCACAGATGTCTTACCAGTGCCCACCTGAGAAGTCCTGCGTAGCATCATTCTGCACCACACTTCCCTGCTTTTCCTCTGACGTTGCAGTCTTCCCAACATGTTTTGTGTGCACACTTCACACATCTTCATGCACTGCAAGTGTCACTGGAAACATCTTATAAGAGGCCAGAACCAGGGAGCAGTCCAGATGTTCTGCAGGGGTACAGCTTCTACAACCAAGACTTACTGCGAGCCATTTTCATCTTGCTTGCAGAAGTACGGAGGAGGAGTCTGCTGACATGTTTTACTTCAACACATTCATCGATGTGTTTATATAAATGCAGTATGAATCATAAAATGTACAAATCACCCTTTTGTTCCTTTATATTTTTAATATTCAGTCTCAAGCTGTGAATCCCTGTAAATAGTTGTTACTCATGAAAAATACACAAATGTGCCAATTTCTTTAAAATAGCATAATTTTGTGGAAAATATCTATAATCCACTATCAATGTATAGTGTACTGTTAAAATGTTAAATCGTTAAGGTTGTGTTTTTTTTTTTTTTACTAGATATTGTAAATTACACTTGTTTTCTTTTCAATACAACGGAATCAATCCACAAATTAAATAAAAAACAGTACAGTATGCTGCTCAAGTGTGTTTTAATTGAAGAATGTTTAAAATAATTCAAAAGCTTTAAATAACTAATTACATAACACTAGAACAATATGTAACAAGCATGGGTATGGATGTTATTTTTATTTTATAAACTTACTGCAACACCACCTTAGGACTTTCATCCAAGGACATAATTTATACACAGAAAAGGCACTTGGGTTTGTCTACAAGTAAGCAGGAGACTGTTCCAAGATACAATATAAATTGTATTAACACTAAGTTAAAAACTTATTCTAATGGAGGCAATAATGATTCTTAAAATAAATATTCAGCCAAGGCTGAGACTTTCCAGTATTCAGTCAACTAAAGGACAAAAGGATGGTTCAAGGTAACACAAGAGCAGAAATTCACCCACAAGCTGTGATGCACGAGACACGAGTGGAACGGAATCTACAAAAGACTAGACTGGCACCTTCTACCTGGAACATAAATATAAAATTAAGTAAACAAAAATAAATATGAATAATATTTAAGAATTACAAAACAAACAAACATGGGCCTCACATTCACATATAAAGATAGTTGAAAATGGCCCCAGCCTTTATCAGCCAGCCAATCTTCTCTCAGGTAAGACACTGCCTAATTATGGTGACTCAAGCAGGAGTGAGAGTCCACCAACACAGGACTGAACAGAATGAGGACAGCTGGGAGTGCACCTGTAAAACCACAAAATAAAATTTCCGTGAAGATCAATACATTTTGTGAGTCAGTGCATGTAACTTGATCTTTCCATGACTTATGACAAGTTTATAATGTACCATCTTAATGTGATATTTACCTGTGGGTGGATGTGCCACCAGGTGAAGTGAGTTTCACGTGGACTCCAGTAGCAGCTTCAGCCTGGCTAGCTTTCTGTGAGAGGACAAGCTGCTGTTTCTGAGCTCTCTAAAAACAGACCCTCTCTTAGCTGGTGCGGTGAAATTATTCCAGGTGAAGACAGAAGAAACAGCTCAACTTTTAAAGCAGCTGGTGGTGGATCCGAAGACAAAATCCTCCCGAGTGAAATGTAGGCTTTATGAAGAAGTTGGGACCCTCATCTCTTCTGATCGCTTGGATCCACTGCCTCCTTTGGTCTGGGTATGTCGTGAAAAGCATGGTAGGATAGATATGGTTGTTTTCTTGTCCCACAAGAACAACCAGGAACTGAACAAAAGAAACCGCGCCGAGACTCAGACATTTTCATCACTGTCTAATGCTAATGCTATAGCCACCGGAAGTTGTTTAACACCAGATCTGCTTTAAAACCCCGAAGCGTACAAAAAGGTCTATTAAACCATCTTGTTTGATAAATCAATTGTAAACTTTTTTTGGTTTTACATGGTTTTTTCCCCCCCTGTGGTACTGTTATTTATGGTACACATATTCTGATTTAAAAAAATATTTATACAATTTCCATAAACAAAATTAAATGTTTTATAATAACCACCATTGTGAAATGTGACAAATTTTGATAGTGACTTCACTGACAGTGCTGAGGCAAAAGACTTTTTAAACAACATACATAAGCTGCTTTCTTGTGTACACTTAAAAAGGAATAACCTATGAATTTTACCCAAGTATCTATCTGATTCTGTCTTATTTGGCATTAAGATTTGTAACAATGGATAACAATGGCTCGTTATTAAGAGGAACTGAGCTCTGTGGTTTTAAAGACGAGTAATTTATGTTTAACTTCCGGTTAGGTATAAACTTAGTCTTTTGCTATATGGATTAACTAAAAAACAAACACGTTTTTTATTTAAATCATTGTATGTTTTGTTGTGCCTTATCTGTCCCAGTGATCACCACTAATGTTAATGTTAGCTAGCGGTTGCCCCCCCTCATCGAGACAGCAGAAACCCAATTATAGTTGGCTAAATATGACCATCTATAAAGGAAACTGATATTAGAATGGTAGTGTATCTTCTTGGTTAACAATAAATGTACTGATACAGAGAACTTCGAAATTTTATATAAAATGTTCATCAGTTTTACAAGCTTATTTAGCATGCTTGCTATCAAGCTAACTGCTAATGCTCGCTGTGTGTGAATGAAAAAGCAGTACACTTCCTTCTACGCACTTTAGAAATATAAAACAGACAAGACGCACATTGTTCGGACTCTCGCTACATGTCGTTGTAATCTTACCTATCGTAACTGCTTCACACAACTATTACTTTGTATAAAGTCCATTCAGTGTACATAACACAACGTACATTGACGTGTGGTTCATTGCCTCCTAGCTTGTGTTAGCAGAAAGGCTAGTTAGTATCAGGCAGGGCCCAGTTAAAGTGGCGCAGCGTCACCGCAGTGAACGCTACACCAGGAATTCTCGTCAGCCTTCCGCCGACGACCGAACAATAGTCTGTTAATTTAATCAAATATTTAAAACGTATAACCCACATAACATGGTCTCCGTTACTTGTGTAATTATGTGTTTATCAATCCGATCTGCGATGAGCATTCTTAGCAAAATGTACCGATATTTTCAGGCCCTCCCTCTGATTTCTGGTCCCCCTCCTTTCTCCTCCACCTCTTCCGACTAGCCGCTTCGGCTTATTCCTATCGTCGAATCGAGCCTTGCGCTTTTACCCCGCAAAAGGTTGACAGTGATACCATCAGAAGCACTGTATGTCACTGAAACAAAGCTTACCATTAGTTCTACTGTTTTGTCTTCCATCTCTGGCTCCATGTTGATGATCCCCCCCCGAAACTCGCTGTGAAAATGGAAACCCAGCCCTGCGTCGGCGGCCCGCAAATTCAGAGACGTCATTCAGTTCGCACAACCGCACAGCTTTGCTTCGGCAGTGTCAAAGGTGGGTGGGGGGATGGGAACGCCCATGCAATAAAGGTGAGCACTGATTGGACAGATTTTGACTAAGGAGGCGGGGCTTTGCTGCTTTGCCTTTTATTGATTGGCCTATCGTGCTACCAAGGCTTTTCCTGGTGACTCCCCCAAACAAGGCAAATGGATAAAGATGCTGTTGCTATCCTGAAGAGGGATACACCAAGGCAAAATCAATCATCCGCATAGCATCGCTATGAAATGCAGCATGAAGTTGGCCATTATAAAATTGTGCATGTGATTAAAGGCACTCAGTCATTTTAATGTGTCTTGATAAAATCAGAACGTGTGGTCAGAATGGGCTGCGATTTACTTTTTTTTTGGGGGGGGGGGGGGGGGGGGTTCAATGCACTTTCAAAAACCCATGACTGACGGGTTTATGACTGATGGGTTTATAACGATTAAACACAGCAAAAAAAAGTAGGTACATTTCATAAATGCATAAATTTTAAAATGCCAGTACAAGGTATGAGACACGTTATGTTCTGTGCTGCAGTGATCTTTGGAGGAACGCCGTTTCATTTCAGTATGTACTTGTGAAACGCTGCAGTGGCAAACAGCTCTGATTTTGCTAACTAGTCTAGTCTTGTAGTGTTATCAAATAGTAAATTGTAGTGTTATCAAATAGTAAACTGTAGTGTTATCAAATAGTAAATGGACTCTACTTATACAGCACCCTTCTAGCCAACCAGGATACTCAAAATGCTTTACAACACAATATGTGCCTTCATTTACCCATCATACAGCACTCTACAAAACTTTTTCGAGTAAATCATTCTAAAGGCTAATCAGTGCTTTAGATCATCCATACACTAATGGGACACATTGGTGGCAATGCAGTGTGCAATGCAGTAGTGTCTTGCCAAATGACATTTGACTACATACTGATGGAAACATACTCCCAACTTTTATGAGTACTGCTCCAACCACTCAGCCACCTCAAGTCTTGGATTGTGCTTCATACTTTTCTATCTTTAGTTCTTTTGCCAAGGCTTTTATTTAAAGCCAAGTCACTAACAAAAGTAAACGGACATTTGGCAGAGTATACATGGTCGACATGGATCCCTTACTCTTTAGTTATTCAGGTTCTTTTACTATCCCCAATGCCTTGTCATAGGATGCTAGGATGATGAGTAGAATGCATTTTAGCACTCATTGCTAAAGTTTTCCACAGCCATCAAGGCAATTTTGGTATGCTTTGTTTGCACACAATTTCAAATTAATCCAATTTTCTGTAAGCCTACAGATGCAACACATTTCTGATGGTTTGACAAGGGGATAATCAAATGTGAAAATCGCAATCAAGCTAAATATTCAAGATTAACTTGTACGGTAAATATTTTAAGATTTAGTGTATTGAAGAAAGACCACTGACAGATTGCTGGGGAAAAACATATATACAAGCAACTATGAATAAAAACCGTTTTTTATGACTTTAGGAAAAGCAGTTGGTAAATTTATTTCTCTAGAAACGTCAATTTTAAAATGTCATCCTTTGGAAGGTTTCAGTATATTTAGGTTATGCATAACTTATAAATACAGACAATATGGAACCCAGTAAAAATGGACAAAACCTGTGAAGTAAATTGTATCTTTATAAAATAACTGGGGGATTATAACATAGAAATTTGTTAATTTTAGAGTAAACCCTCAAATTGTGGTGGTTTCTCAAATCTAACTTCAAGTTAAATTTTGCATATTTCACTTATTCAGAAGTACTATGCATATTAATGCCATGATGCCAGGAAAAAGGTTGTCATTATCAAAAAGAAGTCACACATGGCACATGATCAAGACCACAGCAGATGAGGAGGTAGCAATGGTTTTCAGCAGTTCAAATTTAATACTTTGTCCCCCGTTCTCTACAGAAATCCCAGGTAAAAAAAATCCCCCGCTTTCATAAAATACAACAGCAGCAGTTACCAGTAAAAAAATGAAATGCAATGCGAAAAAAAAAAAAGAGAGAGAAAGCATAGAGGTGGGGAAAAAAAAAAGATTAGGGACATTATGAGGCCAGAAACGAAAATATATTTTCTATATCTGAGGAGTAAGTCCATGTCCATCTTTAGACCAAGTTAGGGGCAAGAAGCAATCTGGAAAGTTGCTGTTGTGTTCAGTGGAAGGGAAGAGGAAAAAAAAAAAAAAAAAAAAAAAAACTGAACCAATGTGAGTCAAGTCCAATCCAACAAGGGGAAGGAACCAGCACTCTAAGGCAGGGATATATTCAGGAAGGGCTTTCTCCCTCTCTGGCTAAAAGAAAATTTCATTCCTCTTCAGCCTGTGTGATGCATTTTGAAGAGTGTACAGATGTATTTGCAAGTTTGTGTATGCAACAAGTAAATTGGAAGGTGTGTCTGTCATATATATATGGTCAACACAGTTTCCCCTCACTTGCTGCAGGAGAGGTGGCATTTTTTTCATTAATTATTTCTTCATTCATTCCTTTTTCTTCTCCCAATACCAGTCCAAGACTACCTAGTAGTCATCCAAATCAAAGAACTCATCATCCTCTCCTTGGTACTCCATGCCCTGGAAATCCACCCTGTACCGCAAGATACCTGTGGATAATAAAAAGAGTGAATAACTATTGCAAAATTTTTGCTCAACATTTTTTTTTTTACAACAATTGTGGCAGTACAAAGAAGGAAAATAAATTAAGCTAAGTGAATCCACAAAATATAAAAACATTAGTATCTTATCACTAGTCAACTAAAATACTAATAAAAATAAAACAGCAGTACTTATCTTTTCAAACTAGTCTTAACATCAACCATAAAAAGAGCATAAGTGTGTACAGCTGTTGACAGGTGGAAAGTTAAATCATCTTGAAACTATCCGTTTATCTTCCTACAAACTCGTGATCAAAGAACCACATTAAGTCTCTCAACTCCATTTTGCACAAATGCTCAAATACAACGTCACAAAACCTGGGACTTCCAACAACCTCAGTGTGCTCACCTCCAATTCCTCCGAAGCCCTTGACAAACTGAGATCCTTCCTGGCTCTTGTCTGTTACAATTTCCAGAGTGGCTCCGAATTTTTTGTAGTTGTTCGCAAACCACTCGAGCAGTGGCATGCTCTCAATCAGCTCGTGTTCCTGCCCCGTCTAGAAACAAAAGTCAGAAAAACTAACTTTTAGCAGTATGTTTGACTTAACCTTTAGATATGCCTTTCCACTGTAGTATTCACCTCTTTGTCTGTGAAGTGAGACTTGTCTTTCTCCTGTTCTGGCGTCAAGTACAAAATTTTCTCATCTGAAAAACAAAAATATAGAAACACGATTAAAAAAGAAACGTACAGTTTGTTGGTCAGGTAAAAGTAACAAATGCGAAGAATGTACCGTTCTCAGCTCCATTGCTCTCGGCCCCATGCACACGTAGAACATAACGCATGGTGTCTAAGTTCTCATAGACTATGAGGATCTCCACTGCTCCCATCTCTAGGGCTTTTAGTGTGTCCTCCACTCCAAAGCAGTACTTGCCCGTGTCCTGGCTAATCTCATCAAAGTACCGCCCTGTAGGCAAAAGGGGAAATGCACTCAGGAAAACTTCCACCATATCAATGACAACATCTTAAAACAGCATCTACAAGTGGTCTTACCTATGAGCTTCTTCTCCTGAATAAACTTGACATTCGAAAGAACTTCTGCAGAAAGCTCGATGGCCTGGTTGAAACCATTTTCGCCTCCATAAGAGATGTCAACTAGCTTTAAAACCTTAGCCTGTAACCTCTGAGAAAACAAGAACACATGCACAACTTCAGTATAGTACAGTGCAATGACACACATACACATATTAAGATATTAAAGTATATATTAAAGTAGCAGCTTTGGTTTCCACAACCAGCAAATTAAGTTCTGAATAGGCAAATTTCACCAAAATATTGTTATTCCAGTAACTTTTTAGAGAAAATATTCATAACTGTGTTTGAAAATGTTTGACAAAAACATAATTAAAAAAAACAAACATATTTTCTTAAATTTTATCACCTTATGCTTTAAGAGATAATGTTGAAAAAACATTTTAAATTACTTTACATATGATTTCTAAACCAATTATAAAATGAGTGATTACAGCATGCTATTGCAACAATGGAAAATTCATGGCTGAAAGACAAATAAATGTGTATTCAATTCAGTTATCTATAATAACAATGTAATAATCGTTTTACAGGTACCATTCCAGAAGAACACACTCACTGGATCAAACATGTCAGATTGGCTAAGTTCCGTCTTAAAATCAGCAGAGCCAGCCAAAACCATTCCTGCCACATTTACTTTGTCGTTGGATACAAAGAGCTGGACAGCAGTCTCTGCAACTTTTCTCACGTAGTTATGTCTCTTTTCCATTCTTAGACGTGCAAAACGCAGAGCAGACTGTCCTCCTCTGCCTGAAAGAGAAAATACAGTAACAAAAAAATTTCAACTTTTGTTTGGTTAATGGCAAAACCAAAAGTTTCAAGTTAATACATAGTGTTTTCTACTAATTTCCACCTAGATTAAGATAGAAGTATTGTGGGTCAGTACCGTGCTTCTTGGGTAGGTCCACAGTGAACTTATGCAGCACCTCCCTGGTGTTGCCTTGAAGTGTCCCAAACAGTGCTCCACTACCATCAATGACAATAAAGCCAAATTTACTGTCATCAGAGAGCAGGGCTGTCAATGCCTGTGTGTGGGTAAAAGGCAAATAGACAAATTTAGACCTCAAGTAATATCCCTGAGAAGAAAATACAAAAGAAACCAAGTGAAATCTCTCACCTCAGTGTGGAACTTGTTGTCACAGAGGTACAAAGATGTGTTGATTGGTTTAAAAGGTTCAAAGTCAATATTGACTTTCTTCTCCTTGCCTTCCTCGGTTACAATTGTTCCACAATACACAACTAAGCCATTGGGTGGCACTGACAAAAGAAGAGACGAGCATAAAAAAAAAAGATAAACAAGAAGAAAATAATTGAAAACACAATCTTACAGATAAGAAAAAACATCAACATAAACAACGTGGAGTAGGAGCATGTCAGCAGCTTCATGTTCCTCGACGTTCACATTATCGAGGATTTGTCCTGGACTTTACAGACAGACACTGTAGTCAAGAAAGCCAGACAAAGACTTTACTTCCTAAGAAGACTAAAGAAGTTTGGCACGACCACCAGCATCCTCACCAACTTTTATAGGTGCACCATTGAGAACCTACTGACAGGCTGCATCACAGGGTGGTACAGGAACTGCACCAGTCAGAGCCGGAAAGCTCTAGAGGGTGGTGCAAACAGCAGAGGAGATCACTGGTAGCAGTCTCCACACCATACAGGACATCTACCACAGCCGATGTCTGCGTAAAGCAGCAGCATCATTAAGGACCACACCCACCCAGCACAAGGACTCTTCCGTCTACTACCCTCAGGCAGACGATACAGGAGTCTGTCATCGCATACAAAAAGACTAAAAGACAGCTACTATCCACAAGCTGACAGATTACTGAACGCTCGATAAATTAATTAATAATAATTAATAAATAACACTGAACAACTGGCAATAACAAATAATTCAACCTCAATGTCACTACCTGGGCAATAACCTGTCACACAACCTGTGTAGTATATGTTGATTTATGTGCAGTGTGTGTGTATATATATATATATATATATATATATATATATACATATACACACACATTATATATGTATATATATATATACACACACACACATATGTATATATATATATATATATATATATATATGTATATATATATATATAGTGCATTTTAGCTTATATTACTACCTTGAAATACTTAATTCATTCAAACTCATCCTGCAGCACCATTATATTCTACCATGTTGTTGTTTACTATCTCTCTTTAATACATTGTAAATAATATTTGCAATTACTTTTTCACTTTTTGGTACTTTTTGGAGTACCCTTATTGCATGTTTTTAGTATTTCTTGTTTGCTTGTTCTTTGCTCTTTTAGCAAGTTAAATTGGTTCTTCTCATCCTAATCATTTCATTGTACTGTCAAACTGGTTCAAAACCAAAAAAGTCCATGCTCAATAATCCAGGTATACAAGCCAACAATTTTCAGTCAGGTCATCTGGACAGTTTCTTTTTTTTTTTTTCTGAAACATTTCACCTTCTATCCGAAAGGCTTGGGAAGAATCAGTGTTGTGTTGCGTGTTTCCTTGACTGATGAAGCCTTCCAGATAGAAGGTGAAACGTTTCAGAAAAAAAAAGAAACTGTCCATGACCTGACTGAAAACTGTTGGATTTCATTGTACTGTTAACCCTGTGTTAACCTTGCATATGACAAATAAACACAACTTCATCTAGGCCTTTATTAAGTCATGTTCTGAAAAAACTCAACCCCAGTAATAATAAGCAGCGTTTCAATTTCAACTCATACCCTTGTTGTAGAGTTTTAGTCTTTGTTGTACCGAAGTGATGGCCCCAAGTACAGAGAGCCTGTTAACTCGACTCTTGATGTTTGAAGCAGTGCCAAATTCATCAGCCAACATCTTGGCTACTCTGGAGATCTGGTCCTTTGGGGGAATGATCAACGAGATCATACTGGTGCCATTGCTATGAAAAGATTGAGGATTAAAATTAAAACATGAAGCAACATTTGCATTGAGGCAAAACATTAAAAACTAATGTCTAACATCATCATACATGACACTGTGATCCTTTTTCTTTAGCACTTTGGTAACACACTGTTTTAAATGTGCTATATAAATCAATCTGATTTGACACTACACACTGCATCTGGGTGACATCTAAAACAAAAAGAAAAAGGTACATGCAAAAACGACAAGGACTGACACTTTAACAATCATCTTAGATTTATCAACGTCTTCATGCCCTTCTACTAATACAACGACTTAAACTCTTATACTAATGTTATGTAAACACATGGTTTTCTTGGCAAAATATCACAGTTACAATATCTCAAAGTTGAGTGACAGCCAGAGTGGTCTTTTGGTTAAACACACAACATAATCTCTGTCCTTGAAACTACTGGCTGAGTTTCAATGCCAAACTGTACAGCCTGGCAATGCACTCACAAGCAGGTAGCCAAAGGCGAGATGAATGCAGAGCAAAATAGGCAAATGTGTGTGGCATGGCAGGCCTTGTAGCACAGGACAGCAAATTCTGCGCAACACACGACAGCAAGCTGACGCAGAGCAAGTAACAAGCCAATGTAGCAACATGCACATTCAAAATATCTGGACTGATAACCCAGTCAGGAAGCTATATTGACCCTGCCGGTCAGCATTTGCTTAGAAATCGTATAAACTTGTCCACCTTGATCAGATCAGAAGTAAAAAGAAATACGGTAGGAACGTGGGGACTTGACGCTTAGGGATCTGTTAAATGAGCTCAATCTAAACTGATGTCAAACCAGACATTAAACTGAGAAACTAGGAAGAATGTGACAGCCCAACTGTTACTAACTGGCCTTGTTTTCTGACTAATGTGGTTTTAAATCACCCTTAGCGGCCTCTACGTGAGATGACGTCTGTTAGCTGTTGAATTAGCAAAAAAAAAAAAAGCTATCATCGGTGTGCCGACTTAACCCCTGTGGAAACTGGGGTCAAATACCCCTCCGCACAGTCTGCCTAGCACATAATGTGGACATCTCAGCATCAAACCTTAACATGATGTTAAAAAAAAAACACTCGTACATCATATGCAGAGTTAGCGTTTAGCAGTTAGCTAACCAAATAGCAGTAATGCTACCGTTAGCAAAGCTAGCTATGCTAACCACTCCCAAATTCGGCCCCACTTATCAGAGCTCCAGCTGCAGCGGTGGTCACCATTCAAACCGTTATCTGTATCTATGAACTATAATATACTCTGCAAGGACATTACTAATTAATTACTTACCCACGGGCAGCTTCTAAACTTTTGATCAGCTTCTTGATTTTCCATATCTCCACGTTCCTGTCCGCCGCGCTGGGGTCGTCCGCCATCTTTCTGCTCTATAGCTTCAGCACCTAAAATAAGAGCACAACTTGTAGTGAACCTACCAGGAAACAGACTAATATACACAATCGTTTAAAGCGGGTCCTTAGCATTTAACTAAATCGACCAAGTACCTCTCTAAACTACAGGCGCGGTCACCGCTGTAGCACCTGACCAGTGCTGGCAGCCGGGCTGACCGCAAAGAAGGGCTCTACTCGGGCAGTGGCTTTTAGCACAGAGCGCGGAGGATTTAAGGCCTGCGCTCCACCAGGCCTAACGTCCATCCTGTTCTTATCTAACACGACCTACTTTCTTCGTATTCCTCTGGATTCTATAAACCACCAGACCGCTTTTCGGGTAACGTACAGTGTAAACTATATTGGTTTGTATTATTACCTGCCTCGGACAACGCCGCTCCACTCCACTCTCTTTCTGTTGCGTTACGTCGAATTGATGGTGCGAGGAATGACGTTGCTTTCTCCACCGGTTTCTCTCCCTTCACACGCTGCGCGTGGTGCCTTCGACAGGCGATCACATGTGGGAGGAGGTTAGAATTTTTGGCGTTCACTTCCTGGAAACTGCATAGAAACCAATGGCATCCCTGAAATGAAACGTCAATCAAATGAGCCCTAAAAAGTGATTGGACCTGAATGAAAAACAGTGTATCATGGGACATGTAGTTACTGTCCTAGGTCTGGAGTGGTTGTGCAGACATATTTACTGTTCTTTCTGCTTCTTTTAGTTTTTGTCACATTATTTTGCAGCTTCATGTATTTGTACAGTGTTTATATGCAAAGTTTATACAAGTATACACGCCTTAGCTGCATCATCAGTAGAACATGACTTGAGTCATACAGATTAAAAAAAGCCAGTAATTTAATCTAGAGCTGGAAGATGACCAAAGCTTTTAATATTGGCATCATTATGATTATGACTCATTATAACTTTTTGAATCCATCATTATGAGTTTTCATGTGAGGTTTTTTTTTTTAATTGTTTTTTTTATTTCCTCCTCAGTATGTCAGAGTAAAATAAAGTA
The DNA here is from genome assembly GCF_014905685.2 of Nematolebias whitei. Classification (NCBI taxonomy): domain Eukaryota; kingdom Metazoa; phylum Chordata; class Actinopteri; order Cyprinodontiformes; family Rivulidae; genus Nematolebias; species Nematolebias whitei. The sequence goes on from NC_056501.1 coordinate 21,051,891, forward strand.
GGCTATTTGTTTTCAGGATTCAAAACCTAATTTTCTTTATTTGGAGGTTGTTATCATTTGTGTTTCTTTGAGAAATAATAGCACGATTTTGGGACAAAGTCTAATATAATATGTGACTTGTCCTTTTGAATTTTCTTTTATTTGCTTTGTTTTTAAATGAGCAACAATTCTATAAAGATATTTGACAAACAACAATGTTCAGTCAGGTCATTTGGACAGTTCCTTTACTTTTTCTGAGATGTTTCGTCTTTCATCCCAAGGACTTCATGAGTCCGAGGAGCCACAAACAAACTGAATCGCATCACACTCCCATAGTGGAAAAAAATAAACAGTTTTCTTGCTCTCTCTCCCCCCCCCCCCCCCCCCACACACACACACACACACACACTATTGGAGTGTGCTGTTTGTGTGACTTAGTTTTTTTTTGTGGTTCCTCGGACTGATGAAGTCCTTTGGATGAAGGACGAAACATCTCAGCAAAAAAAAGAAACCATCCAGATGACATGAGTGAACATTGTTGGATTTTTAACTGGATTATTGAGCATGAACTTTGATGATATTTAACAAACAGGCTTTAATTAATGCAAATCTTTCTTGTGACACCAATGACTGACCATTACTTTCACTTGATGCATCCATCCAAGGCAAACATACACAATAGAGTTTATTTTAAAATATATTATTCTGCTTGATTAATCCCTAATGGGGAAATTAATTCTCTACATTTTACATGTGTAGCAGAGGGCTGCCATCTAAGGTGCCTGATAAGCAGCTGGGAGGTTAAGGGCCCAGAATGGGGCAAATGAGGGTGGAGGCAGGTGGCTTCATCTTTCCCAGTCACATTTGATGTTGTCAGTCCATGTGGTTGAACCAGTGACCTTCCAATCACCTCACCTTCTTTAACCTTTGCACCACCACTGTCACCTTTCACTCAGTTGTTGGGACTTACATAAAGGAAAACCCCATCAACTTCACATTATTCAAGCACCTAAATAAAATATGAAGAAAATAACAAATAATTATATAATTCTCTTAAGGGAAATAACAGCAGTACCAACCTCATATTGTCTCTTTTTACGTCATTTTGCTATCCTTAACATTTGTTACATCATGTGGTGTTGTCAGTTTGTTGTTTTCTATTAATTAAAAAAAATAATAATTGTAAGCTACAGTCCTGAAATTAATAAAAAAAATAAGATTATAGTGAATGAAAAAGACTACAAGAAGTTACATTTAAACATGAACATTTTTGTTGTTGAGATTTTAGATGAGAAAGGTTTAAAAATGTGTATTACCACATCATAGTTATTAATATGCCATTTAAGAGTTTTTCCATTGCTAACACACATGTCCACTGTGTGTGTTTGTGTGTGTGTGCTGGGCCTGAAAAAACAAAAAAAAAAAACAAAGTCAACCTGACATCTTTTGTTTGACAAGATAAATAGATGCTTTTTTTCTCCGAATGGAGTGACAGAATATTCCAGTCTGAACAAATTTACGCCACTAGATGACAGCATTGGTTGATGGGAAAAAAAATGAAAGAGTTCCACAGAGCTTCAGTGTTTCTTATTAACTGGAAAATTAAATACTCCTAAAGATTATACCTCTCTGTGATACTCAGTGGAACGTTTCGAAGCAGGCCTTTTCTTGTTGGTGTGTCTAATTTTGTCATGCTGTCTGTTAGACATTAATATGTAGCCATATGGGGTATATTACTCAGCATCTTTAGTGAAGTGACTGTTTTTATCAGAACAAACATCTGTTTAGGCATGGTGCAACAAGCTCAAGATGATCCCTGAGGTATCACTAATCTCTTGTGAACTGGAGGAGTGGGTGGGGCGATTGGTGGATGGCTGGAGTTTCAGAAATATTTGGCACACTTTCAATAGCTACTACGTCGAAGGGAAAATGAGATAAAGCAGTTTGTGTAAGTCAGTACCTCTGATTTTTGCCAACACTTTTATCAGTGTCAATTCATCACCGTCTGTCGAGCATCAGAGCTGCAATGATCTGATCCTGGAAATGGATGGAGAGTGCTGTGAATGGGAGCAGGCCTATCCAAAGCGGCTGTTCCTCATTTCACCTGAACATAAGCAGAGAAAGCACAGAGGTTTTAGATAGCAAAAGCTGATAAATGGTTGATTTTAAAATAAAATATATGTAGTTTATAATAAAAGAACAATGAAAATGCTCATCTGACCAGTCCTCCAGTTGCTCACCTGCTTTCAACAAGCCACTCTTTCCTCAAGCTACGCTGAAGAAACACATAGTCTGGGTTTACACATAGTCTTGAGCTTTAATCCAGATGATGTGTGACCTGAACCAAATGCTGGACCAAAATAAAAATGTTCAACAGAAAGAGAAAGGAAACAATCAGCAATTATCATTGGTACACCTGTCAAGACGGGACTGGAAGACAAGCAGATACATAGATAGATAGATGTATACTTTATTGTCCCCAAGGGGAAATTTATCTTGGACATTGTGCACTAAACAAAGCTTCCTCAACAATTAAAATGCACTACAAACAATAAAATCATGTGAACACCAAAATAAAATAAAAAAAAGCACGTGTTGCTCAATAAAAATACACATTGCACATTTCCCCATACATTCCAGCAAGAAAACAAAACCAAATCAGACCAGAGCATCAGCAGCATGACAAAATACTATATGCTTACTTTTTATATGACAAACTGATGATAACATGAAAAAAAAAAAACTATAGAAAAGTATGTGCAGACAAAGCCCACAAAGCAGTTACACCCCAAGATGTGTTACAACTACTAACCAAGACTGTGGAATATTTTATAAAATTTTACTTTTTTTGTTTGATGCTAAACCACGACTGCTATGACACATGTAACTAGTTTGTAAACATCCATCCATCCATCCATCCATCCATCCATCCATCCATCCATCCATCCATCCATCCATCCATCCATCCATCCATCCATCCATCCATCCATCCATCCACCCACACATACATACATACATACATACATACATACATACATACATACATACATACATACATACATACATACATACATTATTTTTACCCACTTCTTCCTTTTCAGGTTGCGGGGTTCACTGGTTCCCATATTCAGCAGTTACTGTGCGAGAGGTGGGGTGCTGCAATTATGACTTGTTGACTTGTTATCCTACACATGGGAAGAACCAAAAAGGCGAGAGGTGAGTGAAGCTGCACTTATCAGTGGCAAAGTGGCTTAAGAACACAAATCCTCAAACTCCCAGGCCTCTCGTAGAGGGTCTTTGTTTTCACAAAATCGTGCCTAAACAATTACAAACCCCCTGTATTTATTCACTATCTGAATGTTAACTTCGAAATATTTGTCTCTACTTTAAAATATTGCTGTTACTTAATTATAAACTGTATTGTTTACACCCAATTCTAGTTTCCTATAATTTTAAATTTAGATCTCTGTATCTCGTCTTAATTAATACTGTCTATTTTTGGTGTGCTAATTTGTGTTGCAAGGAGATGTTTTTGTTTTCTAAATTGAAATAAATGGTCCAAATTTAAAGTAAAATGCCTAATCTAATTTGCAATTTGTACCTTTCTGAATGTTTCATGTCATGGCACAATGTTCAACAAAGGTGGAAACTGAACACCGAACATCATTCTAGGTTTTGTGCTGTAAAAGATCTTCTACCCTCAGCACATATTGATGCACTACAGTGAAAGTAACTAATAGTCTGTGTCACAACAGTGTGTTTCATGGTGTGTGTGTGTGTGTGTATAGATGTGTGTTTGAGCAGATTGAACCAAAGCAGATGTCACAAGGTTAATTTATATCATATTTCCATTCTATTCACATCTGCTTAAATTGAGTTGAAGCAAGAAAGGGGAAGTAAAGGCAAGAAGGGAGATTCACAGGGACATTCAAGGACATAGCTTGGTTTTTCATCATTAATAAAGGGGACTTATAGGTACATATATAGTGAAAGCTGGTGAACGATTATGCCCAATCTGTCACATATATAAAATAAAAACTGCACACAGCATACTGACACCTGTTTATGAAACACTTATATAATATAGATTATAATATTATATTTTTACATCATTTATTCTCTGCTGAAGAGCTAATCTGTGACTCAGTGTGTCTGTCCCTCTTTCTTCTTCCCTGTCTTTCTAAATAAAAGAGGATCAGCAATTCAATAGTCTGCTTATAGACTACCAATCTTCTTAAACGTTCTATGTGCAAATGTTCTATGTGCAAATGTTCTATGTGCAAATGTTAATGTGCCATTGCCATCTGTTTTGCATTTGTGAGTTTTCACTGGAACAGAGGACAAGAGAAGGGGCATTTTTTGTTTGAGCATTTTGTGAGTTGACATTTTGGTCACATCCCTGGCTCTCTTACCACTTACTACAGAGGGAGAATGAGATTTACGGATCCGAGTCATAATATTAAGTAGATTAATCAGGAATTGAGAGTTGAGGTTGTCATAAATATAAATGAGTTCGTTTGAGTCATAGGTGCAGCATGCCTCGTGTTCACGCAATGTAGGCTATTAGAAGTTTATTGGAGCAGCGGATTAAGACCAATAACCTCAATTTAGAGGCCAGGACATGATGTCAATCCTAATGATGCAGTGGAAAGGGGTTAAATCCAAAGGCAATATGGACCATCTGGCTTGCATACACCACTGACTGACCCATGGCATAAACCGATTGTCTTTCACGCCTCAGGGAGTAAAGAGCTTAATATGTTTGGCAGTTAAGGTTTGATATTAAACTCTTTATTTAATTTTTTTGGTACTTTGAAGTGGCCTAATACACTTGTGTTTGCCTAAAGCATGACTGGATCCATCCATCTTTAAAGGTATAATTATGACAGGGCTATCTGTTTTATAGCTTTCCTAAAGCTTTCTGATATATAGCTTTTTGTCCCTCATCGCGGAGCAAATACATTGGAAGTACCCTCCATCAGTTTGTCTGTCAATGCATGTTGTGAGCTTGGTAACTTGAAAAATAAGTGTGTTACCAACTTCTATTTTGCTGTGTGGCTGCATCTAAGTGCAAGAAACGTCACTATCATAAACTGGGTTGCCATGTCAAAATCAAAGATGGCTGCTGCCATGTATGTTAATTCAATTCAATTCAATTCAATTCAATTCAATTCAAAAGTACTTTATTAATTCCAAAGGGAAATTATTTGTTTTTGTAACTTGTTATCCTCATTTCATTAAGAGATGTTATAGTTACTGATGGATGTAGGCAGGAAGGATCTCTTGTAAAGGTCCATCTCACAGTGGATCCTAAGAAACTGGCTGCAGATGCCGTCCGATCTGTCCACCCAGACTCGGCTGGCCTCTCGGTTCCCCCGGGCTGTAGGACCGCCCGAATGCTGGGCAGAACTCCTCCCAGAGCGATGGCCACTCCTCCCAGCAGTCTGCCGAGCTCCTCGTCACTGCGGACAGCCAACTGTAGGTGCCGAGGGACAGTCCTGCCCTTCCGCTGTCATGAGTCATGAGAATGACTGCTTCAATGCGGCGTGGCATGGAGGCAATCAGCCTGTGGCACTGCTGAGGTGTTATGGAGGCCCAGGATGCTTCGATAGCGGCCTTAAGCTCATCCAGAGTGTTGGGTCTTGCGTCTCTCAACTTTCTCTTCACAATATCCCACAGGTTCTCTATGGGGTTCAGGTCAGGAGAGTTGGCAGGCCAATTGAGCACAGTAATACCATGGTCAGTAAACCATTTACCAGTGGTTTTGGCACTGTGAGCAGGTGCCAGGTCGTGCTGAAAAATGAAATCTTCATCTCCATAAAGCTTTTCAGCAGATGGAAGCATGAAGTGCTCCAAAATCTCCTGATAGCTAGCTGCATTGACCCTGCCCTTGATAAAACACAGTGGACCAACACCAGCAG